>NC_045737.1:13625574-13625671 GCF_008692095.1 Etheostoma spectabile
ATTGTATTTAGAGGTTATATCAGAACAGCTTTACATGGTTTATTTTCAATAAACACCATATTTTTTGTTATTTTGCACATTGCTGCAGCTCCTCTTT
>NC_045737.1:13625681-13632613 GCF_008692095.1 Etheostoma spectabile
CCTGTGTGTTGAGCTCTCTGTTTTAGCTACAAATTGAGGCATCACACTTCTGTTCCATCTTTGTTTAGAGTCGCACAAGCGCAGTACATAAGTAAGGACTATCAAAGACATCAAACTTGCCAAAGATTTAATTGAAAAAAGAACATCGGTAGCTAAACACAGGTACAATAACAGCAACAGATGCAAAACCTTTTAAACCCAGCCCGAATCATTGGAGGTGTCTGCAGAAAATGGTGGCCTCGCCAAGTTCAATCTGGTCATAAACTTAATAAATTATGAATTGGCAGATCAACAGAAGCGGAAAAGGCAATAAGCATCGACCTATGCCCAGAAACTTCAGATTGTTTGTAACCAAGAAAATTCAAACACGATCAGCCAGCATGAAGCCAACAATGACTTTTCATCCGCCAAATCAAGCACAGCACTCATTTCAAACCTTTAGTCACGATAAATTGATTTAAAAAAAATATGTAAAAAAGAAAAAAGGCAACACAGCTTTAATTTCTTTCTAACACAGCTGTAACTTGATAACCTCCATTTCAGAGCCATTTGATCCCCTCATCTATATGATACAGTGTGTACAGACTCTGATGGTGGATCCATGAGAGCCTGAGGTATATCAACAAATGACTGAATCCAACCCACCAACCTCCCCCACATCCCCCTTTCCAGTGACCTTTTTATACAGTAAAAGAACCATGACATTGAATAACGTCCACATTAGCCTCTGGACTGCTGGGAAGAAAGACGGCGATTGTTGAGGAAACCCCTCGGCCTCTGCCGGAGGGGGATTAAGCATTAGTAATTGTGTTAGAGGAGAGGATTAGATTAGAGCAGTGCGAAGAGGCAGAGCAGGTTATAGCTGAAGCTACCTCTCTGAGCTCCCGACATGAAAAAGGGAAACATACACCAGGTTTGTGATATCAGTCCAGGTCTGATTGATGACCAGAGACGAGAGCAAATCAAAAAAGTGTACAGTCAGCGGAGACCAGACCATGGTCTCCATGTGGTAACAGTTAGCAGGCTGTCCACGTCCCCGGCTTTACATAGGACAAATTAATGTCATTACTCATCCTCCCTCCTGATCTCATTGAATGTTCGTGACGTAAGGTGCGCAGTGCTAGAGAATGCTACCACCTAATTCATTAAAAAAGGACATTTTAGAGATAACAGTGATACTCTCTTTGGTTCATGTAGGTTGAAAAGGTAAGTGACGTAGTGGGGAAATAAAGAAGTAGGGTTATGGTATGAAATGAGCTCAGGGTGTACGAAAAAAAATACACTGCCAGAAGAGCATTAGGGTGATATTATTGGCTCTACTATTTGATGGATTGCCATGAAATTGAACAAGATGAACCCTAATGGCTTGAGGTGACTATGAATCATGGGTTCCCCTTTTGTGCTTTTATATAAAATATCTGTGCACACATTCATGTTCCCCTCAAGATGAATTTGAATCACTTTGATGATCCCTTCACATTTACTTAGCGTCATCATTGGTTCAAAATTGAAATCTGTCCAGTACTGGTTTATGACCAATTGCCTGCAAACCTCATGACATTCCCATTGGCCATGCTAATGTTAGCATTTAGTAGAGCTGAAATGATTAAACAAGGAATCGATAAGTAGCTCTGCACGTAATTTGTTAATAAATGAATCCTTTTTAACTCAAAATCACCAAACATTCCCGGCTCTCCGATTTCAATATTTGCTTACTTTGTCTGTTTTATATCAATATTAATTTAATTTCTTTGGGTTTGGGATGGAACTGGCTTCTAGCTCGACTTACAGAACAACTCTGAATCTTACAACACAGGAAATACAAGTGTGTGATATGACAAAATTATCCTCAACAGTAAGACCTGAATGACACCTGCACTATGAGGCTACAGTTAACATCTATTCAGTATTGGATTGAATCAGTGTGCATGTAGAGGCAGAACTGATACCCACAGAAAAAAAGCAAGTCATCCTGTTACAGTAACCTTGTGCCAATGTCTAAGGGGTGTCACAATAGGTTTCACTCTAAATCTTTAGTATCATTTTGTTCTCCTTTTACTTTTGTTATGTCCATTATGTATGTTACCTAATACAGAGTCCTATCCATTTATATCCAGCAACTCAGCATTTGACATCCATAAGCTGTTTAAATGGCCTCTACTGCTTATAATAAGGCTTTACAGGGTTTACAAATATAGGATTAGTAGATGTTCTCATACATTACATCATCTGAGGTATAAGACAATAAATAAATAAATAAATAAATAAATCATCTTCCTACATACAAACCTATTCATTGTATATTTTGGATACCTACAGATGTTGTTTAAATGTGTAATAAACTGGTTTAAAAGTGGGGTTGACATCCAAAAAAAGAGTTAAAGTAGAGAAAGCACACAGGGGATATCTTTTTATATACTAGCTAATGCTTTTATTTTAAAAAACATAACTTGACGGTAAATAACCTCAAATTAAACTAATTCCTAACATTGCTCGTTTCTTTTATAATTCCTATCAGTTCAGGATCAATCCAAAATCCCCCAACCCTCAAAACCAGTTCGGATCCTCCGGACGTCCTCCACATCCCAACACTACAAACCGCATCAGCTAACGGACCTCTGTCGCCTCTTATCCCCGCTTCTCCTCCACCCTCCTCCCGCCTGCCCTGCCACTTCCCCCCGGCCTCCTCCTGCTCACCTCCAGCAGCGGCAGGTCCGGGTCCAGGTGTGTGAGGCTGTGCAGGACCACCGGGCTGCGGTCCTCCACCACCTCCAGCCTCACCCCGTCCCAAATGTTCCGCACCCTCCACGACGAGTCAAACATCTCGACCAGCTGTCCCGGTTTGACGCTGTGCGCCTCGGTTTGCATCCCCGACAAATAGACCATGGATGCCCGCGGAGCCGAGTCACAGTAACGATAGCGACATGCTCACCGTTTCTGTCTGGGTTTTGTTAAACCAGAGAGTCGCTGCTGCTGCTGTCTGTGGGCCAGCCGCTGTGTCGGATCATCGCTGCTGTCCGTTGGGTTCAGACGAGTCATGACTCAGATTTAGGCTTTTCTAAACCCCGCCCCTCAGGCATGTGCTGCCTTCAGGGCTATCGGAAATATCTCGCGTCGCGGGATGTAACGGATGATTACCATTCTTTAAATAGCCTTCCGTTCATATTTATTCTGAGAAAACATGGCTATGCCCTAATGGCCCTAAGGGCATAGCCATGTTTTCTCGGAGACATCTAAAACAATAACATTCACCTTTATCTCAATCATCAAATGTTTTATTATAAAAATGGCAATAGTGTTTATTACATCTGTACATATATTTGCACAAAGTGTGTGCGTGTATAAAAGCAATGTATTGTAATATACAATGTATATAACTGAATGTTTATTTCTTGTTATTGTTTGTTAGTGTTTATAATCTTCAAAAGTTTTTTATGTGTTTTCTACTTCTTTAGAGTGTTTTATGTTGCTTTAACAAGTAAATTTCCCCAGTGGAGATCAATTATATAATCCATATAAATAAATTGGATTGGATTTATTTGTTTATTTTCTTTCTCAATTTTCCCTTAGTAGGCCTATATGTAGATATTGTTATTATTAAACTGCTGGATATCCACTTGAGTGGAATTACGCATTTATAACAGAATATTAGAATATCTACAATAATAATAATATCTGTCTATATCTATATGAATACACATAATATGACATTTCATGGAGCCGACCAGCAAAACAGCTATTTCTGTCACAAAGCCGTCTCCTTCTGTTTTCTAACCGTACGGAAGCACACTGCATTAACACAAAAAACAGACATCTTATCTCATGACTACGAGATCTTTTCTTATTATAAAATAGTAACTCATAATTACAAGGTAAGTTTTTTTGTGTAAATGCAATGTGCTCTTGTAATACTGTGTGGTAAGGTAAGCTTTAAAATGGGTACACGGTACAAAGTACAGATCTACGAGGTGTCCCTGAAGGCAGCGTCACGTCATGCCTTTTGGGAAATGATGGGTGTGTTGTTTCTGCTCTCACTATGGCAGCAGGCTGGCATGGGAAAAGAAAACACACTCATGTACAGTTTACTGTCCCTGATGTCTGCCAAAGAACCAACAGCAGGTCTGCAAACATTAGAAAGTAACATTAATCTAGCAGTATTACACGGAAGTACAATTTAAAAGGTATTTGTACTGTACGTATTTTCCCAACACATTTAGAGCGAAATATCGTATGAATTACTTTTTTTATCCACATATTTTTTAAATAGCTCAAGTCATCACTTACATTTTTTTTGCAGATTAAGATTTTACATACAAAGCCTACAATCATCATCATATATAACAAAATATAGAAAGCAAAAACTACTGAACGAAAATAGTTTAACCCCAACATTTTAAATGCTGTTTCATGTAAAATGAATTATTAATAAGATGAAATAAAATATATAGTGTTTGTAACACTTTGAGAGGGTCATTCTAGTACATGGTTTTATTTACAACACGTCAAACTTTTTTATTATTGTTATGTTTTAATCTAATATTATTCATTTTTTTGTGTCTTTCTTTTGACTTTCTTTATTAAAATTTGAATGGCACATTGGTGCAGATAGTACAGAGTACTGTCACATTGTGGAGTTAGTACTTTTACTGAAGGAAAGCATCGGAGTATAGGGCGCTGTGGAGATGCTGTAGGTCTGGCAATGCAAGACTAGCCTACAAGTAATGATTGTCTCCATTACGAATTATTCTGGGAATTAGATTTCAATTGAGTGATTATTGTCTCTCAAATGTCTGAAACCGCTAATCACAAGTTCTGAGAGCTCAAGGTGACGTCTTCAAATATCTTATTTTGATCAACTTAGTCTAAAATTAAAAAAGAAATATGACTTGGCAATGATAAAAAGCAGCAAAGCCTCACGTTTCAAATAAGATGGAATAAGATACATGTTGCTAAATCTGAGTATTTCCTTCACCGATGTCAGCAAAAAGCAAGCAAGTCCATGACAAACCGGCAAAACAAATAACAAATGGAGTAAAACTCAAACAGCACCTAAACACAAAGATCTGCGGTTCTTTGCAAAGAATAAACTAAGATGCTGTGCATTATTTTCAATGCCAGAAACCACAATTCCTCACAGACATTAAAACCCATTCACCCCTGTTTTTTAGGAAAATGTCAGTCAGAATTAACTGTTGAAGGATCTACTGTCCAACACTGAACGAGCCTGTTTCAATTTGACATCTAACACTGCCTCCTGCTGGCCAACGTCAGGCACAAACGTGTCATACAGGACCACACTCGGACATCCATCATCTTAACAAGATGTCTGCCAAGCTCTTAAAATGATTAGTGACTCTAATTAACCCAACCTATTTAAATGAGAAGAGCAAGTACGTCAAAAAAACAAATGAACAAAACAAACTGGCGGACCGTTATCTATTTCTAAGTAAATAGTCCACTGAGTCAGAGGACGAACAGGTGTTAAAGTGATTGAGCAAGCCCAAAAACATCTGCTGCACCAGCTGCCACCACAAACACGTCTGACCTCCCCGGCCTTCCTCATCCCCGAGCTTCATAACTATAATAATCATGCTATTTAGGCAGTTGCACATTTTTGTATTCCCAACTTGTATACATTCAAATAGTTGTTTGTGTATTTTATTCCCATTATTATTCCATGTATATTGTATCCTAATATTTCATTTATATTTATATTCTGTGCTGTGTGACTGATTTTGCTGCTGTAACACTGTAATTTCCCATTTTATTGGGATCAATAAATATCTATCTATCTATCTATCTACTGATAATAATAATACATTTTATTTGTAAAGCACTTTTCATTGAAAAATCAATGCAAAGTGTGTGTGTGTGTGTGTGTGTGTGTGTGTGTGTGTGTGTGTGTGTGTGTGTGTGTGGTGTGTGTGTGTGTGTGGTGTGGGTGGTGTGTGTGTGTGTGTGTGTGTTTTGGAGATCAACACTGGTGCCAATATGCTTTCACTTAAATTATCAGCAACTGATGTTTGGGCAAATATTAAATGATTTTACATCTGATTATTTTCATGCCAGTAAAAAAAACATCCGAATATGCAAATGTTTCCCCCCCAAAATCCTCTAGAACAGCTTTTAGAGAAACATAAAGTAATAGTAGCAGTTTTAAGGTTGGCAGATCTGTAATGCAAAAAGTCAATAATAATAAATTCTGACTCAGATTTATGTTCAACTCTAATTGCTTTTAGCTGATTGTATGATTGATGCACGAATTTAAAGGAGAATTCCGGTCGATTTTAACATGTTGCTTCTGTTTTGCTAAAACAAGTTTAAAACTTGCCCTGTTTAAGCCTGTTTAAGCCTGTTGGGTGCTAACTCTAGCACTGGTCTCGCTACTGACAGCACTACAAATTAAAAAACAGAGCTACATGTTGAAATCAACCAGAATTCTCCTTTAACTTGTAATGGAGTATTTTCATACGGATGTATTGATGTTTTTCCATCAGTAGAGGATCTAAAAACCTTCTGCCACCACTGCTACATGAGATAGAGGAGAGGAACAGAGTTAAACACTATTATTAAAAAACACTTTGAAACCTCTGCTCTAAATGCTGTTACAGACCATTTTTCAACCACAGGAGAAGAAAATAAACACTGAATGCTGACTTTTTTTTGTCATTGAACAATAATAGCAGACGCTTCGGTCTTATGGAAAAACCCCATATGGTCTAAATGCCAAAAAAATCTCTAAGAAGCTAGAGGGACAGCCAACTTTTAGTCTGCTGTGATTTAACTAAAGCTCTGCTTCCATCTGCTGGAAATCAATACCAGAGGATGTTGTTGTGCTGCTGCTGGGACTCTGGCTGATGCTCCGACATGCTTTACTGTTCCCTGAGGAGAGTGATGCTTACAAACCACCCCCCCCCCCATTACTTTCTTAC
>NC_045737.1:13632623-13633919 GCF_008692095.1 Etheostoma spectabile
ACCAAACGCATAAACTCCACAAACACAAATAGATACAAAGCGGCATATTTAAAGAAGTCGACCACACCCAGCTAGAGTTGGACAAATGTACGTGCATCAGGTTTAACATGGCAGAAGGTTTTCATCAAGATGAGGTTACAATTAAAATCAAAGCAGCGTCTTCAGGAAGATATTATAGTCCAGAAAGTTCAACGAGTTCTACTTCTGCAAAACTGCTGTCAGGGTGCCATTTAGCAAGGCACTCCACCCCCAGTGGAGGCTCCCTGGACAGCAGTGGACGCCTGTGGTAGCACTGGGCGGCTGCCAGGCGCACAATGTTCCCCAGTGCTTTACAAACAATAAATCTGTAATAAATAAAAGCCAATGGGAGTGCCAGACATTGGACAGAGTACAGAGTTACATAACGGGAAAAAACCGGCAAATACATTAAGAATAAAGTGGTTATAAAGCATAGATGTGCGTACAAAAGCCTAAATGTGTTTTGGGGGTTCAAATCTATTTATATATAGACATCACATTTTCCTTTGCAACTGTTTAAAGCTGCACTAATTCATATTTCTTATTAATAATGGATCAAATGTCTGCCTCTCATGTGCAGGGAACACTTGTAGTGACAGATAACCAAAAATGCCTTAAGGTTCTTTCTTTTGAAAACATCACTTTAGGTCCATTAAATGTGTGATGGACTTTTGTTAGAATTTTTTGTCTATTTTCAGACTAAATGATTTGTTATTGAAATTGCTTCATTTATTGTAACCCCCTGTTTAGCATTAATAAGTATCATGTAAAGATTTAATAAAAAGGTTGATAACACGCTAGAATGTAGCTGTAACAGATACAGATAGTTATACAGATAACACATAAGTGTTTATTGATGTATCTGTCAATACACAAGCATCCATAACTGGATTAGCCACTTATTAGCACCAGTCTTTTTTAAGACATATTAAAGCTGCACATTTCACAAGTGGGGTATAGAGAGGGGTCGATGGGACCTATCTTTCAAAAAAATATGAACCTTAGTGAACGGGGAGAGGCAAGTTATTTTTTTATCCCATTTGAATTGATCCATGAATTAGAAACACAACGTTTGTCAATTTAAAAGATAATGTTTCAACTAAAGAAAGTCTCAGTTAGCTGTAGGTTGGTCATATGACCACTTAGTTTTGTGTAAAACCGCTCAGTGAACTACATCTCTCTTCTCGCGCAAATTACGTCGCCAAGCCTGATGCTCAACTTGCTCGTTTAGCTCTGTTCCACAACACGTTACTTTATCTTACCTGATGTGTTTTATCC
>NC_045737.1:13633929-13643663 GCF_008692095.1 Etheostoma spectabile
TTTCAGCAGATAAGCAAAAGAACAATTGAGTAACCTTAATTCCCCGGTACGATACACACAGACATCAGCTTCAGGGAGACGTCATCCATGCGACTTAGAAGTGTGTAATCTTTCTAATGACGTATTTTCACAGTCTTATACTTCAACAGTTCAACAATAAACAGACTTTTTTGACTTATCTATTAAACTGATAAACATATATGTAATTCATGGCTCAATTCAAACGGGATCAAAAAATAAATTGTCTTTCCCCATTCACTACCGTTCATATTTTTTCCAAGTTAAGGTCCCATGGCCATGGTCTACCAGAAGGGGAGGGACTTCGCCTCTCTATTTACTGGCATATTTTACGTCATAGGCCAAAAGGTGAGAATCTCTTAAAGCTATAGTCCGAATTCTTTCTTCCCCATGAGGAATTCCAAGTAATGACGGCACATCTACATGATACAAGCCTTTTGTGACTCCCCCACACACACAGTTGCTAGTAGCCAAGGAAGACATGGAGGATTAAAAAACATGATGGACTCTTCGGGAGAGTTAATTATCTTTACTCGAGTTTATCCACGCGAAAGTCCCCGGATGACACAATCTTCTGAACACAGCCCTACTGAGATGTCCACAGAGAGTTGTGTGGAGCTGATAGACCAAATTAGCTTTGTAGCAACTCATTTGGCGATGGCTTGAATTTAGACGTTCACAAACATAAAAAAGTTATACATTAAAGCTTTAAGCTTGTGTTAACAACAGACAGTTTCTGACATCTAACCAATAAACCCATTGACTTTGAAACAAAGTAACTGGAAGTGCAAAACTGCTGCTAACTCATTTCTGGGTTTTAGAACTCAGTCCTGCAGCACTCTATAAAGTGTCCATTAGTTACATCACAGCAAGAAGAAAACACACTAAAAGAAAAGCACAGATGCTAAACGCTCAGACAACATCCTACACGTTCTGTCTGCTCCTTCTTCACCTGTGAAGGCCGTACGAATGCTGCCAGAAGACAGCTCAGCGAGATGATTGACAGGTGTTGTTGTGACTGACTTAGAAGGATGGAGGTAGCAAACAACACATTTCACGAATCCTTTAAAAGCCGAAGCTTAATGTCACTTAATAAGTTTTTTTTCTATACATCACAAAATCACAAATTTGCCTCAGAGGCATTTAACTGACAACTCAGTTTGACTCAATCCCCTTCTGGGTCTTCCTAGTCTATATCCACGACGTTCCACTTCCGGGATTGGTCCGATCCCGCTGGAAATTCCGCAGCATGTCACTCTTTTCGTCCGGATGTCCGTTACCTTCCACTTTTTTTGTGTTGGAATTTTAAACTCCGGAGGATTTATGAGGACTATGGTTAACTGCTACTCAGATCTCTGCAGGGTAAATTTAGACAGCTAGACTATCTGACTAATCTGAGTTTTTCTGTTGCTAAAAAGACTAAAACAACTTTTGAACGTACACGTTCCGCCAAAACAAGTTCCTTCCCGAGGCTATTTATCAGAGGTACTGTGCTTCCGTCCCGTGCTTAGCTCCGCCCATGACGATTGTGATTGGTTTAAAGAAATGCCAATCCACCAGAACACGTTTTTTCCCATCCCGGAATGCTGTGTGGAGCAGCTAGACCCTCCTTTACAGCGCTGTGGAGGAAGGCCTGGCAATGCGAGACTAGTTTCTTCCTAAACCTATCTGAGGATCTCTGATTGGACGGCAGCTAACAGGAGGTTAACAGATCTTGAGATGCCAACAGCGAGTCAGACAAAGCCACTTCAATTTGAATTCTATTTTAAACCCCAATTAGACATTTTCAGAATCGGAAGGCCAGAGTGAGTAGGACATCAGCAGGGTAAAGGTTGGCCTCCTGCCCGTCCTGTTGTCTCAGTCTGACAGCTCTTAACAGGAGCCGACAGTTGAGGTCAAGCCTCAGTGCTGTTTTGTGTGGCTGTGAAGTGCAAAACACTGTGACAATGCCAGGATAATGGGATCAGATTATTGTCAGCAGCTATTGTTTCATTTCAAATGCAGCAATCCACTTTCCAGTGCAGACGCATCGCACTGTGATGCAAGAGCCTGATTATTCACTTATGAACCAACCTGAATGTGTTCCTGCTTTTACAAACTCTTTGTGACAGTACATCAAAGTCTAGGCAGAAATTCTTGACCAAATATCTAACCTTTCTTTTTAGTAAACTCTGTGTACACAAAAAATGTTCTCAATGCTGGGGTTCATGCGTAGAGCCCCTGGTGATACTTGGAGCAAAGTTTCATGTTGTGTTGAACCTTCTTAGCGTTTTAAAAATAGTGATTTTGATGCTATCATAGTAATGCCCCTAGCACTCCCATACAAAAAGGCCATTTGAGCAAAAAACTAAAACACTGTAAATCTTAAAAGTGGCGCTTCCGTCCTAATTATGCTATTAAACAAAAGTTTGACTCTGACACATTCACAAAAACACCCTATGGTTGCATTTTGGCGAGAGTTACGCTCTAAGTCTAATCTGAGTCCAAGTCTGCCCAATACTGTTTGACATAAATACTTAAATGAGTTCTATTTTTAAAAAGAAATCATATTTAAGATGTGATGAATCTCTTGAATACAGCAATGTAAACATGAACCCAGTTATTGTTTTTTTGAAATATGTTTTTGCATGTTTGCATTCATTTATTGATGAATGGAGAGACCACTAGGCCCCGGTTTACTCACTGATATTACACCAAACTGTGAATATGTGTAGCATTAATTTTGAAAGCAAAAGGTGAGATGACAAAAGAAAACTGATTGTCTGCTTCAGATTTAGTCATTAACTACATTCTTATGAAAAAGGATCTTAATCATTATCTGTCTAATCATCCCATCAACCAAACCATTTCAAATTAAATTTGAATTTCAAATGTATCAGCAGATCCAATATTTTGCCAGTAACAAGTGTCCTCACATGGTCTAATAAATAAAGGAATCTGTGGCCTGGATTACATCCGTAGAAACAGGATGATCTTTTGGTTACACAAAGTTTTATTGACAGTAAAGTCAAAAGTTCAGTCCTTATCATCGTGTCCTCAGATAGACGCTGAACAACAAGGACTCAGTCTCTTTACTCAGTCTCTTTACCTTTAGTCTCAATAGGTTGAGAGATTTGGCTGAATAATAAAATAAAATAAAGCGTAAATCAAACCTGTCTGCCTGCTCTCCTGACGGTCCCGTAATAATCTTCGCAGTCCCAGAAGACACCTGTCCTGACCTGCACTCCACAGGCCCACTGGCTCCAGCACAACATCACAACTTCCCTCAGAACTGCACCACAATCCTGAGGATCCTAATAGTCCTGGAGCAAAAAAGACCCATCAGCGAGCCTCCAGAGCTTCCACTCCCCTTGTCACAGATTGGCCGAACCCCCTACCAACGCACTGCTCATGCATATTTACTTTATCAGCTGTGTCAACAAAGTGAGGAACAACACTAGAAAACATTAACTTATGCTGGGGAAAAAGAAAATGGGTTTCCCGGAACACGGCAGGTCAGTCCATGCCCATCAAAGATAAAGTGAAACCTCTTAATAATGGTGCGCAACCTCAACCACAACAACAAGACGGAAACTCCGTGTTGTTAAGACATCTGTCAAATACAAAAATGAAAGCTAAAGAGGAGGCAATAAAATTCAAAGGGACTTCCCTAATCAACTAAAGAAGGGAATTACTGTACTTGCATCATTGGTCTGAATGCTCTGAGATATGATCAGTGGCTGGCTCTCCAACTTTGCAGAGGTAACAGATAACGTATTGTCACTAACAAGACATTAACTGTGTGTATAAGTGTGAAGAGACTTATTGCATTCAGCCGGTGAGAATAACGACACAGACATGCGAGTTATGCAATTAATCATTCACGTTCTGCCTCAAGTAAAAACACTGTTTCCTGCCTGTTTTTAAGGACTGGATGCCACAACACAGATAGAGGAAACACAAAGACCATCACTTGAAAACAACTTATTGAAATGGTTCCAAAATTGGGTGCCTTGGGGTGCTTTCACACCAGCAGTTCAGTTCATTTCGTCACATATTATATATCCAAAAATCACAAAAAAACAAACCACCAGAGCAGACTTAGAAGTGGACCGAGAGCCTGGTTTTAAAGGGGTCTCTGTTCGGTGGTTTAGTCCACATAATAGTTTGATTACACACATTTATAAGTGCACATTTGGAGGGGCCATGAAAAAAGAAATCCATACGAATGTGTTGTTGAGCTTGAAAAAGGTTTGAGAACCACTGGCTTAGACTGAGAATCGAAAAAAAGCAATTTAGAAAATAGCGGAAGTCGATTAAAAAAAGTTGAACACAAAGCAGGTGAAGATAAAACTGTTTTACCTGAAGAACAACATCAAATAAACAACGTGACCATCCCAGCTGAATTTCACTTTTCCATTTATAGACCCACAGACACTCCATGTGTGCTGCACAGGAAAACAAACCCCATGAGAGCGTTTCCCAGTAACAGACAAAGACAAGCCAGCCTGAGCTGCCTCTAGATTTAAATCATCCAGCAGAGCCATTCAGGTACTCCTCCGATGTCCTGGCATTTCAAAATGCTTTTTCATTTCAACTGCAGCCAAATGGGCGATCACTGGAGGCAACGACCGCCCAGGCTGAGAAAGACATAAACCAGCTTCTCTCTGATTGTTTGGTAAGAGGTACTGTCATAAAAATGATTCAGCATTTCTTAATTGATTGTTCCACAGTTTTGTTCAGAATCTGTTATCAAAGCCAGTCTCACCTTTTCATTTTATCCACGTTTTCCAGAAAAGGAAAGCTTACAATGAGGCAATAAAATATGAAAGGGACTTCCCTGATTAACTAAAGAAGGGAAATACTGTACTTGCATCCTGGGGCCGAATGCTCAGAGAAATTATCAGTGGCTGGCTCTACCTTGCAACTTTGCAGAAGTAATAATACATTATCTGTTTAAGTGGAAAGAGACGTACTGCATCCAGCCAGTTAGAATAGTATGGGAAATGCATACTATTTCTGGTAAAAAATTCCAGTATGGAAATACTGGACACTACACTGGCATAAATATATACCACAATGCAATGCGGTACAAACGAAAATGTTCATAACACAGCGATCAAGCAGCTTTTTACATTCATACATATTGAAAATCAGGGATTTAGTCAACTGCGACCGTTTGACAGTTTTTTTTATTCCTCGCATCCTTCTTTCTTGTCAAAATCTGACGCCTTTATTACCCAAAATGCTTCTTAACTGCCAACATTTGGGTCAGAGATTCAGGTGTGTTATGCCAACAGCGGGTAATTACAGCCTGAAGCAGATGAGGAGCAGGCTACAGAGGTCTCACTTCTTTTGAACAACACACAGATTTATTTTTACTTTTTAAACTTGAAGTCCTTAGCCCCAACTGACACTTTGACATGTAAAATCGCTGGCGCACCCCTTTGATGAAGCTGACTAATCTCAGGACGTTAACCAGCTTCCTGTGGGTCATAGAAACAACAACAACAACAACAACAACATCAACAGGAAGAAACAATAAGAAAAGAGAAAATTGTGAAGCTAAATGTCAAGTAATCTTTTTTGGTCTAAAGTTAATATCTTCTCCCTCTTTGTCCTGTCCAGTAGTTGTCTGCAGTGTGTTCCTAACTACAGTACATGCCATCTTTTTGCCAAACTGTCTATTATTGTGCAATCTAAACCATACAGCTTTCCAGGCTTCAGTCTAGTTACTCTGCCTGCCTGCTTTTCTGACCCTTGCCTGCCCTTGTTAGACTTTAGCCTCCCTGCTGGAGCGTCTGCCTGTAGCTGAACAACTCAGATCAGCATCAGATCATTTGTGGGGGCATTAGGGACCAAGTTGGAGCAAAGAGTGAGGAGACTCAGTACAACAACTGCCTGAGGAAGAAGAAAATCTGCATACTGTTGTACTTAAAAACAAGAAGAAACCTAAACACTGGGCAGGAGTCTAACTGTGCGACAAATTTAGTCAGATTTAATTGTTGATCACTCTTTTCTACAATAAAATACTCCACTTGTGTGGCCAGGGTTAGATCGGGTAGTAGAGCAAGCGCACATACTGTATATAGAGCTTTAATCAACTTAGCGGCCGTGGGTTCGACTCCGACCTGCAGCCCTTTGCTGCATGTCATTCCCCCTCTCTCTCCCCTTTCAGGTCTGTCCTGTAAAAATAAGGCCTAAAAGTGCCCAAAACTTTGTTATAAACTGTCTCGATGTTGACACTTTGATAAATCAACACTTCACATTATCAACAAGTCTGCAGACATCCATTCATTTCCTTTACAGCCGACTGACAGCGTGACAGCTCGACCACTTGGCAGCTGAGAACACTTGGCTGCTGGTAAACTCTTTCGCATCATTGACTGTCAACAAGTACTCCGGTCTCTGCACCTTCTGGTTTTTATGTCCTGCTTCATAAACAACTGTTGTTACAACAACTACATTTGATTTTAAAATTCAGGAAAAGTGAGGCATTAAGCACTTTTTTGACATCATACACCATAGAGAAATTTAAACTTATTTGACTATTTAAAGGCCCTGTACTATGTTTAAGGTAAGGGAAAGCGTATTGCTTTGGCTAAATGTTAACTAATACATTGTGTCTCTTGCAATGTGGACTTATTTCAGTACAAAACCAAGACCCCAGTCGTTCCCTGACCTTAACCAAGAGCTGCGAGTGCCAAAACAAAAACTATAAAAAATAATGCTGTAGTCACTGAGAGCGCATAATTTATTGCAAGATCGGATATTCTGGCAGTACGTAGTAAGCACAAATGAAATATGCTGTCAGTGACTAGAAAACATAATCCACTTGGCATTCCATTTCCTTTAAAACTGTTGTTAATTAGTTGTATAGGTCTAGCACACAAAACAAGACACTACATTTTCCACTTTTCCATAACGCAAGGGCTAGACAATTTGACAAATATATATATATATATTGTCAGCATTATATAAAAATATCTATTGTATATATTTTTCTATATCGTTTCTATTGCAATCTCCAAAAACTGCGTTATGGCATTATTTGTCATTTGGACGGCGCTTAACGTTGTGATCTGTGAACATTATGTCTATTTTGCGCTAAAGTTCTTAATAAAATGAGAAAATACTCTGTGTTTTCAACTGTTGTGTATTTATTTCACACAGGAGTTGGCTATACAAAAATAGGCTTTATCATGTGTTTTTTTTCATAAAGACGTATCTATTGATTGAATTACCATTAAACATGCTGTAGTTATACATACTGTTATCGAGATATAAGACAAGCCTCTTCCTCTCTGTTAAACACACAGCCACAGTTTGTAACACAGGTTGTTTGTTATGAATGTGTCGTCTCCATGCCCAAGCTGAGAAAACACAGATGACATCACTATGATTTCATCAGACTTGACAAAGCTCCCTCACAGCCACAAATGACTTTATACAAGTGTTGTCACAGCCAGTCGGTTTCTCTTTAATGTGATAAAACACATATCTTCATGACTAGATATCTGGACCTTACTTCAACCGTATCACCCAGATGGATCAGAACACATACCGGCTGACAGCGGGGAGAGCGAGTGACTTCGTTTGACCCCAGAAGAAGAATTCAGGCCACATGAAACACAATCAGGTGTTGCAGCCGAGAGACGTTGAGCGAATGTGAGAAAGAGAGAGAGAAAAGCCTCTCGCTGACAGCACAGCAGAGTATCAAATGTGATTAAATATTATTCTTAGAGTCTAATTCACGCAACAACATGCTCTACAGACGTGGTTAAAAACATGAACAACAGACTAATCACACAGGCTGGAAACAACAGGACGTGATTTCAGCTATTATAACAGGATGTTCTTGGCTCTGCAGAAGGTCATAACTCAGCAGTAAATATGTGCTCAGTATTTCCACAGGTGGAGAGCTTCTTTGTGCAGACAGGTGGAGAGCTTCTTTGTGCAGACAGGTGGAGAGCTTCTTTGTGCAGACAACTGCCAAACGGAGCTGCATTCACAAGCTTCTTTCAGAGAAACGACGTCATTTTTGCGTCTATGTAACACCCTTCTGGCCAATCAGTCCACACTTGAAAATAAATGTCAACAAAAAAATTTGAAATAAATAAATACTAAAGTATAATAGACTACATGGCTAAAAGTATGGGGACACTCAAATATTACACAAAATTGAAGGAGTGTCTAAACATTATTGTATGCTGTAGTATTAAGATTTCCCTCAACTAACTAAGGGGTCTCAAAAACAGCCCCAAACCTACAGTACATGTTTAGCCATTAAGTGCATTATTATTTTAATGGGGACAGACTGCACATTTTCTGTGTAATGTAAGAATTAGTTTTTTGTCATATGGCCAAGAGGGCTCCATTTTAGTCCAAAATCTATGAACCATCAGCATTTAAATGGCTGATATACGTTAAACTGCTCAGTGGGGCTGGGGACACAAAAACAGAAGAATTAATGATCTAAAGCAAAGACCTTTAAAATAAAAAATAAAAAATAAAAAAATTCAGTCTCAGATAAAGAGATTGCAGGTTTAATATCAGGCTGTGCCAATAAAAAAAACAAATTAGTGTTTGTTAAAATGTTCACCCACAACAGCAGAAGATCTGTGTTGTCTTCAGGTTCAGCGTTTATTAACCAGCTGACACAGGAACACTTTTTTTTTTTTAGGAACCCTGTGGGATTTTCACAGATACGACCCAACATGTCAAATTATCAAAGGGCACACCCTCGTCTGCAGGGACACGGTTGCCGAGGTGCGCACACACACGCACACGCACGCACACATACACACGCACAAATATACACGGCTGACTGACGGTTGCATTCACACCAAGATAAATGTTTTTTCAAGCTTTTCACTTTAGTTGCAAGTAAGAACAATGACAGGTAAACTTGGCAGGTAAACAGATGAAAAAAAAACGAATACCCATATATTACCATGTAAAGCAAACAAACTAAGGTGACAGATTATGAAATCTAAGAGCCAGAAGCAAATCTAGGTAAACACATCCCATCACCTGAGGGCAAACAAGAGTCAAGAGAGAAGGAAAAAATGTGACAAGTTCAGCTACAAATTCCAGTTGGAGTTACAACATGCAGGGCTGACAAGTCCCCAAAAAACTGCTCATTAAACTACTACTGAGTTAATTGGTCCGCCGTGTGAAACAAAATTAAACCAGAAAAGCAGCAAAAGCAGCTTCTCTACTCTGGATCAGACCAGATAATTATCATGCTCTACGCCCACAATAATAAGTCTTACGCTGTATACTACACAAACAATACACCGCAAATAAATTACTGATGCAGACATATAAACACAACGCACAAATAAACACAGGCATACGGGCTGCAGCCCTGCACAAATACACTGACATGTACACACAAACATTAAGATCTAAAAACACGTGTGAAACACTGCGGCACAGGACAAACACATGTACAAACTTACAGATATACACATTGGCTGCTCTATGCCAAGGGTTATTGTCACAAATACTTTTAAATATGTACAAACAGGCAAAAATATGCCATGTGAATTCCCCCCCCCCCACACACACACACACACACAGTGTACAGAGTAGGGGTCTCCTTAAAATACCTGGATATTATAGAGAAAAAATTTAGTATTTTGTCTGCTAAAACTGATAGAAATATAACTGTAATGTGATGGGAATGATAGTACATACATCACCGACACACACACACACACACACACACACAC
>NC_045737.1:13643673-13645102 GCF_008692095.1 Etheostoma spectabile
ACACACACACACACACACACACACACACTAACCTACTTGTAAAACACACAACACACACAGACTATGAATACTTAAAATGCACTCTGCAGTATACAGTAGGCCACTCATATGTGCAGAGCAACACGACAGAATTGGGCATACACACATTTACACACACATGCAATTACAATTTTAAGTACCCTTACAGACACACACACACACACACACAGCCAGCTCTCTGCGGTGTGTTGTCGGAGCTCACCAGGTCGTCCAGGATGTTGACGGGGAAATCGAACATGCACATCCTAACGGGCTGAGCGAGGGCTCTGTGCAGGCTGAACAGGGACTTGGCTTCCATGCTGCACACCGTACGCAGCGCTAGGCTGCCACTCGAGCGCTCGCAACAAACACACACCAAGAAAAAATGATTTCAAAAAAAGAAAAAAAGAAAACAAGAAAATAAAAATCAAGAAGGAACTCCCCAAGCTGGCTGCTCGCTTGGTCTGCCTCTCACCGAAGACTGTGAGGAATCCGTCTCAGAGAGCAAGAAAAAAATAAAAAAAAAATAAAGAGGAACCCCTCCACCTCCACCTCCCTCCTCTGCCTCTTTTTCCCAGCCACTAACATACCCAGCACTCCCCTCGTTTTCCTCCCCCCCCCTCTTCCTCTTCTCGTCTTTCCTCCTCCTCCAGCCTCCTTCCCTCACCAGGGAACGTCTTGTCACCAGCTGCTCTCTTGTCTTTCCGTCTTCTGGAGGTATTGCCCAACAGCTCAACAGCAACACACAGCTGTAATGCCACGACCGCAATGTGTGTGTGTGTTACAGGCTGAAGACTTGCCATACAAAAGCATTCGACTGCCAGACAACAACAAAAAAATTCTCATTAATAATTCTAATTAAATGCAGCAGGTAAACATCGGGGTTCTGAGTCGCCGTCTTGACTTTTGTCTGCTTCATTATGCTGCAGAGATTTAATCAAGAGAGAAAGACCGGCTATGTTTTTGCTCCTGTAGTGCCAGAATGTCTGTGTGAGCCCATTAAAGATGAAGCAGGGGGACTGCTTCTAAGGCTGCTGCATGAACCAGTTTGCATTAATGCTTCTGGTGAATGTGGAACCAGACGTTCTGGCAGGTTACTAGCCCCCATTTGAAGATTGTTTTCTTTTGTGAATATCTGTTGGGATGATAAAAACCCCTCCAGCGGTTGTGTCTCCTGCCTTCCTTTTGAGGGTTATTAAATATTCAGACAGCCAGACTGTGGTGTGTTGACCAACGTGTCAATCACACAGTGATGTCTTCTTCCATCGATTGTTGATGATGACATTTTGTACTTTAGGTGGCGTTTGCTGTCCTTGATATTGAGTCACAATTACGTTAATGTCAAGACCGAAAGAACTAGATCCAGGGTCTGGTTACCAGGTCTGGTAAGGATGCCTCCTGGGCGCCTCCC
>NC_045737.1:13645112-13648333 GCF_008692095.1 Etheostoma spectabile
AGGTGTTCCAGGCACGTCCAGCTGGAAGAAGGCCTCGGGGAAGACCCAGGACTAGGTGGAGGGATTACGTCTCCAACCTGGCCTGGAAACGCCTCGGGATCCCCCAGTCGGAGCTGGTTGATGGGGCTCGGGAAAGAGAAGTTTGGGGTCCCTTGCTGGAGCTGCTCCCCCCGCAACCCGGATAAGCGGATGAAGATGGATGGATAAGTTAATTTACTGTGAATATAATCTGTTTAAAGGAACCCGACATTTTGATGAGCGGGTCCCAGTTTGTCATTATGTTCTGTACGGCTGGTGCACAGACATATTGCTGCAGAGGCTTTCACAATATTCCCCCGAACAGGTGTTGGTGGTAATGTGCCAAGAAACACTGCAACGCGTGGGAATGAGGAAGAGAGCTAGTTGCTAAACATGTATGTAAACAATGTAGGTTTTTAAATATTTCAAAATGCACTTTGCAAACGTTTCACGAGGAAGGAGCGATCAACTAATAAACAAATACCAATATTTCAGCAATTCCTCTGAAGTCAGCAAACACAACGTTACTAGTAAGTTAATACTCAATGAGGAATATCTTTCACAGTTTGGTCGAGTTGATGTACTGATGCGTTAAAAAACCCACCTAAGATAAGTTTTTGTTTTGATTCAGAGCCATTTCTAAACTTACATGTTGCTATTTAACTGATAATCATAATGTTAATAATATGTATATCATTTGTAGTTTCCAACGTCACATGCACATTGTTCTGTACAACGATAACTTTGTGACAGTTTTTTGGTACAGTAAGTTGTGGGCTTGCTGTGTCTAACTTTGGATCAAAATAACCATATTTTAGTTTGACTGACTGAGGTTTTGAACTGCTGAATCATCAGGCGTTTAGAGCAGTAAATGTTAAAGATGAATCACTGACGAATGTGAAAATGTCACAGATTATCACATTAAATGTGCAGAAGTCTGTAAGTGGAAGTGTGAACATCTGATCGTCTATAATGTTCTGTCAGATGTCCTACCTCTGACAGCTGACAGCAGATTTAGGGTCCAATGGCATTTATTAATTAGCCAGTTAATATGTTGTATTTCAAGTTATGGCTATGGTTTCAAATAATCACTTGATCCACAGAAAATTAATGTACAACTATTTTGATAATCAAAAAAATTATTTACAAATCTATATCCTTTGAACGTTCACACGTTCCACCAAAACAAGTGTGGCGCCGTGGCTACGTCCGGCGCTTGATGCCGCCCAAGAAGATTGTGATCGGTTCAAAGAAATGCCAATAAACCAGAGCACGTTTTACTCCCATCCTGGAATGCTGTTTGGACTAGCCAGACACTCTTCCGCAGCTCTGTGGAGGAAGGTCTGGCAATGCAAGACTACCTTTTTACTTCATCATTTGACTGCTGCAACATCTCAAATGTGAGGATTTGATGCTTTTCTTTGTCATAAATGATAGAAAACTGAATATGTTTTGGACTGTAGACAAAAGAAGACATTTGAAGAACATGCATTTTTCACTACTTTCTGACATTTTATAGACAAACGTTCATTGATTAATCGTAAGAAGCCTGATGCTTAATTTGCGAAGTGGATTGATTCCATTTCATGAGCTATTGTTTGTAACATCAGCCAACGCACTACAATCAAACTCCTGCTGTGTTGAAACTAACCACAACACACAAAATGTAAGCTTCTGGCTGCATTTGAAGAAAAACTAAACTTTTGCAGAACACTTATCTTCACAATTAAATGCATCTCAGCCTGCATTTGTTTGTTCTTTTCCTGTGAGTAGGTTAGGGGGTTCTTCACAGCAGCAGCAGGAGTCCATCAGAAACTCCTTTCCCTCCAACTGGACTTAACCCTGAAGGCCCTAACAACCTCCTGCAAACTCTCAGAAAAACTTTAGTCAACCTTGTCGTATGTAGGTCACACGGCTTTTAACCTAAATGGCTGAAACCAAGAAAGAAAGGAAGTACGTTTGGTTTGACCTGAAAAAAAAGCCTTAGAGCTGTAAAATCTGTGTTACATCATCGTGCACTAAACTACACTGAGCTCAACTCAAACATCCACGCTGTGTAATTATTAGCTGTGTCTTTGGGGAAATATATTGCCAAATAAAACACAATGGTCCTGCAAAATGAGCAAAGAGCATCGTGCTCGCACATTCCTCATTTTAAAGCGCCTCTTTCTTTCACTTGTAATATTTGCATTTTCACAGGACTAAATATGTTAAGTGTTTGCCGGCTCCAGTCCAGTCCAGGCTTGTAGTCTTGGGGAATTTAAACAGGGAACAAAGGCGGAATTCGGCCCCCGATTCACATGCAAATGCTGTTTGACGTCGTACATTTAAAAGTACAGCAGCTAGTGAAGATGAAGTGCTGTTGCTCTCAAAAAGCACAGGGAAATAAAAAGTAGAAGAAGAAAAAGAAGAAGAGAGGGCAGCTGAAGAGAAAAGAGCAAAAGGGCCAGAAGACACCACTGGGAACTGCTTTCAGATGCAGAGGGCGTCCCACGGCTGAATACTGTAGGAGAGCCGTTGTCATGGAAACAGGAAGGCAAAGCTGGCTCTTCATAGGGCTATATAGGACCAACCCCATCCCCCTCCCCCTTCACTCCTCCTCCTCCCTTCCTCCTCTACAGATACCCAGCCAGGACAGGAAGCCAGACTGTAACCTGCAGCTTTGCCTCCTGTGGACAAAGACAGGACGGGCGGTGCAGTTACACGAGAGTTCAGGTCGTCATCGGCAACACGTGAGTGCAAACTGCAAGCCTTCGTCACTGCTCTCAATGTGCTCTGGTCTGCTTCAATGCTGCTTCAACAAGATGATGAGGTGTTTCAGTTTAGGTGTCCACAAGGACTGACAACATGCAACAGGTGACTCATTATAACGGGATGTAAACGTTCAACACAATATTCTGGATGCAGCCCGTACAAGGAATCAATCTGTTGAACCGTGCAGCTCTGTGTTGGCTCAGCTCAGATTTGATCTTAATTTTTTAACTTTTTATTGATCCCTGGGTGCATTACAATTTCCACTGTTTGTTAGAACACACTATACACAGACCTGACATACACACACACAGAGGTGCTGGGGGCTGCGAGTGTTGGATAGGCGCCCTGAGCGGTGTTGGGGGGGGAGAGAGAACTGGCATCTCTCCAGCTACGAGTCCACACTACGTACTTTGGTCCGTACTAACAGCGACCCTCCGGTTCCCAACCCC
>NC_045737.1:13648343-13649477 GCF_008692095.1 Etheostoma spectabile
ATGGACTGGGCTACTGTCAAACCCCCCCTCCCCCCCGTCTTGTGTTTTTGTCACCACAGCTGGTTGCCATTGGTCAATTGTAAAGCTGCTTTACTGGAAAAACTCAAAATTCACATCTTATTTTATTCAGTTCAATATCATGGAAATCTAAGACAACCAGCAAATACTCCCATTCAAGGGGCTGAAACAAGAGGTTTTACCATTTAATTATTAACTATCAAAAAGCTGAAGATGACTTTTCCTTCCACAATCAAATCGATTAATTGTTTCAGCTCCAAAAAGGTTTGTCGTCTCAGATGATCAATATTTTATCAGGCTGTTATGCTTTTAAAAAAGAGGTATGGGATATCAAACTGGTGACAAATGTATTCATACATTTGTATTTGATCGTAACCATAAAGCTAATGTGGAGCTGCATATTTGTTTGAGGGAAAGAACTAAAAGAAACTTTGGCGACTTAACTGCAAAAAAATAAATAAATAAATAAATGAAAAGATGTAGCATTTACTTTGGTGTAACTTTTTTCTTGTTAGGAGGAGGATGAACCTTGAAATATTTCCAGTCACACGCTGCCGAATAGTCACAAAAAACAAAAGGTTTTTTAAATTAGGAAATGTGCTTCCTTTACATTTTAAAAAAAGCTCAGAAAGTCAAAAATGAACACTGAATGTTAAAGCAGAAAAGATTTTCAAGATTGTGCTGATATATTTGTGCTAAATACATGCGATAATGTTGATATCAGTCCCAAGACCCGCATTTCTTTGTAAAGCCATTATTGCCTGATACTGATATATCATAATATGATCTGAAGGCAGGCAGCTTTAATCCATGTTTTACTCAAAGTGTATTCAGGGAAAACCCACATAGAATCCAATGGTTTAGACCAGATTTTAGATTTGAACCTGCATTCTGAAACATAGATGTGATTCATTCATTTATATTTATTTATTTATTTATATCATTTCATTTCAAAAACTGAAAGAAATGGATACAAAATGTCTGAATGTGCACCAGCCAGACTTTATGTTTCTAGCCTGCAGAGTCTCTGGATGGAAAACTTTCACTTGACTCAGCATGAACACACCTGCAACTGATTACAGTGTCTATACACACACACACACACACACACACACA
>NC_045737.1:13649487-13650087 GCF_008692095.1 Etheostoma spectabile
CGCACACGCACACACACACGCACACGCCAAAACGCTAACTATGAACGGAATAAGCCAAGCAAAACAGTCTGACGGTAAAATACTAAGCAACAAGTCAAAATATTATACCGCTCCTGCATTTTGCAACACTGTTCATACAATCTTCCAGAGTACAAAATATGCTTTTGACTAGATATTTCAAGGACAAGCCGTTCCTCCATGCACACATAACTAATGCTTCTGAAAAGAAAGAAGAAGAAAAAAAAAGGCCCTCGGGACTAAAAGCTGAGAAAATGTCTGACTCCTGTCACATTCCATCAGACAAAGAAGTCAGATATGCTCGGAGTGAAGTCAAGCTTCAAGAACAGAGTGGTTTCTGGAGTGCCGTGCAGAAAATGGAAGAAACAGAAAAAGCTCACAGGTTTATCTCCAAATCCTACAATATAGGAGGAAAGAAAAGACAAATACATGTTTCAAAAGGGGATAAACATCAATAATACCAGCGAGAGGAAACAGGATTTGGGTGGAGGGGGAGAAAAGAAGAATAAGAAAAGGTTGTTTACAGAGAAATCCTTTGTGTGAGTGTGTGAGTGTGTGTGTGTGTGTGTGTGTGTGTGTGTG
>NC_045737.1:13650097-13651058 GCF_008692095.1 Etheostoma spectabile
TGTGTGTGTGTGTGTGTGTGTGTGTGTGTGTGTGTGTGTGTTGAGGCAGAGGGAAGCTTGACATCCTGAAGCCTCACATCTCACAGTGATAGCTCAGTGGTGACCTTTGATACTGACTCATCATGTCTACTTGTGTTGGAATACTCCTTCCAGTGTGACAAATGTTGCTCTCCAAGAAAAAAAAAGTAGTGAAATTATTCAGCTTTAATATTTCATATTTCAAACTAGCAGGTGTGTGAAGTTTAACACCAAACAGCCAAGCGAAGAAACTATAATGACTAGAAGGACACTCGGAGAGCACGGACCTCCACCAACGCCATGCACTCCCTCACAATGGCAATGCAACGTTGATCTTTCTATTAGGGAAGTCATATTTCCGATTATTCCTACACTACATGAATGCAGCACAACCCTAACTTGCAATGTTAACATTGTGAAAAATAATGTGCCCCGTGATTCGGAACCGCTCCAAAATATGAGTGGTTCTTCCTCGGTCCATGCTACACCCTTCCACCCAGTTTCATGGCCATCAGGCCAGAAGTTCTTCTGTAATCCTGCTGACAGACAGACAGACAAACCAAGCCGAAAACATGAGTCTACCTTTCTCTGGATGGACGCCCACACTGACAGTTTCAAGTGGTGGGATGTAACTATGTATATTTACTCAAGTCCTGTACCTGAGTACAAATTTGAGGTACTTGCACTTTACAGTCTTTTCTTTTCATGCAACTTTCTGCATTTACTTCAATACGTTTCAGGGAGTAATACTCTACTACTCCACTACATTAATCTGACAGCTTTAGTAACTGGTTACTTCACACGTTAAGATTTTTTTTGCACACAGAACACGTGTAATTTATAAAATACAATGTTTTAATATAAATTAAACTGCCCAACAATATAACGGCCTATAAGTCCAGCTGACATGATTAGCCAATTAAACACTTACATTCTCAGGAGG
>NC_045737.1:13651068-13653457 GCF_008692095.1 Etheostoma spectabile
GGGATTTGCTCGCTGTTTCACGTCCTGCCTGGCTGTCTTTAATGCCACGGGCCTATTTCCCGCCAATATCCTCGGGCCCTTGATCAAGTATTTGAGTTTTTTGAATCATTTCCTTATTAGCCTAATTGGGTGGGGAGAAAGCATGCAGACCGTGGCAAAGTACGGCATTAATCAGGTGATCATGACACAAAAGTCTCCTATTCTTTTCCAGGGCTTTGATTGTATTGTTGCCTTGATCTGTTACCCACACTATTTGGCTAAAGGAGCTTATAGGGTTAAGGTTGTTGTTTTTTTACGTTTCTTCATCCGGATTCAGTTGTGATCCATTCATTCTGAATAAACAAACAACGCAGTTTACATGCTTCGTCCTTGTTGCATTATATATATTAACATAATACTTTCTGTACATCAAACAACTCGGAATTGTAGTATTCAAATATTGTAGGGTTTAAATCGGCCTCGGGCTCATGATTACAGTTAATGTGTCGGGCTGGGCTCGGACACAACGTTCACGGGCTCTGGTGGGGTCGGGCTTGATTCTAAGCTTCAGGGTTAGGGTTATATAAGCTTTAGCTTCCGGAACGCAACGCAGACACAACTGGTGGAAAATACCGGTAAGTTGGTCAACAGAATTACATATTTATAAAATTTCCATTTTCTAAAATGTGAGGATTTTTCTGCATTGAGTACTTTTACTATTAATACTTTTAGGTGCATTTTCCCGATGATACTTACATACTTTTACTTAAGTAACATTTTCCATCCAGGACTTTTACTTAAGTAAAGGATCTGAATACTTGTTCCACCACTGGACAGTTTGTATTTCCCTCTCCAGGATTGATTTGTTATTTCCTGTTGACGTGAAGTGACCGAGCTGTGTCTTGAATACATCATCATCACTTCAGCCATCTTGCGATTTTAAAAACACACCCATAAATAACATCTAATAATCATAGTGTTAGAACCCCCCTCACAAGATAAATGAAAGGTGAATGGTTGCCAGATGATAAAGAGAACACAGAGAAGAAGAAAAAACATGATTCTCACACACAACATCATATTATTGGATTGGATTTTTCTTAATTCTCAATAGTTATAAAAATAGGTTATGATGTTATCTTATTGTGTAAGGGTTCATCCAAACGAAGGATTCTGGACAAGCTTAAAAAAATAACAATTTAAGTTTTTGTTTGACACATGAAGAATTTGGCCTTGCAGTGGAACACAGGTCATTGTGATACATATTAGAGAAATTAGGAATTATTAGGCAAATAAAATCCCAGAGAATATCTCAGCATGCACTGGGAAATATGCAGAGTACACCAACACCAACACATTCACACCAACTGGGACTCCAGATATTCCAGTTCACCTAACCCAGCATGTCTTTTAGAGACTGGGGGGGGGAGCAAACTCCCCATAAAATCAATATAGATCAATACTAAACAATCAAGAGTAATTGATTCATTTCCTGCTGAGTGACTAATGGATTCATTGAATATGATCCCCAAATCTTCAACACAAGAAACATCTTCTTTAATCTTGAAAGTACCTCCTCACATCCCTGATGTATTATTGATGGTCAGCTTTTGTTAATGGTCATTAATGCTGCTGTGGGAGTAAACAAGAGGAAGTAACCTCTCCGCCCCCCCGCTTTAACCCCCACAGTTCTTAGACAGGGGAGGTTATGACCTCCACTGAGTGGAGGATTATTTCCTAAAGAGCTTCCGGTCTGCAGCACATAATAACACTGAGTCTGGCGAGTGTTTAGGCAAGAGGACACCAGTTTTTTGGTAGAAAACAACACCAGATGTTTTGGGTTTTTCCACCTTTAACGGACAGGACAGCTAGGTGAGAAAGGGGGGAGACACGCAGGAACTCAGCACAGGTCGGACTCAAACCCTGGACCTCTGCGTCGAGGCATAAACCTCTACGTACATGTGCGCCTGCTCTACCAACCGAGCCACCGACAATACATTTTTATTCATTGGTACTTTTCCTAATTAACCAATTCCTTGTTGGAAATGTTGGAAAAAAAAACAAAAACAAATGCTCTTGTTCCCAGAGCCCAAAGTGCCATCTCTCTCAGTAATTGCTTATTTTTGTCTGAACACAAGTTGAAAACTCCAAAGCGAGTCAGTTCATAATGATACGATATGGACAAAGCTGCAAAACCAAAACTTCTCACACTGTAGAAAAAAATCATGTCATGGAATTTTCTGTCAATTAATTGACTAATGGTTTGAGCGCTATTTCACGCCGTTTTTTGGCCTTAGCTTACTGGGCGTTGGTCGGATTTTAACGATTCTGATTTCAGTTCCGGTTCTCATCGATTCCGGTTCTTTGAGGGGTGGAGCTGAAACGGGTCACATTCTTATTTCACAAATAA
>NC_045737.1:13653467-13654893 GCF_008692095.1 Etheostoma spectabile
GGTTTTATTTTGATTCAATGGTGGGTTGCAGTTTTACCGGGCTTTTTCAACGCAAAATAAAGCTACACTAGAGCACAGTTTACTGTGCTCCATGGTTGCAAGATAAACAAGCAGCTGGCCGCTACGGAAACCCAAACCTGCGCATATTAAATTTGGATCCGATGATCCGATTTGAAACCAAATCCTCCAAACAATTCCAAGTAGGATCCGGTTCTCGATGCCCGACCCTAGCTTTGCTATTGTAATATTATTTGATACCACACTGCATGCCTTTACATATTTGTTCACATTGAGTACTACTTACACTCTACTTTCCAATGAATATACTATATTCTTTTTATACTTATTTCAGGGTTGTAACTAACAAATGTTTCCATTGTCAATAAATCACTTAGTCCACAAAATGTCATCAATTGACAGAAAATGAACTGACAAACAAATGTGAGGATGTCCATTTTCCAATATTTTCTTACTTATTTGAGACAAATCATTTTCTATTGGTTGATTGTACAAAGCACAGAGATAATGATAAAAGAATTACGACATGCAGCCCTAATCTTATCCCAAATCTTAGTTATCCCTAATCTTACCTCTAATCGTTTCAAATTTCACTAATTCTCTTGCGCAGATTAATTTCTAATTTACCTGACCTTTTTTGGTCTCTCTTTTGGAAAGTGCTGCTGTCACGCCCACATCTGAACTCAGGATTAAATTGTTTGTTTTACACAAATGCCAAACACTAGTGCTGACACACAGGAAATTGATTGACCAAAAAATATTGGTTCCAGAGTCTTTGCCACTTGTCTGTTTTATATGATCGTAAATGGAATATATTTGGGTTTTGAACTGTTGGTAAAAAAAATCAAAACAATCAAACTGAAAATGGGCTATGAGAACTTGTGATTGACATTATTTAGTAATTCCTGAAATTGTGTAGACTAAACCAGCTGTTCCCAAACGTTTTAATGTTAAGGATGCCTAAACTGACCAGGCCACTGACCCCCATTTGATAAGATTGCTCCCCAGGGGTCCCCGTCTGATAGGATTTTTGCTTTTAGATGTTTTATTACAGAAAGTGTATGAAACCCATGACCGAAATAGTCATACATTCTGTCATTATGGATGGACTTATAGTGAAAATAATTAGTCTCCTTTTTGGTGGTCCCCCAGGAACCCCGTGGGGTCCCCAGACCCCACTTTGGGAACCACTGAACTAAACAATTCAAATTATTGGCAGTTGCAGCCTTTTATTGACACAAGACAATAAAAAAAACTAATTTATATTACTGTTATACTGTGTGCTACTCCTACAAATAAAAAGCACTACAATGCCAAACTCCATAGGTGCATTCCTAAAATCAAATAGCAGCTGGAGACACAGTGGGAGAGAGAGGTTGAATTAAGAGAGAGAGAGAGAGAGAGAGAG
>NC_045737.1:13654903-13673071 GCF_008692095.1 Etheostoma spectabile
AGAGAGAGAGAGAGCGCGCGCTGGGAGGAAGGTTATGATGGGAAATGTTAAGATGTATTGATCACCTGAGGAATTAGGCTACTGCACAAGTCCTCAGTTTAATCAGATACAGGCTGTGAAATGAGCTCTAATAACGCCATAAATACCGAATATGCAAATGATCTCAGGTGTGCATTTTAAATATGAACCCAGTGACCTCACAGATAATTTCTTACCTGTTTTTCCAGCATGATCATTCTCTCGGTATCATGACCTTCATGGAGTCTGTGTACATGCGAGTTCAGGCTCCCCGTTAGACACACTCTTCCTCTGGCCGCATCTTGTTCTTCACGTAGATGGAATCAACGAGAAATAAAACAAATAAAAATAAAAATGGATTTCAGCTAACTAGCTCTAACGCTGGGAGGCTAGTAGACAGCTACAGTGCTTTTATCCTTGAGAGAAATGTCCTCATTGGCTCCAGCATGTCTCGACATCCATATATATAAAAAAAAATAAATAAATAAGGAGTGTTTATTCACGGAGGAAAACACCCAATCGGTCAGTAAACGGGGAGAGGAAAAAAACAACCGACGACCATCTGAGGTTTGGCTAACGTTAGCGTGCTAGCCAGCTAAAACCTCAGCGATTATCAGAATTTTATTTGTCTCCTCCTGCCTTCATCCATCGTCGCTCCGCTCCCTTCCAGTCAAAAGAAACCAACGGAAAAGTCTCCTCTATCATCGGTTCTCACGACTAAATCCGTGCCATAGCTCGACGACGACATCCCAGTGAGGAGTGGTCGGTCCCGGGGAAGATGTGGCTGATTTCACCAGTGTAACGCCGATGCTTAAATGGATGCTGCTGAGGGGAATCTCAATCTCCGCTTTTACCAAAGCAAGACGCTGCCTGCTGCTGCCTGCTGCTGCTGCAGCTGCCACGGTCGGAGAGAGAAGAGCATCTGAGAAGAACGACGCTCCTGAACGCACCACACGACGTGGAGGCGAAATAGACGCACACCTTAATATAATACCCAAAATATATAATTTTAACTATGAATAATAATAATAATAAATACATGTTTTAATTATGTTAAAACTAAATATGTAAACTTAAATGGAAAAAGTACATACTTTTAATTAGTTATAAAAACTAACAAGAGATTGCATACTTCATATACATACAACAATTTAGGCAAAAAGTATTCAATTAAATAAGAAATAAAGGAAAATAATAATAAATAATACAGAGGTTTAGTTAGTTAGAAAATACATATTTTACATAAGAATGAAAGAAAAATAAACTAAATATTTGTTTTACTATTTTAAAACGGCTGATTTTGGTTATATTCATTGACAGATTAAAGTGTCTCACTTTACTGTTGCAGCTGGTAAAGGTGGAGCTAATTTTAAATACTGTATACACTGCTGAGTAGCTTAATTTATAATATTATAACATGTTGTATTTGTTGATAATATTTTGTAATAATATTCGGAATCTGCAATGTAACTAGTAACTAAATGTATCAAATAAATGTAGTGAATGAAAAGCACAATATTTTTCTTTTAAAATGTATTATGGAATTACTACAGTAAAAGTAGGCTTCCCTAAAATTAGGACTTGTACAAAGCAAAAAACGGTCCACTCACTAGTTTGCTTTCTTTAACTGTCTATGCTAGTTTTTTGTCACCACTGTGCCATCTCCATGACAACGGAGGTAGAGGTTCATCGTAAATTCAAGATCATGATTTAAGGTTATCGTCACTCCGGTTATAATATAAGTCCAGTCTAATAAAATAAAATATTACAAAATGTAGTACGCAATAAAAAATATTAACCAAAGAAAAATAGCAAATAGTAGTAAAATTTCAAAAGACACGCAGCCTGACAGGCTCAACTGAGGGCAACATAAACCCGTATGTCTGCTCCCTGGCGTTGCATTCTGGGGCTTTTATGTAAACCAACATGGCGGCCGCCTGCACCAGAACGCTTTGTAAGGTCGGCAGGAGTATTTTGGCGTCTCCAGCCGCCCGCCGTCCCGGGACCGTCTCCTACTTAGTGGGGAATGTGAGCTCACGAGGGTCCAGGAGGGCGTACGGTACCAACGGGTACCGCTCCGAGCTGTTGTCCTCTCTGCGAACAGGAGTAGGAGGCAGAGTGCTGGGCTGTGCCGTCCTGCTCGGTGGAGGTTTGGGTTTCTATCACACACTGAAGTTCAGGGTCCAGCAGCTCCTGGCCCAGGAGGAGACCAAGGTGAGTCCGCTCAGCGGAGCCTGTAACGCGGTCTCCGGTCAGCCGGTGTCCCGTTAATCTCCATTGGCAGTTTTCCATCGTTACCTAACTTCGTATCTAATTACTTACCTATCTAATGTTAATACATAAAACATCCACAAACGCCATGGCTGCAGACAGGGTCACCTAATCTGAATACAACTACTCAAGCACTGCATTTTTTGAGTATTTTCATTTTAAGATTTCCACTCTACCGCATCTTTTTTTCTTTTTACCCCATTTACATTTATTTGACAGCTTTAATTACTATTTACCATTTTGTTCAAGGGCTGTACCTAAGTACAAAATGGAGTTACATTATAGTATTTCATGCCTCTACTCCACTATTCTGTAGGCAAATACTGTACCTTTTACGGCACTACATGTATTTATTTTTACTTCGTTGCCTGGTTCCAGGTCTCAGGAGGAGGTCTGAGGTTGACCCTGTACCAGTACAAGACCTGCCCGTTCTGCAGCAAGGTGCGAGCGTTTCTGGACTACCACGGGCTGCCGTACGAGATCGTGGAGGTGAACCCGGTGATGAGGAAGGAGATCAAGTGGTCGGTGTACAGAAAGGTTCCCATCCTGATGGTGGATGACGAAGTGGTAAGACTGCTAAAAACGGAGTCTCTTCACGTCAGATAAAGGTTACAAAATGAGTATTATTTGAAGATTGCTGACACTTCTACTGCCAGAATATTTCTTTTAAGTAACCTCACACTCACAGGAAGGAACTCAGCTGGCTTTCTACCACAAAACCAGTGTTAACATGTAGTTCAAACTGGCTTTAAAAAACTAAACACCAGAGAGATGCTTTAAGCTTTTTATAGCCTGACAAGAAAGTTGTTTTTTAATTCAGAAATCCAACTGGTTATTTATTTCTTCTCCATGAATGTGCAGGTATTTCTCAAAGAAACCATCCATGTCCTTTTTGGTCTTTTCTATCTGTTGCAGCAACTGAATGACTCGTCTGTCATCATCAGCTCCCTCAAGACATATTTAATCAACAAGTAAGTGGTAGCTTTTCTTACGTGATATGAAAATGTTTTTTTTCTTCTCAATAATTATTATAATGTGACCAGTAAAATGCCAGGTCACCCAAAAGAAATGACAAAAAAAATTGTTTAAATTTTCTTTTGAATTTTTTTTTTTTTTTTTTTTTTTTTTCACAGAGGGGAATATAGTTTGAACAAAGTTAAAACCTTGTTAGTAATTTAACCAAATGTTTTTTTTTTTTTTTTTTTTTCTTTAAACATCTGAGGTATACTGGATCCACAGACTTTACTGTTAAAATGAATCTGCAACTGTTTTTGATAACCAGTCATTTTATTAATCTTTTCACCTAAAATACCAAAAAATAGCTGGTTCCAGCTTCTCAAATGTGAGAATGTTGTCCTTTTTTTGTCGTACGTGATAATCAACTGAATATCTGTGAGTTATGGACTGTTGGCCGGACAAAAAAAGACGTTTTGAAGACGTCACCTTGTCTAGCGGGAAATTATAATGTAATTATAAATGAAAGCAATAAATCTTGACAATCAGCAGATTAATCAATAATTAAAAACAATTGTTACTTTTTTTAAATTGCTCAGGAAAATAAAACCAAACTATGATGCATATAGATAGATAGACTTTGTTATACATACATACATACATACATACATACATACATACATACTACAGGTAAGGGAGAAAATAAACAATTTTTCTGTAATTTGGGTGTATTGACCCTTTTTAAATGGGACCCATTTACCATCCAGGGAGAGGAGCATGTCTGAGATCCTTCACTGCTACCCGGAGATGAAGTCTGTGAACGAGCGTGGGAAGGAGGTGACGGAGTACAACAACAAGTACTGGGTGATGCTGGGTGAGGCGGAGACCACGGAAATATACCCCGAGAAGGGAATGCAGAAGTAAGTCTGTGTAGCACACTTGTAAAAGGTGATGCTAAATTATTCTGCAAATATGTAACTGTTTAGTCCACATCCCGAAAAGAACAGTTTATATAAATGACATTAAAGTCTTATTGCGACTACGAGGTAAAGTGTTCTGTGTTTGCTTTCTATTCTTTTTCAGAGAGGAGATGAAGTGGCGTCAGTGGGCCGATGATTGGCTTGTGCATCTCATATCTCCCAACGTGTACCGGACTACCGGCGAGGCCCTGGCATCCTTTGACTACATTGTGCGCGAGGGCAAGTTTGGTACTTTTGAAGGTTTCTTTGCCAAATATGTCGGCGCTGCGGCCATGTTTGTCATCGCCAAAAGGCTGAAAAGTCGGTAAGTTGAAGTAAGACGTTATCAGTGAGTTGAGTTTGTCTGGGAGAGAGAGGCAGTTGTGGAAATGTTTTCTGGAAGTTTCTTCTAGTAGTTAGGACTTGTAGTTTAAATCATTTGGATGTCAAAATAGTGTTCGTTTTTACTTTTCGTTGGACACAACAGACACAACCTGCAGGACGACGTCAGGCAGGATCTCTACAAGGCCGTCAACGACTGGGTGACAGCCATCGGCAAGAAGAGGAAGTTCATGGGTGGAGATCAACCCAACCTGGCGGACCTGGTGAGAGAACACACACATTCAAAGTGCTTTATATAAAAACAAAAAAATTCCAGAGCACAACAGCTTAAATAGAATAAGACCAGCATGAAGTACAAGAATAATAGTTGCCGTGTAAGCGCGTAATAAACATCCTAAACCTTTTTTTTCGGGTCATCTTTCCGTCTTTCTGCAGGCGGTGTTCGGTGTCCTCCGAGTGATGGACGGTCTGCAGGCGTTTGACGACATGATGGCTAACACCAGGGTCAAACACTGGTACCGACGGATGGAGAGGGCGTCGCTTAATCACGAGGGCCGACAGCACTGAAGCTGAACTGGAGGCAAACGGCTGAGAGAAGGAGACCACACAACACCGAGAGATTCCAGCCTCAGAAAGACTGAACAATAAACAGTCGCCGTCAGTGACCGGCGGCAGGAAGCAAGAAGTCCTGCAAAAATTGTGAAACGGTTTGAGAATGGTCACCACTGCCCTGATTGTTTTTTTTCCCCCAGATAGAAACACATGCGCTTAAACCTGTTAACTGCAAACATTTATGAAAATAAAGAGATCACACACACATGAAAATACTGTATGCAACTAGATCATTTTACCATTTAATACCCAAGCTGCTCAAATCTGCTGTTCATTTTAGGGCATTTTACTGACCTCTTCTGGTAAACTGTGGGAACTGAAATAATTCAAACAAAACATTTAACACAGTCAAGTCATATTTTCAGAATACAAACAAAACAAAATGTTCGGCATACCTTTTGATAAAGCAACAATTTCCTGCAGTTTTGCTTTATGGGACGGTGAAAATAGTGTGTTGTTCCTTTAAGACAGCCTACAGAGTTTCCATGCAGATCTGGAGAATTAGTTTTACACATACACACCTTTAATGGTGTCACAAAATGTTATTTCACACAGTACTGTACAATTTTTATTAATTAACATGGTTTATTTAAGTGGTTGTCAACCAAAGCTGTTGTTCCTGCAAGTACTTAAAAGCTTGTATTTATGAAAAAAATCAGCTAAATTCATTTAATTTTAAAGCAGACACATTCAGATCATCGCCGCTTTGTCTGGAATAAAAGTTGTCGTTAAGATTTCCTTTGAGGATCAGTAGTTTGTAAAGTTGTTACAGGTACCATGAGATCTGTTTCTTTCAGGTGATTGTTTCTCTAACTGATGCAGGATCAGTCTGGCAGCGAGATCGATAAGCTCTTCTGCTGGTGCTCTCTTTAAGCTAAAATGTGAGAACTGGTGAGCTGCCAGTTTGAATGTACTTAATATCTAAACTGCACATTAATTGTATTTAACAAACTCATGTGCACAGTTGTGAAAATAAAAAAAATGAAACCGTGAGTTGTTTTGAGTACTAATTACAACATTTTAGAAACAACTGATCACTAATAGGATTAGAAGTATCCAAACTGAGGTTTAATTTCAGACATTTGGTTTACAGATGAAGGTTACAATCACTCAATACACCTGTATAATCTGAATCGCATATAATTAGACCTCTGCTCCTCAATGACTTTCAATTTACTTTAAAGTGCTATCATGCTAAGATTTGTTTCAACAAGACAAATCATTTGTGTCTTAGAAAATATTGACTAATGCTTTTCAGCAGTTAAACCTCATTTATACACATTTCTAATCTTTAACACTTACAATGATTCAACAACAGCTCATCAGACCACACATCTTTGCTCCACATGGAGGGATTTAAAAACAAATCCTTCAACACAATTTTGATTTGTACTGTGACTGTTAAAATGAAAACGGTGACCAAATTAAAATTAAAAGCTTCTCCCTCCCCGCTGGCATTGTAACAAACTAACAGAAAAATAAAACTTCAACATTTTGTTCTTGAACACTGGAGAAATGTTTCATTTTGCTAGCATTCAGCCTGAACATTTACATCTCAACATAATTACCACCTGAAAGAGAAACCTGGACTTTTTGTTGCAAACAAATTATCAAGTATATTCTAAAGCCATGAGATGTAGAAAACCATTTAAGCAGATTTTGTAGAAGAAATCCATATATAATATCTTTCCGTTAGCCGTTCAATGTCCTCCACTGTGTCCTTGTCCATAAAATGAAGCGAACACTAACTGTATTAGCCTAAGAAGCTGCGTTACTTCAAAGTTTAACAGATGTGAACAACCATCTTCCTCCAGTAGCAGCTTAGAGCGTTCCTCCCTGTGATTACTGACTCAAGTCTCCGTCCTGCCACAAAGGACTCAGTTTCTCAGTATCAGACCACAGCCTCCTCTCTGCCTCATTCAGTCCTAAATGGCGTCATGCAGCAACATCCAACACGGCTCCTCCTCCTCCTCCTCCTCCTCCTCCTCCTCCTCCTCCTCCTCCCTCCTCCCCCTCCTCCTCCTCCTCCTCCCCTCCTCCTCCCTCCTCCTCCCCTCCTCCTCCTCCTCCTCCTCCTCCTCCTCCTCCTCCTCCTCCTCCCCTCCTCCTCCTCCTCCTCCTCCTCCTCCTCCTCCTCCTCCTCCTCATCAGGAGCCCCAGAACATGGAGCTCAGCTGGCCTTTGGGCGGAGGACGGATCTCGGCTCTGCAGCGAGGTCGCAGTGGAACATAAGTTTAGTTTATTCATATGAATAAAAACCGATTGACATCACAAAAACTAAATTACAGTTTGTACAGTGCCAAGTCTTTTTCTTATTCTACCTCATTCGTTATTGCAGACGCTTTTCTATTTAATTCAATAACCTGTTCAGCGTTTGCAGCATGGAGGGGCCACATAACTGCATTTAAATGCTTTATTCTGTATTATGACAAAGCTAAATCTTAAATTACACTTTTTCTTTAAAATATTTAACAGTTACCAAAAATGTGTTCACACTGCTCACTCAGTAACATTAATAACACTGGTTGTGCTTTTGCATAGGGGTGCACCAGTCAGATACTCAGGACTGGAATCAATTCTAACTGGGCCAAAAGTAACAAAAAAAGAGAAACAAATGACATTATGTACAGGCTAATATTGAACTAACTAAAAAGCAAAGGACAGTAATTGAATTGCCGTGTTGCTAAAAGGTGCTGTAGAAATAAAGTTGCCTTGCCTTACAACCTCAGCCAGTCAGTCACCAGGGCATAGAACCACTGTTGTGCCTGCTTGTCTCAGGAAGTGTAACGTAAACAGCACCGAGACCGCTTTAGCCTCACCATTAAAATCACATCGCTGTCTGCGTGAAGTTTAGAACAACTGTAACCACTTCATCGGCATTGCTGTGACTCACTGTGACTTCAACAAAACTGCAGAGCTGATGTAGTTTACTCAAGTTTACTCCGTCCGCACCTCTGCGCGTGTGTGTGTGTGTGTGTGTGTGTGTGTGTGTGTGTGTGTGTGTGTGTGTGTGTGTGTGTGTGTGTGTCTGCTGTCGATCAACATGCAGAGAAGCTTGCGATTACACGCTTTCAGGTACCGAAATTTGGTACTAAAAGATAAATAATTTAATACTTATAGGATCGGAATATTTCATTTGGTGCCCAGCCCTAATTGTTGAAGCCATTTTTAACCCGGGATTGATCATAAGAGATGTTGGAAATAAACAGTGTCCTTATTTATTTATTTATTTATTTATTTATAAAAGATCTGAAAAGGTTTGAAGAAGCAATTTGAAAGGTGTTCCAGATATAGAACACTGATTAAAGAGCGCAGCATGAGTTAATGCAAGGTTATAAAAAAAAAAAAAATCAATAAAACATACAGAGTCATTAGCAGTGCGTAACGTACCTCGAGAAACTGTTTGAGTCTGATGACTGAGCCCATCTGTCCACTTTCGGTCACCGCTTCAATTCTGCACACACACCAACATTCAACACATCAGACTGGAGGAAAACAAACTGGAAAAATATTTTACCAGCTGGTGAAAAAACTCTGCATGCTTTACACCTTTAAGTATGAGGGTGTACCTGGGGAAGTATTCCTCTTTAAGAAGCAGGATGAGTTTCCAGAACTGGATCTGATACTGCTTCATCAAAGCATTACCACAGACCTGAAGAAGACACACAAACAAAACCATAAACATCAACCCTACCCTAAAGATTTGATTTTTAGAACAGAGCTGCGTTCACTTACTAACCTAATACATTTTATTGCATCACCAGCCTGTCCAATAATAAGGCTTACCACGATAACATGAACACGGTCATGGGGGGGGGGGGGGGGGGGGGGGGGGGGGTCTGAAAAACTGGCAACATAGACCGGTCATATTAACTCTCTTTCCTAAAGACAGATCAACTAATAGAAAAACATATTTACAAACATATACTTAACTAAATTCTATGCTATATTGGGATATGTGTGTATAGAAACAGCAATGTTGATGTCTATAAGCGGAAAAAAGCTGTTTAAAGAAAATAAATAAATAAGGAACAGGATTTACCTCAAGAAAGTCAAACAGCAGTGTTGCCGTGATGTCAGCCAGAGGCTCCATGTTGAGCATCTGAGCCAACCAGCGCCAGCCGTGGTTCAGACCGTGAGGAGCAGACTGAAACGCATCAAGTCAACGGTGAGAATCAAAGGAGCTCAATAATGTTTTCAGAAAGCGTGGCGCAGGACGGGCCTGACAGGAAGTGAGATCCTTCTTACCCCCTGCTTGGAGCCGTAGGGCCACCTCAGCTGGATCATGGCCGCGTAGAGACGGATCATCCCTGACATCCTCTTCAGGAAACTGTCCTGGCCTTCAACGCCGGAGTCGTCCACGCGGTAACCAAGAATCCTGATGAATTATCGTTGCGATTAATAAAACTGATGATAAACAAGTAAAAAGGAAGGTGCCGAGGCACATTTTCTCTCTGACCTCTGGTAGTCCTCCACAGGTGTGCCGTCCTTCATCGGAGGGTAATGTGGGACCGCGTATGGACATTTCTTGTGCAGGTGGGCGAGGATGAGCTCGCCCACTCGAGGGTGCAGCTCCCAGACGCCGGAGGCTACCACGGCGATGGGGAAAGCGGCTTCGTGGTGAGAGGCCACCTCCTCTTCTCCTTGTTTCTACAAAAATGAAAAAAAAAAAAATCCAATCCCAAAAGAAGTCTTGTGGTTAGAGCTGCAATGATTAGTCGACAGAAATATATATATATATATATATATATATATATATGACTAATCGTTGCAATCAAAAATGCTTTTTTCAGCCCCTCAAATACGGAGATTTCCTGCTCTTTTTTTGTTGTACTGTATATGATCTTAAACTGAATATTTTTTGATTTTGGACAAAACAAGACATTTAAAGCCATCACCTTGGACCTTAAGCTGGGATGGACATTTTTCACTATTTTATGACATTTTATAGACCAGACCAGATTAATCAAGAAAATATTTGGCAGATTAATCGATAATGAAAATAATCATTAGTTGCAGTCCTACTTGTGGTTAATCATTCAAATTTCATTTACAATAGTTTTATAGTGCTGGACAGTTTAAACTACAATAATATATCATAATAAATACATTGATTTATATTTTGTTCTCATAATCTGAAACTGCATAGTAAATAAATATTTTCAAAAAATGTAATGAAAGAAAAAGTGCAGCTACAATGAGTTCTTTTGGATGACCATGTTTTGGTGTTGCTTCACACATTTTCCCTTCTTTTTTCCCCAGGTTTATCTGGGATAATTAATCAAAACAGACTCACCACAAACTTCTCAGCCAGTTTGTAGCTGACAAAGTCCAGGCCCTGTGGATGCTGGGAGGTGGAGACAGACTTGCCCCCCGACACCACCGCCCGCCCAGACAGCAGCTTGTCAATCTTGTCAAAGATTTCTCGGAGCTGGGATCCGGAGTTGCTGGAGATCTGACTGACGGGGATGGAGGCCGCTTTCTGGAGCTCCAGCTTCAGCCTCTTTGTCTTTGAATCCAAAAAGAAAGAAAGAAAAAGAAAGATGAAAAGCAACTTTACACAGTTCTGCTCCCAAGTTAAATATTGAATATTGCCATTACTGTCTTTTCCCCCCCAATTCCATAAGAGTATCAAAGACGGATGTCTGTTTGCTTTATTTTTTTATTTGATTATTTAGTGCTTATGTATATTTAAAATGTGCCTATTATAGACTGTATTTTATTTAGGCAGAGTTCTTTTATGGCTGAATCTAAATATGAGTAAAAAGTCCTCCTCTAAACCAGTTCAAACAGTAAAGCTGAATATGTATCATGCAGTTTTAATTGTCTGCTCTTTTCTTTTTAAATTTGTTTAAACATGCTATATACATTCAATATTATCATTATTGAAGCACAAACCCACCTGGGAGTCTTTTGGGGAGTTGAGCTGTTCGTAGGACTGTGCACACTGAGCAGCCGACTCCTGCAGCTGCCTGTACCATTTCAGCGTGCTGTCTTCAGCGCTGTTCTGCAGCCCTGTCGGAGGACAACGGACAAATCTTAGTAACTCTTAGGATTACAGACTAAGTATTCATAAATTCATATATAAAAAAAATCAGACAAATACATGAAATGAGAAAGGAGTCATTAGCGTAGTGAAGTATCCAACTCTTTCACCTTTCCTCTTTGCCTTCTCTTTGGCCGACTCCGCCGCCTTCTTCTGCGCTTCCTGCTGCGCCCGCAGCTCCGCCTGCTTCCTGCGCTCCTCTTCATCTTCCTGCTCCTTCTTCTTCTTCTCCTGAGCCTTGGCGACCTCTTCCTGCATCAGCCGGATCAGCGCCCTCATCTCGTGGAGGGCTCGCTCGGCCACGGTCATGTCCTCTACGCTGGGAAACTCGCCCTGGAAAAACAAAAGGAGCCCTTTAAACACAACCATAATGAGTTTCCACCTCTCTCTTTAGACTTTTCCCCCCTTCAGCATCGGAAAGGAGCCACGCATCAGGAGTCAAACTAACCTCTGCCGTCTTCCGCACCACCTCTGACAGCTGGGAGCAGAGCTGGTTCCCGCGGGTGCAGCAGGAGCTGAGGATGGCCGGTGGGAGATTGGTTTTGGTCTGGGTGGACGGCTCCAGCAGCTGGTTGAGCTGCAGGATCTCCTCCTGGATGGTGTTGAGGTTACGCAGCCGCTCCCGGCCGTCCGCCTGCCGCTGACGCTCGAGTTCCGCCTCCCGCAGGCGCTGCTGCTCCGCCTCCCTCAGACGCAGGTTGAGGATCTGGCGCCAAAGAAGAAAATGTGTTTATAATGAACAAAACAACGTTTTCAGTACAGATTTTATCACGTTATCATGAATCAGTCAGGGCTCTTGAAGCCGTCTACACAAACTTCCAGAAAGGAGAAGGTACTCCAGGGAGCACTAGATGGTTGTAAAATTTTAATCTTGCAAAATATTTATCAAGGTTACATATGCAAAACTATGTCATAATAAATGGCTCAAAACTCATGACATTTTTTTAAAACTATTTAATAATTTGAACATCTGTATAACACCACCGGTAACTTCAAACAAATAAATAAATAAATAAATAAAGGTGGTCCAAAACAATTATTTTTTCAACAATTAAAATTAATTAAATCAAATATGATGCTTGATAAATACCACCAGACTTCGTGGTGTTTCCAGACCGTTAAAGCAACATGCCTACGTGTTGTCCGATGACCATACCTTCATTCTGTGTCGCTGCTCTTCCTTCAGCTTCTCTTGACGCCCGATGCTCTCTTTGGTTCTGAGAAAGTGTTAAACCAGACCCCAAAAACAACATTTCAGCAATGTTAAAACAACATTTTAGAATTTGCATCAATACCAATGGCTCTTACTCTCTGTCCATCATGTCCCTCATGCTCTGGTACTCCTGCCTCTGCTTCAGCTCCATGAACTCCTCAAAGCGTTTCAGCTGCTCAGACTCGGAGGTGGCCACCGCCGCCACCAACTTCTCCTGCATCTCCTGCCGCTGTTTGAGTGCCATCTGACCCGAGAGATATAAGACATCAGTCGGGTGAGACAGCAGTGCTTCCTGTCTACATATCAGGGTTATCACACCTTTATAAACAAGGCACATCCAAATTTCTGTGCCGGTGGGTTTTAAACATTCAAGAAATTGTCTTAAAACTTTGAACAATGGCAATAATTTTGTAACAAAAATAATTAAAAAGGTGTGATGACCCCTCCCAATCTGCCTGCCTGTCATGTTCTGCAGGTACTGGGAGTAGGCAGGTAGGTGGACCTGGGAGGGTCGTCTGTGCCTGGCCATCTGGGCGTGGCTTACAAAAGGCAAAAAAGCCCGCCCTCCTGGGAGTCTCAGGCTCTCTCAGCTGGGCCTACTGCATCCATCCACCATTTTGTTCTTAGTTTGGTTTGGTGCACCATACAACACACATCCCACCATACATTCACCCATCCACACAAGGCAAACACGACTGATGATGTCTTATACACTACACCCCACCATTACACTTTTGTTGAGTTTGGTTGTGTTATTAGTCTATTTAGTTAAATAAACTACTTTTTGACTTAACTATCTGTGTGTGACCTCCCTTTTGTTGCCGGCCTTGAGCTGGACGGTAACAATTGTTTTAAATAAAACTAATTGTTTTAGTTCACAAAATGAAACATTTGACTGAATGTGTCATCAGTTTTTTTTATTATTTCCTTTTTATTCTTACCAACAGTCCAAAAGACAAAAGTAATGCATCTTCATTGATATAAAACTTATCATAACATATCATAAGCCAGAAAATGTTTGTCATTTTTACTTTTAACCATTAATGGATAATCAAAATGATTCTTAGTTTTCTGTTGATTGACTAATCAATTAATCCACTAATCGTTGTCTCAGCGCAACTCTGACCTTGGCTTTTTCTCGTTGTTCCACCTCAAACTTGATAATGCGGCCCGCCATCACCATGGCCTTGGGCGACAGCAGGGAAATCCCAGGTAGTAACGCAGGACTGGAAACTTCGCTGACATCTCCCTCTGGATCTTCATTCTTCGCCTCATCACTAACAGCCTGCAGCGCAGTAAGAAAGGATAAGAGTGAGAAATTCAGACAGGGAGACCAATTCAGAGTTCAATCAGAGAACCAGTCAAAAAAAAAAAAAAAATGTCATAGGCAAGTAAACACACATATAAAGTTGCAAACCCCAACTGGTGTAAAAACTGATTTAATTACTTCCTTAAACCAATTACATTATGCAACAACAACAAAAAAGGTTAATATTTAAATACTGTATATTTGCTCTCTTAATGCATACATCAAAATACCACTAAGCTCAAAAAAAAGCCTTGGCAAATCACAAACATTATTCAAGACCTCTTCCTTTGAACAGAACATATAAAAGGTGGTTTGCTTTTTTCCCTTTCACATGCAAAAACACAGAAAAGTCAGCATGTATTCAGGAAGACCTACCTGCTCACGCTCAGTCTTTGAAGACGGGGCTGAAGAAAGTGCAGTGTGCATGACGTTGAGGTCGGAGGTAGATCCTGTAAAGGAAACCGAGGCGGAGATCTCCTCAGAGAGCCCAGGGCTGGAGTCTCCGGAGCTGGAGCCCAGAAAGCAAGACTTCTGCAGGGGCAAGGTGCAGAGACGCTCCAGTATGATCCCAGAGGTCGAAGACAGGCTGAAGGCCTCTTTGCATCCTGCCAAAATATGCTGCAAGAACACAAATAAAATAAAAACCTTAAGTGTACTGCATTCATGGGTGTTTTATGGTTAAAATGTACATAGGGGATTTTTGTATTTAAGAGAGGACGACCTTTACTAAGCTCCAAGTTTTTTATATCCCAGAAGTTTCAATGTTGCTTGTTTTGTTTTTTTAAACAGTCAAATACAATCTTAAATATATTGACATCACCAAAAGTTAACCTAAATAGCATATACTATTACTATTTTGACACAAAGAGACATGTCATGAGGCCCTTATGATTAAAAAAAACACTGACCATTAGGCAGTGTTGGTGGTCAATATTCAGATAACTGTAAAATAAAATAAAGTAGCACGACATGGAAATAATCCAATAAAGTACCACTATCTCAAAATTGGAAAAGTAGAGTACTTGAGCAAATAAACTTAATTACATTGCAGCAGTGTGTGTATGTGAGTATGTATCCGATAAAATAATGCATGTTAGTGTGCGGTGACGCATTAAATAACGTTGACTAACGTTACGTTAATTAACAACAGCGCGTGCACCTGCTTCATATATTGGTCTTAATGGTAAATTAGTGGTAGCTAGTGAACTGCCCTCATTACAGACTGTCGTGGTGGGAATAAATCACAGATAAATAAACTGACACTTGAGCTAGCTAAATACATGACTTCGGTAAAGCCGGTTATCGGTTATCTAACTAGCTAAACAAGCAGGGACATTTTCTGCCTGGCTAACACTAACCAGAGTATAGTTAGTTCTAACACTAACTAGCTAGCTAGCCATTAACGTTAGCTAGTATTAGTTAGAATAACTAACTCACCTCGCCCCTTTCCGACCAGAACGGGTCGTATGTGATATTTCCCTTTGGGGAATTTTTCAAAGCCTGTAAAGTGTCCCATTTTTGATTTTCAGAAGGCATCACAACAGAACGATAAACAAAACCAAAACTCCTGATAGCGTCGGGCTAAGTTTTGATGGTTTTGAATCGCCGGATGAGGTTACATGAATTACAATCCGACGAGAAACAGCCCGCCTACTGCCAACTCCCTATGTTTCCGGATTGGCCATACACTTTATTATAATTATTCCCCTTTTTTTCATGATTTTAGTGGGGCCATATGATCGTCATCCAATACAATCAAATCCAAGCTATTTTATTATTTATTTTATTTTACAATTGAGAGTGGTTCTGAGCAGTTGATTCAACCGGAACCACCATAGTGTTATTAACGTTGCCGACCCTCTGGCGGACCCGGACCGTCTTTTTAAATCTATTTATTTATTTATTTGTTGTATTTAACTGTCTATGTATTTACACCAGAGACGTTTTAGAAACAGAGGATCTTTGCTAACACACATACTTAACTTTGACGCCAAAAATTTAAATTGGATTGCAAGCATAGACTAACAACATACAGTCTATGAGTGTAATACGAGCCATGGCAAAATTCGGTGTAAAAGTCATTCACCGGCTCCATGTTGCCGTTTTACCGTTTATACATATTTAAATTTAAACGAGATTTTGTTGCATCAATGTACGCCAAGTTAAGGAACAGCCCTGAGTGATTTATAAAATATCCTAATTTATTTCTTACATTGTTTAATGTTTGCGAACTAGCAAGATTATCTTGAATTACTCTTCTAAATTCTTAAGGGGGTTTGGTATAACTTAGCAAAATATATTTAGGTAATGTCTAAAAGGAGTTGACTTCTGATATTTATAATTTATACAGAAATATATAAATATTATATAGGGAATTTAAAATGGGGTGTTATGTGTTCTGTCTGAACAAAATGTACACTGCGATGCTCCAAATTAAAATAGTTTTAAAATGTAGATAAACCAAAGATGTAAAAATGAAAAATAAATGCTATCAGAATTAAGAATTGTGCAAAAAGTCATTTTTTCAAAAGGATATAAATACATTTCCGGCAACTCTAATGTGAGCATGTCATTTTAAAACATTTTTATTCATTTTATAGATAGTATAAAACTCTGAAGTCCAAAATAGCAGTCAATAAATGTCATTTTGGTCTACCACAAAATACCACAATTTTGGGAAATGGATGCTGGTCAGTTTTTTTGCAGTCAGCTTGCAAGCAAAGAGTCACCAAACACGTTTCCATAAGAGGTTTTGAGAAAATGAACATAGTTCTGCAGACTACGGTTTGTAGAGTCCGACTGCTCCAGTCTGTCCTTCATGTTCTGCAGCTGACTCTGGAAACGATGCTCCATCTGAAGGAAAACAGAAACAACGCATGAGAACCAACAGTTTGTATGGTCAACATGAAAATCCATGGACATCGTGACGTACCTCCTCCTTGCTTCGCCGTAGCTGACTCTGCTCTGTTTTGGCTCGGTTCAGCTGGCTCTGCAGGTCCAAGGCTTTAGACTGAGCCGTCCTCTCTTTGGCCAAAACCCTCTGCATGCTGGTGTCCACCTGCAGAAAGGAAAACATGTTTTCCTCACAATGTTTACATGGACTGCTATATTCCAGGATTAACCCAAAGACTACACTCAGAATAAGTCCCATAAACAGCATTTTCTGATAACCTTAGTTGAACAACATCAGAATAAGCAAATGAATGATTGTATTTAAGTTTATAAATGTTTATATTATGTCTTTTAGATTAATTATTGAGGAGCACTTTATACATGTTTTATTGGACTTCTGGGTTGGCACGTGGAGCTGCATTTCTTGTATGAAAATAGCAAGAAAATGTTATTTCAAGAGTAAAAGAGAATCATATATCCTGAGTTTTTCTGTTTAGCTCTTGGGGACTTAAATTCACTGCTTATTCCAATACCAGCTTAGATAGAACTAGATCAAATTATTGCAGTCCATCAAAACAAAATAGTTGAAGACCTTTAGTGTATTACTACAACTTTCATCAGTGCACTTTTGGTTAAGCCTGCTTTGTCTTTGTCTGAAATATCCTACGTTTTGCTTCCACAATACTCTCACTAAATGGTCACAATTTCAGGCTTTAACTGCACTGGAAAAACAGAAGCAGCATGGGTAATAAAGCGGGTTGGTCAAATGGTCAGAGGGAGTCAAACCCCCCTCAGCCACTCAGGGCGCTGGTCCAGCACTGGCAGCCCACTCACTCTGTCATCTCTCCATTTGTGCGTGTATAGGACCTAAACATGTGTGTGTACTTCAGGCCTATGTAGTATGTAATAACAGAGTGTAAATTGTAATTTCCCCATAAGGGATCAATAAAGAGTATAAATTACAGAAATTATAACAGGTGACAAGAGTTGTGTAAATGACCGAAATGCATTGCCACTCTGCGACTCTAATGTTGAATTGAGGTTAAATTGTTATGTTGTGTGTTGTCTGTCCACTGATGGACAGCTGACTACACAGTAGTCTCAGACCTGTCTGTGTGCGTCATCCAGAGTTTGTTGCAGCTGTCTGGACAGGACGCTGCACTCGCGGGTCTTCTCCTCCAGCTGCTGCTGAATGCTGCGGATACTGGCGTCCTTTAAGGAGAGAGCCTGGGACATGTCTTTGTTTTCGACCATCACGTCCTCCAGCTTCCTGCAATTAAACAAAAATCTACAGCTGCAGTTTTGGAAAATGTATGGAAACCATTTCTGTGTTTTGTGTAGTCTGCAATCATTGTAGCTTCAAAATAGATTTATTAAGAGAGTTCTGTAAGTGTCTGTACCTCTCGAAGTTGTGAATCTTTTCTTTGAGAACGTTGTTCTCCTCCTGCAGCAGCAGGTTCCTCTGCTGGAACGTCTCCAGCTGAGTGCCTTGCTGTTCCACCTGTAAAGAAACACAATTGACTATCATGAAAGAAAACCACCTCTATGTGGG
>NC_045737.1:13673081-13673809 GCF_008692095.1 Etheostoma spectabile
GGGGGGGGGGGGGTCCTGGTGGCCTATAGGGGTCTCTATATTTCTGGCCATATAAATATAAATGTCCCCAGTTCAAGTCCGACCGGGAACTAGGGGCATGAATCTTCACTGGTGTCACGACTCGATTATGATTATCCTGTCATCCTGACAACAAATTAGATGTCCCTCCAACATATATCGGGCTTTTTTACGGGTCCTTCACACCAAAAAAAGTGATCCGGCAATATGCCGCAGGGTAGTGCGGCGGGGGGAAAGTGTTCTTATACCCCCCAACAATGCACAAGTAGACTGTGTATTTTACAATTACTGTTTTCCGTCAGATGGTTATAGATTTGGACGTTTTCCGACCGCACTTGAATGGAGCTTTATTTTACGGGAGAGAGAGGGTAAGAAAAGAAAAGAGACGGGCGAGACATAGCGAGTGCTTTGTTGTTGAAAAAAAAGAAAAAAACATTCAGCTGTTAAACAAACTCCCGGGCAGTTCAGTGCCTGTGTTTCGTTTTTTTACCCTCGTAGTGTTTTAAAACTTTCTTGTGGCAGCGATAGAGGCAGTGATGTTTCCTGTTTCCTGTACGAGATTCTCACACCATAGCTCAAAAGACAGCGACCTGTCCGATCGCCGCAGCGTGACGTGGGGTTGTGTTTCTCCAAAAGTTGAGTCTGTTTCAACTTCTCGCTACTTCTTTTTTTGAGTGTGTCCACCCCCCCCGTGGCAATCCCAGCCAAAA
>NC_045737.1:13673819-13675672 GCF_008692095.1 Etheostoma spectabile
CCCCCCCATTCAAAATGAATGGAAAGACCCATGTTTTTGTCAAAAGTGTCGAACGGCCGACCAAGGCAGTCTGAAAGCAGCATTAAGTACCTTGTGTCTGACTTCGGCGAGGGCGGAGCTGTGCTCCATGTTCCTCCTCTCGTGGGCGTCGGCCTCCTGCTGGGCGTCTCTGAGCTGCTGCTCGGTCCTCCTCAGTCTGTCGGGCAGCGTCTCCAGCTCTCTGAGCTGGCCCAGCAGCTCCCTCCTCACCTGCTCCGTCTCCCTCTCCAGGCTCACCTTCACCTCCCGCGCCTCCTTCTGTGTCATCTCCAGCTTCAGGCAGCACTCCTCCGATTCCAGACGAACTTGCTGGAGCTGCACAGAGAAGTGTGACGTCACGACTTCACAGTGAACTTCAACCCTTTCTGGTGTTTGAAGAGTTTCCGTGAGATTAGATCGTATCTGTTCTGTACGTGATTGAGGTTAACAATTGTTGCAACCGAAAATGTGTCACGAGTATAATAAATTCCAAACATCAAACATCACCTTTGCAAGCACACAGTGGTGGAAGAAGTATTCAGATCCTTTACTCAAGTAAAAGGTGTGAAAATACTCCACTTGAAGTAAAAGTCCTTCATTCAAAACCTTACTTAAGTCAAAGTATGTTAGCATTATCAGCTAAATGTACCTTCTTCTTGTATTTATCTATCAGGTTTTCGTGCTTTTTTAATGACGATTTCAGCCGACGGGCTTCAACCTGCAGACTGCTGAGCTTCTCCTCAGATGATGTCCGCTGACCCTAAATATGACACAGAAATTGTGGAAGAGTAGAAGAAGAAATTCTCAAAAGGGAGATAATTAAACATTATTTTATGGAACACTTTGGTCAAAGAAATTCCCCGTAAGAGCTGCAAAATAAATGAAAAAAGCCCCACATTTTTACAATAGTTTAAGTGATGATGATTCCGGATTCATTTCTTTATCATAATTTCAAGATTTGAAGTACTCAAATCTGCTGTAGATCTTTCTGAAAGTACCGCAAGTCTTTGGTTGTCCAGCTTGATGGAGGTGTTCTCAGCGCTGAGATGATGAATCTGATCCCTGAGCTCCCCCCTCTCCGTCAGACTCCTCTCCTCCGCCGTATGTCGCTGAGAGATCAGCTCCGTCAGCTCACTGGGATGGAAGAACACGTGTGAAGCTTGTGTCAGGTTGTCATCACAGTCTCCATAATTATATATTTTCCAAATTCATAAAGTATATATTGTCAAGTACATTTTTCTAGACTGTTAAACGGAAAAATTTTCAACTGTCATGACACTGAAAATTTGTTTTCTTTGTAAATCACAGTACATTTCCCACTACTGCCTAGGGCTTGAGTTAAGCTTTTTGTGCTAATTGCCCTTTGTCTGAGATGGAAAAAGTAGGCCCATTAAAAAAAATATATATATATATATATCAACAGGGATTTGGACAATTATTACAATTTGTTAACGTTCAAAACATTCAGTTAACAGGTAGCATAGCTGGACCGATGCTACAAAAAGGAAATATTCTTCAGAATAAGAATTGTACACCCATTTTCCTTATCAAACAGAAAAATACAACCGTACACCTTCGGAATTCCAGCTTCTCTCTTTCACCGAACTTAAAGCTATAGTACGTAGTTTAAGGAATTCTAAGTAATGACAACAAAATTGCCAGCGGATCCACATGATACAAGCCTTCAGTTATCACGCGCCCACCCCTCCTCCATGCAGTTGCTAGTAAAGAGGATACGGAGGATTAAAACACATGATGGACTCTTCAGAAAAGGTAATTATCTTCACTCAAGTTTCCCTGTGATAACGTCACCGGACGCCACAATCTTCTGAACA
>NC_045737.1:13675682-13684396 GCF_008692095.1 Etheostoma spectabile
GAGAAATACAGAGAGAGTTGTGTGGAGCTCATAGTCTTAATTATTTTTATAGCAAATCATTTGGCAATGGCTTGAATGTAACAGACGCTCATTAATATCAAAAAGTTACGCACTAAGGCTTTAGGTAAAAAGTGTAATTAATTATTGTATGCATTTCTTCCTAACTCGATAATAAACTGCTGCAGAGGCAAAATTACATTTGATTTTTCTTACATCATAATTTTGTATAAAAAACAAAATCCAAATTCTATCATGAAAAAGCCTCCAAAAATCAATTCAATGTGTTTCGGGCCTAACTGCTGTTCACCTCATGATGTTTTACGGACACTACGTGTGCGTCTCCCATGTACTCACAGTTTGAGAGCAGAAATGTCCTGTTCCAGCTGAGCTTTAGCAGCTGCCTCTCTAGAGTGGCGGAAGCACCAGTCACTGGATGTGGACAGGGCTTGAGCCAACTGGGATTCCTTGAACAAAATAACACGTTGTCTAATCATTATTTAGCCTTTTTCAAGTAATTTCACACCTGGAACACACTTAGAATTTAGGAAATGACAAAATCAGGTATGATTTGCAAGAAAAGCTTTACTGTAAAGTCAAACTCAACACGCGAGGAAAAGCATTTAAAGCGAGGATAGGCTGCAGCGGCCTGTCCTCGCCCTAGAATTTGGTGTTTGTGTGTTTCACTGGAATATTGCTACGGAACAAAGAGGCTGGCTAACCTGCTTTGAACTTGATTTGCATAAAAGCTTTTGATCAGACAAGATACAGCCACCAGTGAGAAAACTCATTTATATGCCGGAGAAACCACAGAACAGAACAGAAACCACTGTGTGATCATCCTAAGGAACTGGCAATTTGTAGAAAGACATGTTGCTTTGTGCACCTCCAACCTACAGGACTCATCTCTGTCCACCACGCTTTCAGACATTGTGGTGTGAATCTGTGATACCAAGAAATACTGACCTTCTCCTGCAGTTTTGCCGCGAGCTGCCTGGCGGACTCTTCGGCTCGCTCGGCCTGCTGGGTAAGCAGGGCCAGGGCCTCCTGGTCTTGCCGCCCTTGCTCCTCCTCCTCCTCCCTCTGCAGCCTCAGAGTCTGCAGCTCCTTCTGGAGAGCCTGCAGCTCCTGCTGCTGCTGCTCGTGGCTCTGCTGCATCTTCTGCTCCACACACACACACACACACACAAAACCCCCCCCACCAGAACACACACACACACACACACACACACACACACACACACACACACACAGAAGAAGTCACACATCCAGTTTCAATGGCGCAATGTAACTAAATACGTTTACTTAAGTACCATACTTTAGCACAGATTTTAGATACTTTTACTTGAGTATTTTCTTTAATGCCACTTTCTAGTTCTAATCTAATTTCTCATTTCAGAGGAAAACATTGGAATGTTTACTTCGCTAACTACTTGACAGCTTAAGTTACTTTACAAATTAAGGTTTTTGCACAAAAAACATCCAGAGCTTCTAAAATATGACTCTAGGTCATTAGAGTCATGTCTTCTGCAAATCTGCGCTAAAAACCATTCAAGACTAATGGAATGAGTGTTTTCTAAGTAGAGCAAAGAAATATGACCAAAGTCAAAAAAAATCTTTAGACAGAAAATATCATTACGATATCATTAAGCTGGATCCTGACTTGTTGACACCGATTGGTCATGTAGAAAGCAAAAGAACAAAGTTTTTATCCCATAGAATTACCAGTGTGTGTGTTGGACCGATGAAGACAGCCGGTCCACATGTGACAGTTCATGTGTTTTATGTTCACAGACCTGAATCTGAGCAGCCAGATGGACCTTTTCAGCTTCTGCTCTGTTCAACTCAGATTCCAGATGGCCGTGGGTCGACTGCAGGACTCTCGAAAGCTCCTCTGTCGTCTTCACGTTGTCCTGCCATGACAGAGAGAAGCAGAGGGTGAGGGCGAGTTTCTTTTTGTGAACACATAAACCGCAACAGGGTGTGTACAAGATACCAACCTTATTCTACAGAGCTATGACAGAACATGACAGAATACTGTACTTTTTCGTGAACCAGCCCAAATCTAATGGTAAGTTTCAAACCTTTTCATAGTCCAAATGCTCAGCAAGCTTAGAAGCCTCTTTCTCCTTGTTGGTGAGTTTGGCCATTAGTCGCTGTAAGAGAAGAAGAAACAGCTCCTCAGATGTCTGATGATAACGTACAGCACTGCATATGAGCGGGTGATAACTACTCACAATGTTCTCAGCTTCGCTGTCAGTCAATCGCTTCTTTAAGGCATCTTTCTGTTCTGACCACACCAATGATTCTCTCTGTAGATACAACACACAGCATGCAAATCATAGTCAGAAGAGAATTATTGACGTTTGACTCTCCTTGAATTTTTCTTCAACTTCCTGTACCTCGTGTTCACTCCATTCTCTGAGGAGCTCTCGAAGGCTGCGATTCGTGTTGTCAAACATCTCAATCTTCTCTAGCAACGACTCCTGCTGCCGTCCCAGCGAAGCTGTGTGCAATTTCGATAGCCGCTTGTCCTAAATAATGAAATATATGGAATAATAAATGAATAGAAACACGATAATGTACGGCAAAATGAGTCCTCCTCCATTCATTCCTTCATTCCTTCTTTATCTAGCCTTCTAGATTTACCTTAGCGAGGCTATCCATAGTTTCCTTCAGAGCGGCCAGCTGATTAGCTACTGCTACGCCATCGATTTCTGCTTCTACAAGCGCCCTCAGGAGCACGTCTATCTCTCTGTGTTGACCACTAGACTCCGACCTGTAAACAGGAGGGGAAAATAAAGAACTGAAATAAGTAAAGAAAAAAAAAAAGTAACATATATTAGTAGGAGGTATACAAAACTAGAATAACAATAGAAGTCCAAACAGAAACTATAGCTGATCGATCACAGACAAAGTTGTGAGGTAAAGTGATGTAAACATGGATGGTGAAAGTGGATATGACACATGCCTTTGGTGTGGGAGACCAGGGTTCGATTGCCACAGCAATAAAAGCGTCAGCTAAATGACATGTAATGTAACGTAATGAAAACAGTGTACCCAGAATAATATCGAATGTGATCATTGGCCTGAATTTTATTTTGTGAGGTTAAGGTGCAGCAGAAAGGCATTTTGTCAGCATTTATGACAATGAGTGTAAACCCACTGTAACTTGTTGAATTTACCAAATTTGACTGTAGTTCTTTTTCTGGTCTTTTTGTCAAAACAAAAGTTTTTGCCTCATATCCCAGCAGACCTCTCCTTGTATGACGTAAAATGTCAGAGAAAAATGGCAACCCGGGAGAGAAGGGGGACTGACAACAGCAAAACTTTCTGCTGCTAAAATAATCTGGAAGACATGTCTCATTGTCTACATTTGGACAGTTATGGTATCCACCAAAAGAAGATACATCATCGCAAAATGAAAAGTACACGATTTTAATTTGATTTGAAAACAATTAAAAGGTGGTTTGAATTTGAGACAATTGTACAAAGCTTTGTTATTTTCCTTACTTCTTTACATGACGAATGCTCTCTTGCTCTCGGAGGAGGAAACTGAGGTTTTTGGATACTGCAGCGAGCTCTTCTTCCTGCTCCTCTTCATCACGCTGTTGTCTGAATCCACGTTCTGATCGGTGCTCCAGTCTGCTTCTCTGAACATAAGACACAAACAAACACACACATTTACAACAGGGCTGTACAATAAACAATATATATATATATATCTGTAATGTCTACAATCAAAGCAGGCACTGAAAATATTTTCTTTAAGGAAAAGATATTCTAGCTCCAAAGTGTTGCACGTCAGTGAATATCTTCCACATTCAATCTGAGCAAATCGAGAGTTTGTGGTTTGAAACATGTTTGCATGCTTATTATTTGCAAAATCATACAATTAAAGCACTGCAACAGCATTCACAGCCTGAGGTATCCATCGTCAGTCTGCCTATCTTACTCCTTGGCTTCTCACAGGGGTCAAATTTCTACTCTGCATGTTGCCCTTTCAAATGAATAACCGCACAAAGTTAAAAACAGTTATGACAGCTTGGGATGAACAGCAGCTAGCTGCAGTCCTTAGTAAACAAGCAATGAAAATAGATTATTACTTCTTAATCAGGTTTGTTTAAATTTTGATTTCAGTGCAAACCTGTCTGTCCCTTTCTCTCTCTCCAATTGCATTCATTTGCCAGCATGTTGTTTATTATATTGGCTCTGGTTGAAAGCATTGCAGTGAGAAATAAACACCACAAAAATACATTAAATATGTCTGAGCTCACATCTCTTCTGCAGGACAGTCTTCCTGGAGGAATCCACGGCGTCCGGACCTTTGGCCTCCCTTCATTTCCCCTCATCTGGGCCTCTTTTGCCCTATTCTGCAGAAAGAAATGAGATTCCATTCCACAAGTAAAACACATAAGATTTAATAACAAATATTTAAAAACTTATAATTGTGTCTATTTGATTGTAATCTCTTTAAAATGTATGTTAAAAGGGGGAAACGTTGCAAGGTCCTGTAAATAAACCAAAACATGAGGCAGGTGATGAATTTCATGTGGTGGAAAGTAACCAAATAAATGTATAAGTATTGTACTTAAGTAAAACATTTTAGGTACTTGCACTTTACTGGATTATTTAAATTTTCTGCTACTTTATACTTTTACTCCCCTACGTCTCAAAAGGGAAATATTGTACTTTTTACTCCACTACATGTATTTGACAACTTTAGTTACTTCCAGTTATTAATACAAAATGTAACAAACAAACAAATCATGATGTAATATTTAGAAAGATAAGACTTTATTGATATTTCTGGTAGGAATTCACAATCTACCCAGCAGTATAAAAAGTAATATCATTTTACCAGCTGCAACATTTAAGTGATGAACACATTAATCCATAAATAGTATATAGGCCTACATTAGTCTGAAATATGCCATTCTGCACGAGTACTTTTTTTTTATTACTTTTGGTACTTTAAGCAGGCCTATCTTCATATACCAATACTTTAGTACTCCAACTGAAGTAAACATTTGAAGACAGGACTTGTACTTGTAACAGAGTATATGTATACACTGGGGTGATGCTTATTGCTTGAGTAGCCTACACACACTGAGTACTTCCTCCACCACTGTGAATTTCACAGAGCTATACAATATAAAATAATGCACTAGCTATGCATTTGGGTTATTCAAACTTAGATCCTAATTCATATGGCTGCGTTCAAAGAGTGATCTATGTAAACGTAAACTGTAGTTCCAGTTTCAGAAACCAGTATAATAACCTGTGGGGTTTTGCTGGGACTCCTCCTCATATGAACATGTACAGGTGTGGTCTCCGGTACATGGACGTGAACCGGTGGCGGCGGTGAATCCCGGGTTTTCATTCTTATGAGACGTTAAACACAACATTCAGACTGCATTTGGGATCAACTAAGACCCAAACAAACTAATGTTTAAAAAAATTAAATGATAGTTAAGTATTCCCGTGCTAACTTAGCATCATGTTTTCAAGAAAAATCTCGGTGTTTGTTTCAGGTTGTGGAGAGGACGGTTGTTTGGATCGACAAACGACCGCTCTGATTGGCTTGTTTGGAATATCTCGCTCTGTGATTGGTGGGGTCACGTTTACGATAAGCGTTGTCCTTGGTAACCACTGAAAGTAACGGATGATACTTTAAACTGTTAAAACACATCTCCCTATAAACTGTTATCTAATATTTTATTCAACAATCTGTTTTGTGTTATTCTCACTCTTTCTTATAAAATATATTAAACAATATTCCAAAGAGCTTGAAATACAATCCAAAATGGTGGTACGGTTACGCTAAAACAAAAATCCCAGGATGGCGAAAGAGGCATGACCCACACTAGAACTCGCTGCCTGTAAGCCAATCATAGGTAGAGTAGGGTAAAGTAGGGCGGGACATGCCTTCGCCATCCTAAGAAAAAAATACTATGTACAATACAGTTAAAATGTAGCTAATATTCAATTGAAATTGCTTTCTATTCAATTGAAAAAAATAGTTATGTGTTAAAGTTACTGTTATTTGGCTGTAGAGAGAATTCTTTACAGTAGCGCAATCACAGAGAGTTAAATAAAGAGCAATGAAACAGTTGAAGTAGGAAATGGTGAGATTAATGCATTTCCGGTTACTTTCTTTGGCACTTCCGTTCATTTGTTAAAAACGAAAAACAAGCTAATGCGCACTTTATTAGCTATTAAGTTCTTACGTGCACTAATCACAATTATATTGACGTTTAGGTTATGTACAATACAAGTTAGTGCTTCTGAGTTAATATTCTTAAGTGATTAATCGGATGTACTGTCGATTAGTATTTGATAAAACAACACATATCGGTTAGCTCACCTATGCTAAAAACAGCTAGCTAGGAGTTCAAGCTAAGCTAGTTTGTGATTAGCTTTCCATGTGCGTGAGAGGCAGCAATGGTGTACAAGCGGGGCTTGAGGCTGATGATACTGCAGCTGGATATGTTAATAATGCCGAATATTTCCTTTGTACTCGTACTGTTGTTTTATCCAACTGCATACCAGCCCGGTGATGCGTGTGCTGCCGTGGCGAAGGAGGGGGGAACCAGCAGCGCCGCCACCCTGTTGTGCAGGGCGTGCGGACATGAGCTGGCGGTCGGTGCGGACATCCACTTCGTTCCCAGTCGACTGGCGCTATCCAGCCGCAACGACACGATGATAGGGGGCCGAAGGGTTAACATCCAGCTTTTCGAAAACCCCCACGGAAACCAGTTTGAGGTGATAACGTTCAGAAAGGCAGAAGTTACCCAGCACTGGCCGGCAGATAAACACTTCTCCTGGTTCCCAGGGTTCTCATGGACGGTGGCCACCTGTCCTCGGTGTAAAACTCATTTAGGTGGGTACGAACCCGTCATGGTGCAAAAATGCAGCATACGTCGACAAAATACATTAAAGAGTTATTACTGGGAAGCATGTTACCACCAAGATAAACCTTACAAGATTATGCCAGTTTCCCTCACTTTTGTAAACACATACTCATACCTGAGGCAAAGCATGTGACAAACTGAGACACTTTGATTGTTAAATTGTACTTATATTTACGCTACATAATTTAAGATTGCCATTATGGAGTATTTGATGCACATGCTATAATCTGTAACAATCAATATGTTGTGTTAATTACTGAACAAGTAACTTAAATACGTTTTTAAAAAAGTCAGTTATGCAGACGTGTTACATCTTAAATACAAGCATTAGTTTTATAATTTGTCATAATCAAGACTTCGGCATAAGACTACCGTCTGAATTATGAAGCAAATACTTTTGAAAAGGTAGTTTTAACAAAATCTATAAGTTATGCGTACTCAAGTTACTTCAGAGAAATGTTTAACTTTTATTGGTGCTACACTTTTGTCGTCGGAACTCAGTATGGTAAATCGTAGTTATGGAGCATGTGATCTCTTGTATAAAATTAAGTTATATCTTTAGGAATACACAATTGGTAACAAATCTTTTATTACGTCTGCCATCATTTGTAATGATCCTGATTTCAGAGCAAGTTTCAGTGAAAATCAGTTTTGCACATTTAGGCCATCTCAAGCTATTCTGATGTAGACTTTAAGTTTGAATCCATGTACTATAGCGTGGTGCCCATTTATTAATAATGAAAGTCACCATTTGGGTTTCAGGTAACTGATTTCTCTATCTCCCCCCCTTCTTCTCACTCCAGGTTGGGCCTTCCAGCCCAATGACTGGCCAGACACGGTCACAAAAACCAAATTTGAAGAGTCAGAGCACACCTTCCTGGCTTTAATCACCCATCGTCTATTAAGAGAAGACTTTGCCTCCAGCCTGCTAATGACTCCAAAATCCTTCATGAGCTGATCCACTTAATTAACCCAGGTGCCTTTGTTGCTGCCCAACTCTATTTTTTTTAAATAAATTCTATGCACCCACATGTAAACACAGTAAGTTTTATTATTTTTAACAAAGCAAGTTTAAACCTCAAATTTTAGACAGTTTTTTCTTCGCAGCAGAAAAGATAAAAGGTGATTAGATGCAACTTCTGAGATAACAGGTATTTTTATTTTACCCATGAAGCAGTGGGGGCCAAAATTTACAAGCTTTTTTTCCATTTTGTTCTTTATTAAAAATGTCATTTCAAATCTCATGGATATCTGTAAAACAATACAATGAAAAAAAAAAAAAGTCCCATAGAAATGGTGTCAAAATAACCACTCTCCCCAATAACCAACATACTCCTGGCCCTCCCCCTAAACATTACAAGTCAAAGGAATGAGCTGGTACTCGTTAAGCACATAGGGGGAAAATACGTTTCAAGGGATCAACACCCCAACTGAAAAAAAGAGGGGAAAAAATGGAGGGAAAATTGAGGTCAACTAGCGCTGGGTCACTACACCATGGCTTTAAGTCAATTTACCACACAACCGTTAACAGGAGGAATTCTGTGCGTATTGTCTTTAATTTCTACTCAGGATGCCGTGCTGATTCTATTTTTTATACTTTTATCATTATTTTTGAGATGACTTTGGGGATGGTACTCACAATTCAGGGCAAAGTGCCATTGGCCTTAGATGAGTCAAAGGAGAACATAACATAACATGGCACCAACAAGGTGAAGAGGCTTCAGAATGGAAAATGAAGCACACATTTATAAAATAAAAAAGTAAAAAACAAAAACAAATTAAAACCTTTGCTCCCGAACGTGA
>NC_045737.1:13684406-13695723 GCF_008692095.1 Etheostoma spectabile
AAAACCAAACGGGGAATAGAAGGTTGAGGGTCTGGGTAGATGTTATTAGTCGTCTTCTCCCTCATCATCCTGAAAGAACAAGATATCTAAATCAGTGACTGTTGAAAACAAGCTACATTTAACAACACCTGTTTGACTTCACTATCACTTTACCTCTCCATCTTCTCCATCATCTTCTTCATCATCCTCTCCATCTTCATCTCCCTCCTCGTCTATGTCCTCCAGACCTTCCTCGTCCTCTTCATCATCCTCACCTTCACCCTCTTCGTCATCCATGTCAGGAACCTAGCGATAAGAATAACTTTTAGCACTTTTGTTTGTTTTGTCTATTAACCACACAAAATAAGGAAGGAATAGATGTGATCACATATGGAACATCCACGAAGAAACTTAAAATAAACATGGCAGCTAAGGATACATTAACCTGGTTGTAACATACCAGGTAGTACTGCAGGGGGTTTGGCCAGATGTCGTCCTTGATGACCTCCCCGAGCTCATCAGCGCCGGCGTCAGCGTGATCAGTGAACCAAGTGAAGAAGCTCTCTGGCTCTTCATGTTGCCTCTTTCTTCCGGCCTTGTTCTGTGTCTGGCTGGAGCGCTTGGTCAGGTCCTACAAACACATGAAGAAAAATAAGATGTCTAACTGTTCATTTAGATCAGGTCATGCTGCTTTAAAATAAATATTTTAGTCGAGACCTTAAAACTAGTATAGAAGTGCAGGAAAAGAAGTCTCCAGGCCCCATTGTAACTTGTATATATTTATACAAAAAAAGTTTAACTACCCCTCTAGCTTACTTTGCTGACAATCAAACTCAAAAAGCTAGACGTACCTTTCCTGATTTCCATTTAATTTCTGTCGACTTTGAAGATGGGTCTCCGCTCTCATTCAAATGGAACTCTTTGGAAAGTACTTTGTTTTCGAAGTACGGATTTTCGTCAAAATACTAGAAGACAAAAAAAAGTAAGAACATAAAAAACTTAAACCTCCACGTTTTTTTGCGTCAAAAAAATAAATAAATCTCAATACTTACAAAATCTATTCTGTAGCCTGACTTGATGTCTTCAAACTCTGTCACCTCCACTCGGCTCAGGTAATGAAGTGCTTCTTCATCTTCCTCTCCCAGTAGGGCAGATACTGTGGGACAAATCGTACACACCAAACTTTGAGTCACTGCCCAAATCATAATTATTTATGTAATAAAAATCTCATGTTTAATTGCTCACCTTGTGGATGGTTGACAAACGTGGTGACCCAGAAGTTGGGGATTTTGGCGATCAGTTCGGACCTCTTCTGAAAGAATGGCTGACGGAGTTTGTTGTATTTCTGTTCTACTTTGAGGATCTCCTCACTGGCTTGCTCGTTCAACCTAAAGGGAAAAAATCAAACACCAAATCAAAAAAACAGTTTTGAATGTCCATGCAGGAAATAATGAATCTAATTTGTTTTGGATTTTAGTTGTTCAATTATATTTGTTTGAGCGTAGGAACTTCATAAACTGCACCATGGAGAGCTGTGATTCTGCAGGTTTTTATGACAACCACAGATTACATAATCTGATTTCATTAGTTGCCTCCTCTTTATTAAAATATGTACTAATCACCTTTTGTCAATCTATGATGGGGAAAACCTCAGCCCTTTGATTTTTTTTAAATTACCTGTCAATTTCGTTTTGAACTTCGTCAATGTGTTCAATAGCTTCTTGCTGCTCTTTCTCTGTAGAAAAAAGGACAAAGTGTTACAAATTATGCAGAATTTATAACTTAACATTTAGGACTGGCATCAAAAAAACAAGACATTGATATTATTAATAAACGTGTATTAACTCATACATACAAGCAAAATAGACATTAAACTAATCAACTTGCCATGATTATGAGTTGCTGTTTAGACCAAGATCTGCAATAAAATTTACTGTAATTTCTAAAACTACTGAAGGCAAGGGATGTTTGCCAATTCCCAAAGTTTCAATACTTACAATATGTAATACATTTTTATGACAGCGGTTTTTAGATTCCAGATTAGTTAATGGTGAGATATAACTTTTTCGTTTTGATAATAGCATTTTTTAATGTGGGTCTATTTGTAAACCGTAGTCAATTTTAAAATATTTTGCGCTAATTAGCTTTGGCATCATATTGCAACAGCAAAAAAAGTGTTTTAATGACAATTGTCTTTATAAACCGGTAACAATGCCGAAAGGTCAATAAACGTATAAAACTGATAATTGATCGTTACTTCGCAGTAAATCACGGTAGTTGGCAGATTAAAAGCCGGGCTCCACCGGAGGTTACGGTAATATGAGCGGCAAATAGCTACAGCTCTAGTGGCTCAGACACTCACCGTTTCCTGCCGGCTGCTACTGACAAGGCCGCGTGGTTTAAATGTGGGACATCCGAGTGCAAACACAGAGCGGCGTTAACGTGAGAGACCGAGGTAGGACAGATGCCAGAACAGACCCCCCTTACTGTCAAACCGTTACTTATACCGCGGAGATATGTGTCCAGCTGTCTAACAATTACCCAGGTAACTGATTGAAGGACTAGTGGATTTAAATGTATTTTACGAGAAACAAAACATAACCTCGTCAGCTAGCGTTAGGTAACATTACAACAACAACACAAGCTGGCTAACTGCTAATGCACAAATGAATTGGCCAACTTATCTGGTTATTAAAACACCATACTAGCAGTGTACAAATGTATTTGTTTATTTGAAGTGATTCTACAACATCACATATATAATGCTCCAGTATAGAATTGGGCCATTCAGTCAGTAGCCAACGACACAACTGGCCACGCTGATTATGCTAAAGCTAACATGGCCTCTAAGCAGCACCGGTCTGAGCTGAACAACAGGCAGAGGAGCAGCGGCATGCTAATAAATGCGTTAGCTGGCGAGCTAGCTCCCGTTATCGAAATGTGAACACATGCATCAACACAAAGAAGTACCCGGGGCAAAATCAAAACATTAGACGCAGTAATTATTAACAATATTTTCCTCAGTGGCAATGCAAATTATGTTAGAAGAAGAAAGTGAAAATGGCGGTGAACAGGAGGCCGCCATTCCCTCTTACCGGAGGTTTCGTCCGCTCCGTCATGGTTCGAGTTCAGCTCCTTTTTACTCACTTTTGCCGCCGAGGCCGACATGTTTTCGCAAGCTGGGGTAACTTACACACGTCTGAGAAAATAACTGGTAGCTTTGAAATCTGGTTTCTCCTTGAACAGGAGAATTAAAGTTCAGCGTGCAGAAGCCAACAACGTGCTGCTGTCCGCACAATGTAGCTGCCGATGAGCGAGGAAGTCACAGCAACCGCCGCTCACGCGCTCCTTTCAATACGAACGCGCCTCGCCGAATGGAGAAGAGGCGAGCTCCGCCTCTCAAAGTAGGTCTCACTACTCGGCTGCAATTTGCCGATTTACTCATCTTTCCTCTTTTAAAATTACATCCAAAATGTACGAAACCTCTAATTATTACTTATGTTTATCTCATACGCAATTGTTTACATAATTGCAGCCCAGAAACTGACGTTATTTAGGCCAGGCCAAACCTTTAGTTGGACCGACTCGCACTTGCGCACTTTAAAAAAGATGCTGAATATCGGTAGAGGCAGGAGGAACCTCATTCTGGTGGTCAGTGCAAATAAGCCCGTTAGTCACAGGTTGTCCCGGGCTAATTGATCTTTTTAGATACGAAAATGACGAATAATAATGAATAAACCAGGCCATTTTGTCCAATATTGCGTCATTGTGCATATACACAAAACCATGTGTAATATAGCTGCCATTTTTATGAGGTAAACCTTTAACCTTGTGGACGTGTGGGCTATAAGCGTAGCCTACGGGGAGAAATTAGTTTATTTAAGTGTCCTTTAGTGGTAAATTGTAACTGATTACATTTGCCCAAATACAGTACTTAATTACAATGTTGAGGTAGGCTATTTATACTGTATTTGGTTATTTTTATTGTATGCTGCTTTATACTTTCACTCCACTAACGTTACATTCTGTAGGCAAATATTGTTGTACTACATTTAGGCTATGTGACAACTTTATTTACTTTCCAGATTTAGATCATTAATAAAAATATATAAGTATTAAATAAGTATTTTAGTATGCTTACCAAGTAGCCTATATTGTGTTGGCTAATAGTTTTGTACTTTTACTTAAGATTTTGAATGAAGGGTTTTTACTTTTTACTTCTTTTTTTTGTATTGCTAAATGTATGTAAATAAAAGACATTAATAGTTTTTCCACCAATGGTATCAGCTCATGTTTAGCCTACATGTAACTCATATAGTAATGGCTTTCAAGCAATGAGCCCACCAACCTCCATTATCATTTGTCAGAGCAACAGACAGCTGAGAAGAGGACAACAATAACCACAGAGCTGTCATGGATGCTGCAGACATGAAGTTTGCATGCAGGGCTTGTAAACATCCACCGTGCTGTCAGTAAGCCTAACAATATGTCCTGCATCATGTTCAGTACCACAACAGCAGCTGCTCTATTATTCCCCACCCCCTGGTTTTATGTTGACTACAATCAGGTTATTAATGTCTCTCACACACCTCTAAACACTGCATGTAAGCTGGTCTATGCATTGTCCCAAAGAGAGCAGCAGCAGCTCTTTGTTTGTCTTTTGGTTGGTGACAGCACAGGAACATGTGGTCATGCAGCAGCCAATGCCGAGCCCAGAGCAGGCGATCAGCACTGTCAGAATAGCAGCAGCAGCAGTAGTGCTGGCACCAGAGAGGAACTCTGCCATCCCCCTGCAGAAAGAAACCCACTAAAAGAGAGAGAGGGAGAGAGGGATTTGGTTACAGAGCAGAGGAGGATGAGGATGCAGTGGGAAGGGGGTGTTGCAGAGGAGGCTGCACGGAGGCAAAAACAAACAGGAGGACAGGCTGTGTGATCCAGGTTTCAAGATGTAGGAGCTGCATCAGAAGAGCCTTCAGTCAGTGTGTGTGTGAGTGCACCATAACATCAGTGGACTTGTGTTTCAAGGATAGTGAAGGTGGAGAGGCGCAACCTGATAAGTCCTCCCCTCCACCTCCACCGAGGATGATGACAAATTAGTACTTATTCAGCAAGGAGCGAGTCCATCACCCTAAGGTTAGTAAAGTGCAAAGTCATACTGTTTTCACCTGATGTTAGCATGTTGTTCTCACTTATCCCATATTTTCTTTGGCATTTGTTTTTGTTCAGTATGGAAATGAGATGTGTGTGCAGTTGTGTGATTCCCTCATTGCCACTTGTTATAATGAACCATGGCTTTATTCAATCAGTTCAGTGCTTCCCTGTCACAGCTGACCTGTCAGGAGAAAAAGCATGGTGATGAAGTGGAGCTTGTTTTCTCTTAATGTGATGTTGTTATCCAGGATCAGATGTTGTCCACAGCTCAGCAGATGCTGCAGGATAGCCGCTCCAAGATCGAGCTGATCCGACTGCAGATTATCAAAGTCACCCAGGCTGGCAGCAGCAGTGGCGGTGGTAGTACTGGCGGGGATGGTGGCGATAACCTTAACAGCACCACTCACGGAGGTCAGAGTCCTGGGCCATGAGCCCTTTAGAGGGTCACAGAATGAAGCACTGGATATCAAAAAGAGCTTTTTTCCCCAGCTTCTTCTAGGATGTAAACTTCTCAAAAGAGGCATGAAATCATCTAGATGCAATGACCAAATTATATCTGTCACCAATAGCAACATTAACACATCTGTGACAGAATGTATGGCTTTTTGTCCAGTCTACATGTAATGCCATTTTTTGGACTGGAAAACTAGGCCTTTTAATCTCTGAAGCTCAAATCATTGAACCTTTACAAATACGATGTAGGCTCAGGCTGGAAATTGAAAACCAGACAGTGTTTTATTTTCCTTAACTCAGAAACCTGTAAAATTGTAGTTGTTATACCTCTAAATAAAAATGTACACACTTTTTATGTTAATCCAGACATGTGGTTTAAAAATGTTATGGTTTAATTAAAGTCATTAATGTGTGCCAGTTTCATTTACAATGGAGAGGTTTTGGTTGACGCATAAAAAGCTGCAAAATTATTTTAGTTTTAGTTTAGTTCTTTGTTTTGTGTCCCCAAAACAATCTACTGAAAGAATTTCCTGTGAAGAAAGGTCATGTTCAGAGACGTTAGAAACGTCAGAAATGTCATTGGTGGTATCAAAAACCCATTTTGGTTGAACTGTGCTTCCTGCCAACTGTCATCTTTGTGGGTATTATTTGTAAAATCCGGAAAGTGAAACCACTCTGCAGCCTTAATAGAGAGAGAGAGACAGAGTAAATGGGAGATTTAATTCTGAACTGGAGAGGTGTGCCATTTTAAAAACTCTGAAACGAACACTTACACAATGATTCATGGCTTGAAAGTAAAAGAGTATGAAATACGAGACAAGTAACTCTATATGTGGATTCCTCGGCTCATATGTCCTTTCCCTGACCCCTGACCTCCTTTCTTCTGATTGATATAGCAGGCAGTTTAATTCCCGGTGTATTGTCAGCTAAACTCTGTGTGTTGTTTATCCAGAGGGAAATTGTTGTGCATCAGTTGCAGTACAATGTAGGGAAGAGTGCAAATAATCTACAAACAAAAAAATATATATAAACAATAAAGAATATCAGTAAGGTGAAAAAATCAAATGTTCACAATGCCAGAAATGTAAACATGTTAACAGCAAGGTGCAAAAGTAGCAAATAACAAAAAGTAACAGGTAACAATGAGGATAATTAAATAAATAGGTTAACATTTACATTTGCTCACAATTTTCACATGGAAAAGTAATACATTTCTAAAAAAAAAAATAGACATAAAATAACTGCTGTTTTTAGCAGCACTATTATAATAATATTATAACGTTTCACACCATATAAGCATGTGCAGGACTTTATTAAAAATGTTGATAGATTAGGTACAGAACTGATGCTTTTCCCTATATCACTTGCAATTCAGTACAATATAAAGAAACTATTTATTCTGTGTTTACACTTCAGAAAATAATAATTGGTGCAGATTCCCTCCAGTAAACTATTGCTGCAAGCTGGAAAAGTCATTATGAAATGGATCAAATTTTAAAAACTAGACATTAATAGGAGTCAATATTACAAAAGCAGCAAGAAAAAAACAACTTAGATCCTTCCAATCCAAAGTACTTCCTTTTATCCAACTGTTTGCTCCGCCAGTGCTCGTCTCCCTATAATAACTTAGCAACATGTGAAGGGGTTTTCTCCCCAGTCATTCTAATCATTTATGCCTAGAGCTAAGTGTCAGCTAACTGTCAGAAACATAACAGTTGTAATGTTAAGACCTTTGCCTGGAGAACTGTCCCATTTTAGAGAAAAGCATTATAAATATTGATTGCAGGAATTAAAAGAGAATCTATGAGGATGTTTTGCTCGTCTGAAGTGAATTCCTTAAGTCTCTCCCCCTCTCTCCGTCTTCCTATTTCTATTAGTGATCTCGTCTGTTGGCATCAGTGCTGTGGATGCTCGTTTGGCAGAGTTGCAGCACTACATGCAGAGAGAGACAGATGCGTTGGTGCTGGCCAAAGATGTGGTGAAGCAGCTGGAGGAAATCTCTTCGCTGGACCAGAAGGCACTGGCTGAGGTGGGACTCTCACTCTTATTTTAAAGGAGCTCAAGTTCAGAGATAGATTCAGGCAGGGTAAAATCACGATTATACTAAATTTCTGGGACGTTTGCACATTTCATGTTGTTTTGTAACTACACAATGTTTTTCTGTCTGTCAGGCTCAGCTCCGGGTGCAGGAGTCTTCCCAGAAGCTGCATCTTCTGCAGCTGTCTCTTGAGAAATGCATGAAGGAAAAGAACCAGAAACCTCCACAGGAGCCTGCAGGGGAGTTCGAGCCTTCAGAGGGACCCCCGTCTCCCCAAGACTCCAGACCTGAATGTCCCCTGTCCAACTCGCCGTCTATCTTCTCTATCAAACCTGCCTTTTTGACTGGTGTGTATCACTACAAATTATGCTGTTTACAGATTTTTTAAAAAGTAAAAAAAAAATGTTCCGTCTGTATAGAAATGTTTCTGCATGATTCATATTCAGGCACTTAAAAAGTTTGTTTGAGTAAGATGGCCACACTTTTCTTTACTAATTGGAAGGTTATGGATCCTCCACACCAACACCAATGAATATGCAGCCCTTTTCAGTAGTATTATGGACGCCCAGTGTTTGAACAGGATTTACCATATGCTGACCTGAGCCAGTGGATAATCAGGACATGTAATCTGTTGGTTTTGGATAGTTCAGTTGTAAGCCAGTCTCAAGCTGCACGAGGCAAAAAAGGCACAAAAAAGCCCTTTTGATGATGTAACAAGGAGACAAATCCTGCAGCGAATAATGAGAAGGAGTCCCCGAGCGGTGAGAACACTCAAGGTGATTTTCTGCTCCACTGCTGTTGTTGCACTACAGAGAAAAAAGGGAAAATTAGGATGTGAAAGCTCCAGACAGCAGTGATAGAGTCTTCAGTCCGAGAGATTTATTTAAGCTGACAAATTAAGGTTTAATTTTGAAACGCCACGTTCACTTTGGTCAGCTCCCTTTACTGAGATTCATTACCAGGCACTAGAAACACGCGTGGTTACATATTTTGTAAGAACTGTGCTTTTCCACTTGATAGCAACACTGGTTTAATTTATCGCTTCGCTTTGCTGTAGTTCTTGTTGTAAATTCATCAACAAATATTATGTTCTTTTAAAGAATGTTTTTTACTATTATTTTTAGGCAAACTTGAAGTTAACCTTCTTGGATGTGAGGATTTACTGAAACCTCTGACCAGCCCAGAGCAGGGAGACCGTCTGAGTCCAAGTGATGACGGTTCACCTGCTGCTGACAGGACGGACGGTGGTAAGTGTGCATGTTTCATTTTTAAAGCACTTCAATCACATCTGATGGTCTTTATCAATAAGTGGAATTTGTTGAGTTGAATGGAGTTATTTTGTTGTTATGTTTACATTGATTTAAAGTTGCCACTAACCTATTAAATGCCTTTTTTTCCTGAAAAATGCTTGTTGTAAAGTATGAAAAAGTTAGGTAAAGGCTAATTTAATATCAGAGCGCTTATTGCATTTTATTACATCATATCCTCTGCCAAGGATGTTGGAAGTCATTTCAAAAAGCCATTTGCTAAATGCCATGACATTTACTATTTCAAAAAAATGAGCAGAAAAGACAAAAGGGATAGTATAACCCTGTTATAAGTTTACAGCTTTAGAACGGAGTTGCTGCTCTACCGTCGCTTGGTTAGTTAGTTTGTTGGTTTTGTTAGCTTTTAAAACACCAAAGTCACACAATAACACAAACTAACTAACCGATTGAGGCAGCGGTAGACCAGCAACTCCCGTGTACTGCAAGGGAAGATTTTATTGTTTTTGTCAAAGGATTCTGATGGCTTTGCAGAGAGCTTAGATGTATACAACAGCTTCAGTTTCCCACCAAAAAGGGCTGTCTGACGGCAAGGTAAAGCGGTGAAAACTTTCTAAATATAGCGTACACTGAAACTAATTGATTAGTTGCTTTAATTGACAGATCTTAATACTGAGTTTCTTCACAAAGAATCATGCAAAAGCACCACTTTAAATATTGTGTTTACTAGAGATGTGCTGGAAATAAGTTATTCAGCATGAAACAGCATTCAAAAATGACTAATCAACTACTTTAATCTTAGTCAACTAATTAGTCGACTTATCAACAGCCCTAGGGGGCAGCCCTAGATTATTTTTAGGTGTATAAAATCTGTTTAGCTGCTGCTCTCGTCCACAGCAGTACATTGCTTCCATCTCGGTCCTCCTGTCTGCTTCTCCGAACTTAGGGAGTGCCGGTGCTATCTACTGTATTTAATAGACTGAGTATGGAGACGTACCTCATACAAGCCCACTTCAAAAGATGCAAACTATCCCTTTTTAAAAGGATTTTCCATTTAAAGTTTCAGGTTTGACTCCAGCTGCGGTGATCCACACAAATTGTATATTTAGCTGCCTGGTTCTCTTCGTATCCACAGTCAGTTTGTTCTCAGAAAACTTCCTGTCCAGCAGCAAACAGCTGACTGACTCAGTTAGAAACTAGCTGGTCAAGAAGGTGGAACGTTAACTGTGAGATAGATATTTCCCCCAGGAGTTGATGGAAACCAAACTAGAGCTAAAAATAGAGTGAATATTGGACTTATGTACATTTATCAAACCTGACTTCTGACGGGACGATACTGTGCTCCCTGTCTGCTAGATGTGGAAGTTGCTACAGACTTTATTAGATGATAATATGTCAGAGTTGTTAGTTTTTCTGAACCAAAGTGGGCAACACATTTTTTGTTGCAGCTGTGAAGGAGAAATCCGGCCAATTTTTACCTGAATCTTGATCGCTAGTATCCTAGTACTGTTGATAGGGGGGGGGGGAAACAACCAAAATCGATGCCATTAGCTGCAGCAACTCCAGTTTGCTAGCACCAATTTTGGTTGTTTTTTTCCCTATTGACAGTACTCATCTATCTATACATCATCTATTCATCAAGCAATCAAGATTCAGGTAAAAAAAAATTAGATTTCAGATTTCTCCATTAAGTGCGCGTGAGCAATCACGGAAGGCTTGCATATGGACGCAACAACAGTGGTGTTGTCATTACTTAGAATTCCTCATAGGGCTGACATAAACTACCCACTATAGCTTTAATTCAAATGAACTGTGCTCACTGCCACACCGCCTTGCATGTTTGATCTTTTATTGCACCCATACACTTAAGATGTTTTATGTTTTTATGCTTTTATGTTTTGTCAAAAGCATCAAGGCTAAGATGCACTTATTGTAGCAACTCAACATGTTTATGATGACTCAGATTTGAACTGGAACTATAGTAAATAATCAGCTGCCTCATGCTGGTTAGAAACACTTCCTGTAAAAACACTGACTAATGGCGTTTTTCCATTAATGGTACCTGCTCGACTCGCCTCGTCTTGGCTCAGCTCGACTTGGCCACGGTGCCCCATCCTCTTTTTTTCCATTACAGATTAGTACCGCCTCATGCCTTAGGCGAGCCGTGGCTGGTCGTCATACCAGGAAACTGCCGCGATATGGCGAGTGCGCGACACACAGAACGTCAAAGGTGTGTTGCTTTTGATTCTTGGAATGTGGTTGTTACCACAGCCAGAAGACAAAATGGTTTCAAAAGAAGCTGGAGGCAGCAAAAAAAAAAACACTTGCTAAAGTATTTAAACATGGCGGGTTTGTTCAGGACACCCCCCCCCCCTTCTGACGCTGGCAATGACGCAGGGAATAGTGAGGATTCTCTCCGACCAATCAGTAG
>NC_045737.1:13695733-13697109 GCF_008692095.1 Etheostoma spectabile
TTCACGTCACCTTTTGGTATCGCCTCAGCTTACTTGGAACCTCGACTGAGGTAGTACTAAAAAAAGTACCTGTTGGCAAGTACCAGGTAATATTTTTCGTAATGGAAAACCAAAAAAAGCGAGTAGAGTCGAGGTGAGTCAAGTAGGTACCGTGTAGTGGAAAAACGCCATTAGTGAGCAGGGAGGGATCAGGCAGTAAATTATTGGTGAAATTGAAATTATGGGTTTCAGTGACGTGTTATTTCTTTCTCTCCCTTAGCGGAGATCAGCGCGGTGCTCAGGCTGGACTCCAGAGTGGTCGGGCGGACACGTTGGGCAGCCGTCAGCAGGCTGACCTGGGATCAGACGTTCTGCATCCAGCTGGAGCGGGTGAGTCCAGTCACTGACATGCAGTCCGTCCCAGCATATTTACACCAGTTTCTCTACTTTTTGCAGTCAGTAGGCCTGTTTTTGATGTCTTATATAGTGAATAGGCCCTCAGAAAAAAGCCAAAAAAACTTTTCTTTAGTGGTGAAAATGACAAATTAATTTACTCAAGTACTTAATCCTTTTAAAGTACTTGTACTTCATTATTTCCAGTTTATGCTACTTTATACTTCTACTTTACTAGATTTCAGAAGGAAATATTGTTACTTTACCGCTTTTGTTAATGTCCAGATCTAACAATGATCCCAGCAATGATTCCAACAATGATCTAATAAAACGTGATTTTATTAACTAACTGTTTAGCTGTCACAACTCAAGAAATGCAGGACAAAAGGCAGAGTGGTATAATTGAATGATTTAATGTCAAAGCGAGGGTTTAAAGTAGAGATGGGTGCACTGTTTCAATACATTGTGTCAGTGCTTGTGTCAAACAACAAAATACCTCGTCACTGTTGGCACTTAATTTACTTTTACAGCTGACTCAAGGAACGCAGGATTGGAAACTGCAAACGCAGAGGATGCAGACAGAGTGATAGTGGGATAAGATGAAAGTAGAATAGTTGAGAAATAAGGAAATGTATACACTAGAAAGAAATAGTCAAACGTATGAGAACATTTCCACCGAATACCAAGTTATATTGTAATAAAAGATTAGCATTGGTATGCATGGTCATCGGGGAAGAGAGTAGAGAGAGGGGGCTGAAGGGATGAGCTGGGGGGGATAATGTGAAACTAGAAGCATATAACAACAGTATAAAGACAACAAAATAACAATAATAATAATAATGTTCTTATTGTTATTATTATTATTATTATTACTGTTATTTTGTTGTCTTTATGCTGTCTTTTTCATCTATTTTTTAATTCTTTTTTCTTGCTAAAACTGCTGCTGGAACTTTCAATTTCCTCGTGGCAGTCATCCCAAAAGGATCAATAAAGAGAAGTCTAAG
>NC_045737.1:13697119-13697838 GCF_008692095.1 Etheostoma spectabile
AGTCTAAGTCTAAGTCTAAGTCTAAGTCTAAGTCTATAAAGTAACCGCAACATTTTTATGTACAGTGTATAAAACTCTGAAAAGGCAATCTGCACTTCTACCTAAACCTTTGAAACTCAAGTACATTTTCCTGATGATGCTTTCACTAAAGTGTAATTTTTGAATGCAGTACTTTTACCTACTGAATATTTTTACATTGTGGTATTGGTATTTCAAAAATCCTGTACTACACTGGTGCATTATTGTTGTAGGTCTGTCTGTAACCAGCAGGTGTCTCCCTTATACTCCAAATGAATTGTCCGGGTCATGAAATAATCACACAAACCTTCTGTTTTGATGTAAATTCAAATTTCTCAGTTATTTCCTGTGTTTTGTTGATTGTTCTGTCTGCTGTCTAGTCTCGAGAGCTGGAGGTCACGGTCTTCTGGCGAGACCAGATGACGATGTGTGCAATCAAGTCCCTGCGACTGGAGGAGATGATGGACAACCCAAACCACCACCAGGAGTTATGCCTGGAGCCACAGGGCCTCCTCTATGCCAAGGTACACACAATGACCTGCTACTGTACAGGTGTTGGTAACAAATATCTTATGATGTCTACATTTTAACTATAAGATGTTAAGAAGCTCATAACCTAGGCATAAACACATGTAATACTACTAGAACTGTTGGGTACTTGTAAATTATGGAGTGTGGTCTAGACCTACTCTATCTGTAAA
>NC_045737.1:13697848-13700555 GCF_008692095.1 Etheostoma spectabile
CGAGATAACTCTTGTTATGAATTGATACTATAAATAAAATTCAATTGAATTGAAATTGAATGTAAATGTCCCAAATAAAAACATTCTTCTGTTTGGGATTTTACAGCTTCATTTCATCGACACTGTTGTTGAGCGGCAGCCAAAACTGAGACGTCAGCGATGTATCTTCACTAAAGAGAGAGGTACAGCTTGTTGATCAACAATCTTTACCTGTTGTTGGTTGATTTATTTATGTACGATTTCTTCCTCTTCCTCAGGGAAGAACTTCCTCCGTGCGGCCCAGATGAACATGAATTTTGCCACGTGGGGTCATCTGATGATGGGCATCCTCCCTCGCTACAGCTCCTTCACCACATTCAGCTCGCCCCTCTCCACGACCCCCGACCTGGTGGCCAACAACGCACAACGTCCAACTGAGAAGGAGCCTCAAACCACCCCTCCACTGCCGAGGTCAGAAACAACCAACGCATCCTATGGTGGCGGACGTATTTAGATCCTTTACTTCAGTAAAAGTATTAATACCACGCTGTGGGAATACTCTGGTACAGTAAAGGTCCAGCATTGAAAATGTCACCTCACTAAAAATATGTAAATCTCCCCTCTGACTGTTATTATTTATTATTTTATATCATTAGATTCTTATTACTCATGCTTTAATGCAAAAGAAGGATTTTATGGTTGTAGTTGGTTGAGCTGGAGCTCATTTTAAACTATTACCTGATGATTATTTTCATTAATAGATTAATCTACTGATTATTTTCTCCATTAAATGTTTGGTTTGTAAATATAGTGAGAAATGTGACATCTTCACAATGTTTGTTTTGTCCAAACCAACAGTCCAAACCCTCAAGATTATTTCTAATACATTACATGTATTATCATTAAAAGGAAAAGCGGCAACTTTTCACATTGAAGAAGCTGGAACCATGAAAGGCATTAAAAATAGTACCCAATTAAACCCACTTAGTGATAATAATAGTCACTTAACAAATTGCTTCAACTGTGCTGTGTAAACTGTTGGGTAGTTTAATTTTTTACAAAACATCATATGTTATTAACTCTTGACTGACCTGACATAGTGTTAGTACTTAGTAGATTATGTTAAAATGTCCAACTTGCATCCTTTAAAGCTGTATCTTTATTTATTGTTCGGCTTTTGGATTTTATTTCTGTGTAGCAGCCAACAAATGTCCGACCTTCAGACCAAACCTCAGTACCATAAGCCAACAAATATGTTTTGTTGTGTCCTGACGTACAATTGCCGTTTTGTTGTTGTTTCTGTCTTTGTACATCTGCAGCGAAGCTCCAGAAATCCAACTCCAAATCACTGAGGATCAGCCGTCTCCCACCGGCCTCGACCAGGGAGGCAACACACCCAACATCATCACCACAGCACGCAAAACATCATCTGTGCCTGCATCGCAAGAAAACCTGGTAGATATTGTTGGGTATTCTCTTTAATACTTTTATCCTAAGTGACTTTGAAAGAGTGAAACCGTGCATTATATTTTTTATGGTAATTATATGTTGTGGTAATAATCTGAATCTGCAAATAACTTCAGTAAAAAGTAAAAGGTATTTCTGTCTGAAATGTATTGAAGTAGAAGTAGAAGGTAGCATAAAATATAAAATGTCATATTTTCTATTTTAAGTCAAGTGCCATATTGGTCTAAAAACCTGTTCCACCACTGCCTGTGGGTTTAGGAACTTCTTGGGATGTGATTTGTGGATGTGACAGAATGGTAAAACGTTCCAAACTTTGTCTTTATTTGCAGTCGTCCATAAACAACACAGAAGGAAGTGAACATCCGCCTGTATCTGCTCTAAAGTGCACACGCACTCCCTCACACACACACACAAACACACATTCACATGCATACACAAATACTATTTTACATACTGTAAAAGTAAAGAAAGAAGCTCCGCCTTTATTTTGTATTTTTTGTTGTCTTTTTACTCAAGGATGCAGATGGAAGATTTTAAATATATTTCAGTTCTGGGAAGAGGACACTTCGGAAAGGTAAAAGTTTTCCCCTTAAGCTCATCGTGCTTGGTCAAAAATCCTCTTCTCGTGTTTGTTGTCCTCAGTCGGTTGTTAATGTTTTTGTTTAGGTCCTGCTGGCAGAATTTAAGAAGACAGGAAAACTGTACGCCATCAAAGCCTTGAAGAAAAGAGACATTGTGACTCGTGATGAAGTGGACAGGTGTGTGTCAAAGGAAAGCTTTAAAGAGTCAGGTTATCCAAATTACAAAAAACTTAGAGCTGCAAACAGATATACCAGTCTTCATTAGAAAGTAATTTTAGTAAAAACTGTACAGATTGAGGTCTGTGGATTATCCTAATGCACATTTTCAGTGCAGTGAGATCCACAAATATGGTAACAGAAATCTCCCAGACAAACATACCAAAACACTGGCTATACCAAAACTGCATGGCAAAACATTATGAGGGGGAAGTAGAAGATGAGTCAATTTGTGTATTGGGCAAATGGACCCTTTAAGCTTTGATAGTAACTAATGCTTAAAATTAAACAGATAAACAATCCACTTTGAGATAGGGTTTGTTTAATTACCTCTGTTAATGCATTTCACTTATTCAATGTGCAGTTTTACTGTATTTGAGGGGTCTGAAAAACAGTCAGTATCTGGTGTTAGGGTTAAGGTTGAGGTTCATCCATGAGAGAGAGAGAGAGAGAGAGAGAGAGAG
>NC_045737.1:13700565-13703067 GCF_008692095.1 Etheostoma spectabile
AGACAGAGAGAGAGACAGAGAGACAGAGAGGGCTAAACCATATATATGCTGTAATTTAAATTAGCTAAAATAAGATGATGGCAATTTGTTATAAATGTAAAGGAAATATATGAAGTTCAGAGTAACTCGTGTTAAAAGTGGGGTTTTATTCTGCAGCCTTATGAGCGAGAAAAGGATCTTTGAGATGGTCAACGCTTCCAGACATCCGTTCCTGGTGAACCTTCACGGCTGCTTCCAGACCAGCGACCACGTCTGCTTCGTCATCGAGTATTTACCTGGCGGCGACCTCATGATTCACATCCACAACAACGTCTTCACCGAGGCCCAGACCAGGTTCCTATTTGTCCTCGTGTTGTTTAGGCAGAGTTTCCGCGGGGGAAAGTCTAAAGTTTCTAAATCTAAATTTTAGGCCTTAAAAAGTCTTACATTTGCTGAAGTATTGTGTTCTAGAGCTTAAATAATTTTAAACAGGTCTTAATTTTCCTACGTCCATGCAATGCTACATCTAATGCTCTTGTTTTATTCTGTGGTGTTGTAGTTTTTTCTTTCATTTGTGCAAATTGAATTTCTCTGTATTCCGACTACTTATGAGACCAACATGCAACTTATACTGCAGCCAATCAGCTTTCCTGTTATTGGCACGAGTTTCTTTTGGATTGTACCACGGACATAAAACAGATTTTATTCTTCAGCTTTGTGGAAGTGCAAGTTTAATATTTTACACAGACGTACTGTTTGCTGACAGCTACGTTTCTTTGAAAGGGTTTCCTCAGGTTTCACTACCTCAAATTTAAGACTTTTTAAGACCATTATGAATGAAATGTAAGACCTTTATGACATCAACTAAGCCCCAATCAAATCTAAATCTACTGTACTTAAGTACATTGTTGTTCAGGCCACTTTCTACTTCCACTCCACTACATCTCAGAGGGAAATCTTGGAATACTTTTTTTCTCCACTAGATTCATTTCACAACATTAGTTAAAAGTTCCATCTTAACCACGTGCATCATTAAAGTAATCAACAGATTTGTGCAGAAATATAATTAATTATTCTGCATAAAAAGTCATTTTACTTTTGGTACTTTAAGTACATTTTGATGCTAATACATGTACTTCTACTGAAGTAAGATTTTGCATGCAGGCCTTTACTTGTAACAGAGGATTTTTACACTGTGGTATTAACACTTTTCCTCAGAAGATTGGAATCTTATGTAAAGTGTTTTTATTTCAACATTGCTACACTGTAATATCATCACACTCTCACAACCATCAGGGGATACTCTTCAACAGTTTTTCCAATTAAAAGGGGTTTGGTCATTTTAGTTTTTTAAGAATTTGACTTTATTTACTAAAAGGGAAATCAAAGGAACCTTCTAGGGTTGGAGGAAAGTGCAGCAAATGTGGTCACATACAGTATTATAATCCATAATGAACCTATTGTTGTTTACAGGTTTTATTCAGCATGTGTCGTGCTGGGTTTAGAGTTTCTGCATCTGAATAAAATCATCTATCGGTAAGTCGTACCGGTCCAAAGTAATGTTGTGTCACTTTATGTTTCACCGTACTGTAGTTTCAGGTATAATTACACAAACTGGAATGTGTTTTACACAGTGATCTGAAGCTGGACAACCTGTTAATGGATGCAGATGGATTTGTGAAAATCACAGACTTTGGACTTTGTAAAGAGGGTGAGTTGAATTATCATCACACTGTCAATATATGTCACTTGGCCCCCACCAAATACACAGTGGTGGAATGTAACTTATGCTGCATTCACATGCTCCTTGGGTGCTCCCATTTTCAGAGTTGGAAAGTTGTTTTTTTGACTTTGGTCACAATGTAAAAACAAACAAACACATTTACAACTGTTTTCTTAAATAATCTAGGTCACTCTTACATGGACAGCAACCTTACAACCTATATCCACCTTATAAATTATATGTGGGCAAAACTTCACTTACCGCAAGTGAAGGACTTTAAATACCTTGGGGTCTTGTTTGCGAGTGAGGGGAGAATCAGCGCAGCGGGTGCAGTATTACATTCAATTTATCGCACCATTGTGACAAAAGACAGCTAAGCCAGAAGGCAAAGCTCTCGATCTACTGGTCAATTTTTGCTCCAACTTCACCTATGGTCATGAAGGTTGGGTCTTGACTGAAAGAATAAGCTCCAGGGTACAAGTGGCTAAAATGGGTTTCCGCTGGAGGGTGGCTTGCATCTCCCTGATGGATGTTTTTATATGCAAATTGGCCTACATGAATCAATAGAAGGTTTCTTACCATCAACACATCCTATTTCAGCAAGTCATGTAACAAACGTTGGTTCAACTTTACTTGAAGGTATCTAGGCTACATAAGAGTGATCTGACACTGTCATGAACGTTAGGGTTGGGTTAGGGTAGAACGCAGTGCCCTGGATGGGCACAAGGGGACCCCCGGTGTAATTAAAACACTTAAAATCTCCTTAAAAGACCTGGTTCGGTTCTAAAAAACTGTTTAAA
>NC_045737.1:13703085-13703220 GCF_008692095.1 Etheostoma spectabile
AGCAGGGCCAAAGGACCACCGGGCAGGACGGACAGCGGGAACATAAAACTTTAAATAAGAGGTCTCCTCCACTCCTGCTTGGCTCCTCTCCCTGAGACACCTACACATGATTATAATAAATAAAATTACAATAAT
>NC_045737.1:13703230-13719629 GCF_008692095.1 Etheostoma spectabile
AAATATATAATATACACTGTACATAGGGTTAGGGTGATGGTTATGGTTAGGGTTGGGGTTCATTGTTCATGACTGTGTCATGACAGTGTCATGAACGTTAGGGTTAGGGGTTAGGGTTAGGGTTGGGGGGGTTAGGGTTAGGGTTCATTGTTCATGACTGTGTCATGACAGTGTCATGTCACCCTTATGTAGATACCTTCAAGTAAAGTGTTACCCAAAAGTTTTGCCGACTTTCTGAATTGTTGTTCTGAGACGATGGGCCATTCACATGGGTTTTCCCATTTGGGAACTAATTTTTACGATTATTTGGACACAACTTGGATGCAGCATAAGTACATTTACTCAAGTAGCCTACATCCAGTGGACGGGGGTGAGCAGCGAGTTGGCAACATGGAGGGAAGGTGGGCGCCGTTCCTCGGCACTAGGCCTAATGCCCGCGCTGCCGTGACACAGAGCCAGTTGACTTAGTTTGGGCTTTTTTCTCCACTACAACTTTAAGAGATTTACAGAAATTGTGTTTTTCTATATTCAGAAATTAGCAACAAACAATTACAAACAATTCACTGAGACATTAGAACCCGTGATTTACAGAAATTGTAATAATGATCATTTTCAAATTGTTCTCATGGCAGTTTTTTGCTTGTAGAAAAATGAGAAAATCATTAAAAATAGGTGCAATCTTAGTGCTATCAGATCATTCATCTCTAAATCTGAACTGGGAATACTGTCAAAGCCAGAAATGGTCCAGTTCCTACACATAAAGGCTTTAATTACTCACATTTATTATCCTTCATTTAAATCATAGTCAAAACTCTTTTTAAGTCAATCTGCCGTGATTCTTTTGTCTATATTTTGGCAGGGATGGGTCACGGGGATCAGACCTCGACTTTCTGTGGAACTCCTGAGTTTCTGGCTCCCGAGGTACTGACAGATGACAACTACACCCGAGCGGTGGACTGGTGGGGGATGGGCGTCCTCATCTACGAGATGCTCGTTGGGGAGGTTGATTACGCATATTTTTGTTTTTCTTTCGTCTGTTTTTGCACGTCTAGTTGGAAGAGTAGATAACCCAATTCCAAAATATAAATCTCTCGTTAAATCTCTAACGGAGCATCTCTCTGCCCTGCTACCAGTCTCCGTTCCCCGGTGAGGATGAGGAGGAGGTGTTTGACAGCATCGTCAATGATGATGTGCAGTATCCAGGGTCTCTTCCTCCTGATGCAGTCTGCATCATCCAGAAGGTATAAAGTCTTAACTGCAATTCTATTACAATTACTTGAGATATTTATGCCTTATTTATTACCTTCCCAATAATTCACTATAACAAATGTGGGCATGTTGGACCTATAAATCATGATTTGAATAAAATGCAGTACTGTGCAAAAGTCTTAGGCAGGTGTAAAAAAATGTTATAAACTAAGAATGCTTTCAAAAATATAGATAATGATTGTTTATTTTTATCAATTTACACAATGCAAAGTGAGCGAACAAAAGAAAAATCAAATGCACACATATAGGAAGATATTAACAATACCACGAGCTGTTATGGCTAAAAGGCAACGCTTTAAAAAGGCATCAAAAGATGTTTAATATCATTGTAGAACCAAATGGGACTGTGATGCATTGTATTACTTATTCATGTTAAGTAGATCTAATTTACAAACCTCGATCATGCGTCTACAGCTGTTAAAGAAGAATCCTCTGAAAAGACTCGGGGCCGGAGAGAGAGACGCAAACGAAATCAAAGGAGAGAAATTCTTTGAGGTAAATCACTTTCTTGAACATTACGTACTCTCTAAAGTAACATATAATGGAAATACACACAAGTACATCAAATCTTTACTAAAGTACAATACAACCTAATGTAATAAAAGTAATAATGCTTCAACATGAAAGTGCTACTTTATCCTTCAGACCATCGACTGGGAAGCCCTCATGGCCAAGACGGTAAAACCGCCATTTCTGCCGTCAATCAAGGAGTCGATGGATGTCGGCAACTTTGACAGCGAGTTCACCCGACTCCAGCCAATCCTGTCGCCTCCCGCCAAGCCCTTCGTCCTCTCTGCTGAGCAGCAGGAAGCCTTCGCAGACTTCGACTTCTGCGCCTTGCATGGATGAAAGAAGAGCTGAAGTAACCAGGGTGGGAAAATGACTACATTTAGTTTGCAGCTGGACTGTTTGGCCACTTCAGAGCACCAAACATCATCATTTACGTTTAATCAACTCCCCTATTGGCAAGTAAGATAATTCATTAATTAATTCAAATAATTTAATCATGAAGAGATTAGCTACTTTATGTATACTTTTTTTAATAAAAACATTAAATATGTTGCTGTTTAGCAATGTTGCAAGAACATTGACAGGACTTTTTAAACTTTAGCATTTGGTCTAGTGCTGTTTTCGCTCATTAATTAATAGTCAATTGGCACAAAATGCATCAGTGACAAATGTCATGATCGATGACAGTCCTTTATCAAATACACATACTTCCACAAATAGACATGAGTAAACGTTTTTACTTATGGACTATTGTAAGTTGTGGACTATTATAACCATTATTGCCAAAATGTCATCATATCTTTAGACAGTTAGCCTTATTGATCAATCAAAGGAAAAAATACAGATTAAAGGAAGACTACTTTTAGGTCTTATTTACCTAATATCATACGGATGATATCTGTACAAAAAAAGGTTACCTTCAGCAGCTGCCTAGCTTAGCTTAGCACAAAGTCTGGAGACAGGGGCCAACAGGTGGCCTGGCTTTGTCCAAAGGTAACTAAATGTGTCGACCAACCCTTCTTGCTGTTTACTCATCTCCAGTCTTTGTGCTAAGCTAAGCTAAGCTAATCAACTGCAGGCTGTACAGTATAGCTTCATATGTGAGTGGTAGAAATCTTTTCATCTAACTCTCACCAAGAAAGCAAATAGGTATATTTCACAAATTGTCAAACTATTTCATTAAAAAGAAAATAAATTATTAGTTTGTTTCAAAAAAGTGAGTTTTGGAAGCCAGAAATCTGACCTTCCAGCCTAATAATAGCTATTCATCAGATCAACAATCCTTAAAGAAAGTCTCCCACCCTGGTCTTCGTGGTACCACTAAACAAACAAACACCTTGGACATTTCTGCAGCTCAGTCATTTGCAAACAGGACCCTACATACAATCCCATGGCTGATTTTGCTGACTGTTCTCACCGCCATACAGTCGACAGCCAATTGTCGATCCAATAAACCAGGCAGCATATTTTTGTTGTTTTTAACAGAGCAAAGGAATTTGATCATAACCCGTTGTATTCTCTGTGGAGAGTCAAGCTTTGTAGTGACTGCTCCTGCAGTAATACAACGCACCTGCTCCTGCTATGAAGAGTTTATTTATGAGAGCTGCTCAGGTGAGATGTTGTAAAACAAATACAGGATGCTTGAAGAGTTTATAACACTATTATCACATCTTTATTCTTTTCATAATTTAGTTTTAATACTCCAATATTGGATGATTTGCTATGTACCAGTCAAAATACAAAATCGTACAAACAAAACCTTAAATTATAGTAACCGTGCAATACATTTAATACATACATATATAAAATACGTAGGTATAATTTTGGCAAGGCCCTACATGCATCCAGTGCTCCTCCGTTTGACGTCCTAATTTTAGCCACTTTTCCTTTTGCCACATTACATAATTTTGCTAATTTTGCACCTGATAAACATAGGCAGTGAGTAGTTAAGGCAGCGACTGCCTGGACTCTCTAAGAGTCTGAAAGTTGCCTTATGTTGCCTCATAAATGTATAAAATGATGATTGTCATACCTCCCTGGAAGTTAACAGATACTGTAATGCTGACTCATTTTCACATATGCAGCAGTGTTTGTTGGCTAAGTTGTGGGTGCATCAGTCACAAATGGGGCATAATTATGTAATGTGGTAAGAGAAAATGTGTCACGGTTAGAAGAGTAAAGTACAGGTACCCTTTAAAATGTATTTAAGTCCAGGACTTGAGTAAATGAACCTAGGTACAGTCTACCACTGCAGTACACAAATTCACTATAAATCTACTGAATTTTGTTTAATAAAACATCATTGCCTTTTTTAACTAAACGTATAAATGTAATTCTTGCCTCTAATAACCAGTCGTAGCCTCTTCAAGCATCCTGAGTTTTGGAGATTGAGCTCGCTTTGTGGCCTTTGCTTATTTCCAATATGTATCCTTCCGAGGTACAGGTCGTGCTGCCGTTTCTATGCATCACTGTGACAGGCTTCGCCCACTGCCTTGACCAAACAAATGAAACAAGCTAACCCAATTTATGGTTACAAGTCTTTTTTTAAACATGGAAATGTTCAACGTTTATGTCAAGTCATTCCCTTGTAGCAAAGACGCATTCACATGTCCGTCTCCACCTGACCAACTGATTTCTGTGCGTGTAGAAGTGCATGGCACCGTGTTGAACTAGAGATTCTGTAAAAGCTAGCGATATAATAAAGAGAAGCCGTAGAGAATCTAATATAGCCATAATGATAAGAAACATATCTGTATTTTGAATTTAGCATATCATATTCTGTGATACTAAAGCTCTAATGATGTCAGTGCAATAAAACGTAGAAGAAGAAGAGGAGCAGCAGGGACGAAGCTTTAAGATGCATGCCCTATTTTTGTTCAAGCGCACCAAAAACAACAACAACTAATATCTCTTTTTTTTTTATATAAGTTTAAAAAACATCAGCACTAAGGGAGAGCTCTGGGAACTACTGGGCACTGTTACAAAATTAGCTAGGTGACTTTAAAGAGAAACACTATCATTGTATCATACTATTAATTGGTCTAGTCCCAGTTTTGAGAGGTCACAGCAGTTTTGCCTTTTTTCCCCCAGAGATACTGAGTCATCTAGACCGACAAAAACAAGTCTGTGACGTTGTCTTTTACTCCACGTTCCACAAAGTACAAGGCAACGTCACATTCAGTATACAAAAAAGAAACGGAAATCCACTCATGGAATTGTGTTTCATTATCCTCGACTCCACCAGCTTTGGAGAAGATTGTCAGCTGAATTAATAAAATGTAACAGTACAAGTAGCCAACGTTGATTTAGCTGCTGTAGCACTTTAAGTTTCTTCTGCTGAATTGTACATGCTACTTGTGTGTCAGTACTGTATCTATGTATGTATGTGACAACCTGATGAGGAATGTCAGTCTGTACAGATGTACTCTATAACAACATGCATATCATCAGTGTTTTAATGTACTTTTATTGTCAATAAATAAAAAACAGAACAAATACCGTAAAAAAAGGTTGTAAAATATTTGCCTCTCATGGAAAGATTATATCATAGTAATAGTCAAAATAATCATCAATATACAAACAATCACATTAAACCAGAGGCACAAGACATAAATCGCACCAGACATAAAGGCCTTTAGTGTTCGAATGTGGAGGTCACCACTCTCACGAGGCAACAACAGAAACATTTACAGACAAGAACATGGTGACCAGACCTGAGGAATAAAATGGGATTTAAAAAAAAATGTATTTCTGTTATCGTGGAAATATTGCCACATAACTATTAGTGTTGGGTCTTGTTATCTCACGTGTACTAATCACAGTGATGTTCAAGAAACACTGCAGGCGGTAAAGAGTATTAAAAGTATTAAAAGGGTGCTGTATGAATGATGTATGTTTGCTGCTGTAACACCATAATTTCCCATTTTTTAGGGATCAATAAATATCTATCCATCTAAACTGTCAAGAACCTAAAAAGAGAGCAGAATGTCAGATTTGTAGCCTTGTTTACTTACTCTTTGGATACCTCGACGCAATAGGTTCAGGGTTCGAGTCCGACCTGGACGAGGGCCTATATATTATAGGTAAGATAATAATAACAGTAATTATAATAATAATAATGAATCAGTTTCAAAAAAGACCCTAAAATCCTGGGACAGCCATACCTACACCAAAGGCATTACGATTTATCATCTAAGAAACATTAATGTTAATTTAATCCACAATCCATCCAATAGTTTTTGAGATATTTCAGTCCAAACAGGCCAGTTCGTTTTTAAAATGTGATGTAGTCAAAAGCCAGCAAATCAAAGAATCGTGTTTTGTTATCTGTATGAAAAATGTTGGAAAAAGTTAGTAAACTATATATAATAAGCTTACTGCATGTCTGCTCTAACAGCCGACAACGTTTGCAGGTAGTTAGGAATTTATTCTATAGGAAGTTATTTCATGATCCACTTCAGTTGTAAATCTCGATCCAAAAGGGAACATAAAATAATTCAAATCTCTGCTGTTGAGGTTAGAAAATTATTTTCTTTCCCTGAAAGTAGCGTCTGACTCCGGTGTAGATGGTGACGTGGCGTCTGGTTGGAGGTCAGACAGAATTTGGGGTGTTTCTGTCGTATGTTTTCTCCCACACCACCGTCCTGCAGATGCAGAAGAAATCCCACAGGTTGCAGAAGACGCCGCGGTCAAACGGGTTCTCCTCGTCTCCGCAGTTCTTCAGGTACGCGATCCTGTGACGCGACATGAACTCCCAGGTGGTGCAGTTGATGGAGACCAGGTAAAGGTGGATGCCCAGCAGCATCCCCGCCACCACAGAGAAGACGCCGACAAGGACCAGCACCACCAACAGGAACGCGTTCACTCTGAACCACAGCACCCATGTGGGGCTGGGTGAGACGCCAGACCTGAAGGATAAACACTAGTGTTAGGACAAATATTAACATTATTTTAAAGGTTTTTCTCTGACCTGAACAATCCCGGGCAGTCTGAGGGTCCCACCAAGCTACACACTACCCCCAGCAAAATCATTCACATAATCACCAATCATGTGGTTATTTTAAGGTTTAGGTATTGACGGTATAGATTAGTCTGGCTATCACCAGACCCAGCCAAGCTCATTAGATTTGAGAATGAGCTTTGGTCTCGGGGAGTCTGCTCAGTATTTTCTCTGCACAAGAAGCGTGACCAACGGGCATAGTTCAAATGACTCTGTACATAATAGTAAAGTCCTTCAACCAATCAGAACAACGATCCGGGTGATGAATTCAAATCGCCGGCAGAGTGGGCGGGGTTTACCCAGTTTAGATATAGATTAGACTTGTGATTTTTTTCACCCATCCATACAGTCATTCCTTATTATTTAGATTTGATTCATGGACAATGTATTGGTAATATTTGGGGAGAAATGTGTTATAATAATGCAAATAATCTTAATATTGCAAAAAATAAATAAAAGCAAGCATGGTGACTGGTAGAAATTATCTCATTGGTTGGGCTAAACACAAGCTAGCAAAGCCAAGAGACAAAAAGTTTTTGGGCTAATAAAATATTAGACTAAAAAAAAAAAAAAATAGAAAGGTGAATTTAGCAAATTAGCAAGTTATCTTTAGTTAGCATAATTAACCTTCAAAGTAGCTGCACTAGACCCACTTTTTACATAAATGTCCCGCTGCTGGCTATTTCCTAAACCATGCTCCCCTCATCCCAACATTAGAAGAAAGTTATTAATTGCATATTTATGGGTGCTTACCAAAGAGTTCCTTCTTTTCATTCATGTCTTTTCCATTTAGTTTGGTTTAGTTTAGTGCACTGGCTCTTCTCACAGAGCTTTATCCAACCAATGAGTTCATGTGTATATCATTAAAACTACAATCGACAACATGCTTTACAGCAGTTCAGCCTACTATAAAAGTCCGCTGGGTCAATTTAAAAAAATTAGGACTATTTGAACTTTGAAAATTGTACTTAAGCAGCACATACCCATTAACCGAACGTAAACAGAGAGTAATCAATCAATTTACTGGTATTCTCAGTATTCTCACACTCTCACGTACAGGGCGATGTGAAGCGCCCAAAGCAGAGCGAGCAGCTGCACCAGCAGGTAGACGATGAACCAGCGGTGGTTCCTCTCTCCCACGCAGTTCTCGATCCAGGGGCAGTGGTGGTCAAAGCGACGAACGCAGTGTTTACACGTCTGACAGTGCTTCGCTCTCATTGGCTGCTGCTTGAAAAAGGGTAAAGAAAGAAAGAGAGGTGCTATTTTTACTGGAAACGAGTTACACCATTCTCCAGAATGAAGAAGTGGATATGAATAGATTTAAGCTGTTTGTCAAAATACTGGATTGTTTTATCTCCTTTACAGCCTTACAGCACTGAACTGAATCATCATGCGACATAGTGACCAGATGTTCCACCACAGTGAACATATTGTTTGATTGTAATTGATAAAGTTGCCTTATTAGTACAAAACTAAATGAAAAAACAAACAATATTAATTGGTTACCTGCAGTAGGCAATATCCACAGCGCCGCAGCCGAGGGGTCGAAGACTGAGGAATCATTGACTCCATTTCCTCATTTGAACCCTGAATGCAACACAGACTGATGTGGGTCAAATGTGTACCGGTGTGACCTTTACTTAAAGGAATAGAATAGGGTGACAAGATATCCCATAATATGTCTGCTTGGTTTATGAGATGTGGGTTTTAGTGAGTTCATCTCACCTTTACACTGTCAGTGAGAACGAAGCCAGGGTCCATTAAAGAAACGGCAAAGTATAAGAGCACCGACAGCACGACCAGGAGGAAAAACAGAACTGGCAGCAACAGCTCGCCTCGCTCCTCACACTTCCGCAAATCTGCACACACACACACACACACAAAACCAATCTTCTGACCAAAATACACTGAGGAAATGATATTATGGACTAATGGTGCTTCCATGCAATAGTATATCTAACCTACAGTTGGGATGATGTGGTCTAGAACAATCACAAATTTGTATTTAACTGTAAAATAGACTTTTAGACCAAGAAAATACAACATTAAATGTATCATCAAACCTCTCACATATATAATGATGTCAAATGGGGTCTTCCACTGATTTTACTACGTCTTATTAGATAAATTAAACCTTTGTTGATCCTCAGTGGGGAAATTCATGCAAAAACTGGGGTGAAAAAGTATGGTTCCAGCTATACAGATGTGAGGCTTTGTTGTTTGCTGTTGTAATTATTTCAATCTATATGAAATAAGTCCTGTTTTTTTCCTTCTGCATTGAGTATTTTTTTTAAAACTTTAAATACTCTAAAAACATTTCCTGATTATACTTACATACTGGTACTTTTAATTTTTTACAACAAATACATTTCAAACATGGAGCATAAATAAAATCAGTTAGGGTGTACATCCAGGTGGTATTATAGTTTTCAGGACTGTCAGCCTGGATCGAACACTGCTATTTACAACTGTGCTGGTGTTGCCAAGTGTACTTGTTCATTGTTTTAGGGTTAGGTGGTTAACTGGTGGTCTGTCAGGGGTTTCAGATAACTTGTCCCAGTTTGAATGAACTTACCAGTGTTGTGCAGGAACAGTATGAGGGTTATGACCCAAGTGAGCAGGGTGTGTGTGGCTCGAACCAGAAACCCGGTCCGAAACATGTTCTGCATCCTTTTAACCCGTTAGCACCGCTGCTAACTAGCTAGCCTCGGTGGCAACAACATAGTTATTTTACGAAAATAAAACATATACAGTATTAAAAATACATATTAAATAAAATACGTTTTAACTATTCTAGGAAGAAATTTGGAATTTATAAAGGTATAATGTAACTAGCGTCAGTAATACATGCAGATTTTATTTTTATTTTTTTCCCCTGGTTGTAGCCATAGACAGTTCAAGAAAGGTTGTAGCTAGCTAGCTGCTTCATCCGTTAGCCTCTTCCTTAGTTTAATACGGGAAGTTGCGAAGGACAAAATAGACGAACTGAACTGAAAAAGTCAAACGAGTTTTACAGTTTGTTTTCGATTTATTGAGCATTATTTTGAAAACAGGGACTGTTTGTTCAGAACACTACACACAATTAGCAGAAGCACACACCCAATTAGCAGAACACCTCAGACCCTTTGCAAAATGAAACACTCTTGCAAAAACTATACACTAATTCAATTGTATTCTCTTATATTGTCCATGCTCAATACTGGGCTCTAGACTTTAACCTTGCACTATTGGACTTATTTGCATTGCCACCATGGAACACACTCTCATGGAGCACCTTGCCTTACCATACATATTGAATCACAGGGTCAGTCCCGGCCTTGTCACTGCAAGCGTATCATGATTATGTATCCCTTATGCAATGTGCATGCAAGTGCAATTACAGTATATTACACGTCATTTAGCTGATGCTTTTAATCCAAAGCAATTTACACTTGCTATATATGTCAGAGGTTGCACGCATCTGAGCAACTATGGGATACGTGTCTTGTTCAGGGAAACATTGGTTAATGTATCGCAGTGGAAATTGAACCCAGATCTCTCACACTAAAGGCATGTGTCATATCCACTGTACAATCATCTCATCACGATTAGTTCACCAAACACTACATAGGACCAATGCTGCAGACTCAGGAAAATATCATTTATTTCTCTCCATATACCCAAATCAGTACAACATGTCAACACGGAGAATCACAACACATCATGTCCCAGTTTTCAGACAGCAACTACAGTAGTGTGCATGACACTGTTAGCTCAGCAAACAACATACAAACATAAAATACTGTATTCATACTAGGGCTGGGCAATATAGAGAAAATCAAATATCACAATATTTTTGACCAAATACCTCGATATCAATACAGCAACAATATTGTAGTGTTGACTATTGGTGCTTTCACAAAATATTTACACGATGAGATTTTTGATAAATAATCATCAGTAATGTGGACATAACGTCTGAGTGGTTAAAGGGGAAATAATAGAACAGCTACAACAGCTATCACCTTTTAAAACCAGAAAAAACAACACTTATGCCATATCATGATTAAACGATATCCAAAATCTAAGACGATATCTAGTCTCATATCACAATAACGATATATTACCCAGCTCTAATCCATACTGTATCCAGTACAGGCTACAATGACAGTAAAAAAATGATCTGAAAAGAACTAAAAATACAGTACAGAAAATACTGTACTTACCTGCTGCATTTTTATAGTGCTTAAACCTGATTGGTGTGTCTATAATTAAACAATCATGTGTTTGCTCAGCTGGTGGCTGTGTTTCACAGACTGGTTCATAGGCGTGCTCATTTGACAGTCAGTGCTTTGGAATTGCAAGGATGTGACATCATGACCTGCTTCTGTGTCTAATGCATACCAGTGTGTTTAGTATTTTGCATTTCACTGTGTGTATTGTTTTGCAAAAAGTGTGAGGCGGACATTGTGCTTATAGTGGTACACATCTGGGCCAATGTGTCAGTGAGTGTGTAAGCAATCGGGAAAAACTGTAATAGCCTAATAGTAATCCTAATGTTATATAACAAGTTATTATACCTGTGAGTATTCTTGTATTATTTTGCAGCTGGTAAAGCTAATTTTAAGTATTTTATATACTGCTGGGTAGCCTGTATATTTATTTTAATGTGAATCTGAAAATGAACTAAAGTTATCAAATAAATGTAGTTATGTCAAAAAGTACAATACTTGCCTCTGAGTGAAATAAATAGCATAAAGTAGCCAAAAACAAATACTTTAAATGTACCTCTAAATTGTACTTGAGTACATTATACATTTCACAACTGGTAATCCTAGTAAACTGTTATATAACAGCTTACAGCCTTTAAGTATTGGCGTTTTTCTGCATTAATTCTACATACAGTACATGTAGATTAATAGTCTGAATTTACTTTAATCTTACTAAAGGTCTGTTACGTCAGTAATACATATAACCAGTATAAAACATTTCGCAACTGCAAGAGGTATTACTCCCCAGAAAGTGTTTCACTTGTTTAAAGCCAAAACATTACAGGGAAATGACGTTTGTTTTCAATGCAGTCTAGTCATCCATGCAGATAGTGGAATAGTATCTTACTGTACAAAAAAGGAACAGACTCAGGATTATCAAGAATATGCATTTTTATTTGCGTCAAAATGGTCCATTAAAACGAGACTAAAACTCCCTTACAAAAGAATCCTAATACCTGGATTGAACTGCGATTCATTGAGAGGCCCTTCCAGCAGTAATTAAAGTGCATTATATCGCTCTTCTTTTTCAAAAGCACTTGTTAGAGTATAAATGTTGTGATAAGACAAACAAAAATGTGTGTGCTGTTCTGTGAATTAAACAATCTGCCCTTATCCCTCGGTTAACATTAAGACATTTATACCTTTGCAAGGCAAAACCATCTACACACTGACATAATCTGAACAGTTATTTTTAAGTCTCAACCATCTACAGAGACTTATGGCGTACAAACTCAAACCTTGCTTCAACATTTCAGACAGCTATATTTAGTGTTTCATAGCCACATGGTAAGGCTATGACCTGGTGTTGGTTTCCCAACCTGAATACATTCACTGCATTTCAACAGTTATCTAATCACACATTTGGCTCTGCAGACAGGAAGCATGCACCATTGCAAGTCCTCTCTCTTAGACAATAAAAACAATAAATATAGGACGGATGGAAATAAATACTCCCATTGTTTGTCACACAAAATCTTGTCATCCAGTCATTCATTCATTTTGGACAGGGGCGGAGAGAGAAAAAACTCACATGTGCAAAATCCTCTCATTTAGGGAAACACTCATTTCTTACTATAAGCATAACATAAATACAACTTTTCAAGAGAACGTAATGCTATATCTGCCATGTAAATAGTACTGTGAATTAAAGTCATTTTCAGTTGAGTTGCGTAACACTAATGCTGGTGATGCATTGAACAGACCGACCAAAGCTTACAGTGTCAACACAAAAAATAAAACAGGACGCTTGCTCAGGCACCAAAAGTCAAAATCGTAGAAAGAACAAAAAACATTTGGTCCTCGATTAACAAATCACCCACATCCCTCATGTTTTTCGTTTCAGCTCACAACACAAATAGCAGCAGTCACAATCCTGACATCCTGAGCTCACAGAGTCCATATCTGCCACCTTGGCCTTTCTCTTCTTTCCTCAGCGGGCATTCACAGAATGAGATTGTTACACGAACCCCAGCGGGGCCCAAAGGTTCTTGGGATTCCCTAGCATAAGCACTGAGAGGGGGGGGGGTGGAAGTGGTGGTGGAGGGAAGTGAGGGTCACTTGTCACAGTCAAGCTTAGAGCAACAATGAGAAGGCTAGTTTCAGCGTGATTTTACTCCCAGCTGTGTCTTCATGTGCTCATACACCACGTAGCTAATGCTGACGGCAGGGATGACTTTGAGGAAGTTAGGGGCCAGGCCTCTGTAGAGCCCCGTCGGGCCCTCGGTCTGCAAGATCTGCTTGAAGAGACCAGACATGGTCACTTGCTGGTTGCCCCCTGTTGCAGCTGTAAAGATTTAAAAAAAAAAAAAAAGAAAAAAAAAAAGTTACTTATGATGGGAGAAATATTACTCGGACTACAGAAGATTATCAGCTTCCTCGTTTGTCATGCTGTCAAAAATTCTCTGGACTCAAACAATAAAATCGATAAAGTATTTGGCAGTTGATTTACTGTCAATTGATTAATCATTACAGCTCTAGCCAAAGTCTTTTACATTTGAAGCAAACAAGATACTTTTAGGTTCTAAAATGCTTTAATTGACAAAAGGTGCCGTATTTGTGGAGTAGAGGCTTCACCTTGTGCTTGCATGCGGGTGCGGACCAGGGCCAGAGGATAACTGGCGAGCTGACCGCAGGTGCTGGACACCGTGCCGCAGGCCAGCAGGACGACCATACCCGGGTTGGTGTTGTTGGTGCCGTACTGCTGCAGGTAGTGGTTCTTCAATGTCTGAGAGGGAAAACCATGAGATGAGGAAAAAGAACAAATTCTTTAGACGCTTGTATATATGCTTTTGTTGTAGTATTATTTCATTCAGATTCTGTTATGTATCTCAGTTAGGTGCAGTTTTTTATTCACATTAACACTTTGTGCAAAGTTAAATAGGCAAGAAAAACTAAATGTGGTAAACTTGCAAAAGAAAAGATTAACATTCTTGGTCTGATAAAAAGCGGTGTCACAATAATAAAAAGGGAATGTGTTGAGCTCATTAAGAAGATGAACTATGCTAAGAGGCTAAAGAATGCAAGACGAATAAACCCACTGAGATTTAAAAGGTGTGTGGTATTGCTCACCTCATACACTGCCAGGTCGATGCCTGCATAGGGGATGATGCCCAACATGTTGGGGACGTAGCCTTTATAAAACGCTGCAAGGCCTTCATTCCTGAAAATCTGCTTTGCACAGTTTAAGATACCAGAGTACTGCCCGGTCTTCCTCAGGGCAAGACGAGTTTTCAGGACCTGGGACAGATAAAATAAAGAAAGTCAGAGTTTAGTTGCCAGCTCCTAAAAAAAGATTCCCTGGTGCTTGGTTTTGTTTTATAAATTTTTAGAGCAGATATAATGAAACTGATGATCACCTCCATGGGGTAGATCGTACTCTGGGCGATCACTCCGGCCAAAGACCCAGAAACAAATCGCTCCACGATGCTCAGAGTCTCCTTTTCACTGCAGATTAGTTGTTTTATCTAGAGAAGCCGAAAAAAAGAAAACATTAATACATGACCACTAAGTGTCAATAAGTATACATTTAAGTTACAGCAATTATCACTTGTCATACCTTCTCATACGCCATGAACTTGAGGGCCGACTCGGGGGCAATTTTGATGATGTTCACACCGTTTCCTCGCCACAGCGACTTCACACCACCCTCTTTGATCATCTGCATCATCCCGGTCATGATGCACATGTTGTTGGTTCGAGATCCATAAACCTAAGGAAGATGCCGTCAATTAGATATCATCATCATCCTATTTAGAGACTGACTGTTTTAAATGCTTGTAAAAAATTAAGACTACAATGAAAGATGAATTTTGGGTATATCGGACACGGTGCAACAAAGGCCAAGACATGACTTTTGACCGCAAACTAGGTTTGATTAGTTGAAGAAAAAAGAAAAAGAAAAATTTGACCTAATCGATAGGTGCTCAAAGTCGACTTTCCACCTGACGCACATCAGGTCCACTGACACAGATCTGAATGTGCACAGTTAAGACCTTTAGCCCATTTATGACGGTGAAGTTTACGCAGTTGAGGATGAGACGAGCCAGTCATTGGTCAGCGGAGAGGCCGGTCTTTAACAGTCAGTCCCTGGACTCTGGCCCCACTACTCTTACACACCATCCGTTAAACATTAACTTGTTTCTGACCCTTGGGTAATCTAGTTTCTTCTGGATTGCTCCACCCGCAGTTACGAAACAAGCTTAATTGTGGCCTCAGGAGAACCTGCATGTACCTACCATTACATTTTGTTTTAATTAAAAATTTGATTTTTATTTAGGGCCTAAATCTTAAAGCAAAGCAAAGCTTGGCTAAGCAAAATGGTTGAAACTGGTTCATATCACCCACATGCGGTTGATAATTCTCTACATCTTTGACCCACTGCCATGTTCCCAAACTTTCAAGGGCTGGAAACCCCACACTTTCCCCAATTCCAGTGCCTTACCTGCATCATGACTTTGAGTCGATCCAGGGGAGCGGTAAAGGTCCTTGAAACAGCTCCAGCTCCTCCACCTGCAACCAAGTGCCGCCACAACATCCCGGTCTGCTTCTCCTCTACAGTGAATTCATCAGGCACCATAAGGTTCTCACCTACATCGAATATCTGCCAAGAACAAAGACAGGTTTAGAGACTAGTTTCCCTTTAAGAACATTTGTAGCTGCCCGGTCTAAAGATAGACTGGAAGGGTTCAATATCCTGAAAGGTTTTTGTTTGTCTTCCCCACTAACAGCTTTCTGAATAGTGTTCTTGTCTACAGCACATACATCCCTCTCATGTCACAGTAACCAACCACTGTGACGGTCATTGAGCACCAGATTTGTTCCGACACCCCAGCAGGTGGAGGTCTTGATTAAACAGATTTCTGTAGATAAGCATGGACATGCTGTACTGCTTTGAAATCTGAGCCATAATGTTAATGAGGCTCCATTAAAAAGCACAGGGCAAAGTCCACAAGGAGACATGATCTAGGTTACGAGCAGAATGCAGACATGAGTTACATCTCAATCTGTCTAAACCTGCAGCACTGGACTTCTGGTCCCCTTAACAGGAGTCTCAAATTTAAAATGTTTCATCAGTAATTTGATAGTGTTCTGCTTGGCCTCCCAGGAGGGGTGACACCAGATCTATTGTTAGCCCTGTCAGAGTCTCCTCATTAGATGAAATAGCCATGAAATAACAACCCATATCACATCTACCCCCTGCAGGAGCATTGCTATATCATTTCAGTCTATAATTTGCTTTGACTGACTGTTGCTCTTTTACATAACAGCTAGACAAATGGATAAACCCTTCAGACATAATCCTCCAGGAATGGGACCCATTGCGTTTGCAGCTTAATAGCTGACGCACAACATTGAGCCCTTCATTTAACCC
>NC_045737.1:13719639-13720426 GCF_008692095.1 Etheostoma spectabile
CCCTTCACCAGACAGGCAGAAGGTGAAACACCCGATGCACTTTGATTAGTTACAGCTTGAGTGAAACCATTATCGGATGCCTTGATACTGTTATCGGATCTAAGGCTGGGTGGAAAAAGGGACATCTGAATATTTATGCAACATCAACCTCTGATACAAACCGTGCATAATTTTTAACTAACCGTGGAGTGTTTCCAGTAGAGGATAATCTCAGGAATGTTTTCAGTCTTCTCCACCAAGGGGAAGTTGCTCCACTCTTCACTGCTGATGGTTATCATTCCATTCTTATCCATGCTTTAAAAAAATAAATTAAAAAAAAATAAGACATTGAGCACCTCAAGCTAACAATCCAGGATTACATTGGATAAAATGGACAAATTAATTACCTCTTAAGGGCTTTCTCCGCATGCTGCATGGAAATATGCACACCAAGGTCCTTAAGAGACTGCATGAACTCTTTAGGATCAACGTGGCCTTAAAAGGAAACAAAGAAAGGCGTAAGAAAAAGTTGTTTCATACTGTAGGTGAGCTACTCATCTGCAATGTCCGGGTAGCAGCCTCATACCTGCATTTGTCCCTTTGAGACTTTTCACTACAAGCTTCAAGTCTTTCTCATAGTCCTGCAGATAGTGAACAAACTCCTCAAAGTCCAACTGTCCATCTGCATCATTTTCTTCCCTTTTTAAGGTTTTCTGCAGGGAAAAAAAAAAAAATACACAGGCAATGAGACATGGTACTTTGTTTTAAGTAAGATAAAGGACAGTAGAGTTTGAATAATTTGAGTTGT
>NC_045737.1:13720436-13723522 GCF_008692095.1 Etheostoma spectabile
GGGGGGGGGGGTACTAAGAATTCCACTTAATCAATGCAAACTTTTGGTAGTACAGTTGAGAGAAACCACTGAAGCAGATGACATGGTGCAGTGGTGTGCAGAGTAATTTTCACAAACATTAATATTTTTCACTTATGTAACCTGTACAGCTAGTACTGAATGCACTCCGATGTCCTGACTGCCAATCCTGTAAATCTGGCTGAATGTGAGGTTTAAAAACAGCATCCTCGCTTGGGTTTTATGATCCCACTGGACAGCATTATGACCCACTGGCTAAGCCAAAATGCTCTTGGTATTCTTAAATTACTGGGATGACGTCATTCCCAGACCAGGGAGGGTGAGTCAAACTCTGGTCTTCTGTGACCTGGACTGCAGGCTGACCTGCCAACAGCTTTAATCCAGTTTAAGCACACACCTCCGGAGCTAAAACAAGACGAGGACACAGGCAGTCCTAGTAGTGCAAACATGACCCCACAGCCCACTGGGCAGGCACATACTTTCACACTGTAATGAGAGTCAGAAGGACATTCCGCTCTCTCCTGCAGCTCACATTAAACTACCTGCACAAAGTTCAATGTGACTTCTAGCAAGACCGAAGAGGAACTGCATGTCAAATCTAAATTATATTGCTATTCCTGTACGAAGTGACCAAGTTTGGTTAGTGTTTGGAAGCTTCCTGCACTTTTCATGAAAAAAAAATAAAATAAAAAAAGCCAAGTGGAAAGTTGACTTTGCTGGAGGCCCAAGATGATAACTTAAATTGTCATACCAAAGTAGTAGATTTATTTTTGCACATGCGATCAGATCACGAAGTAAAACGTGAACTTTTACTTCTGACCGGTCGGCGCCCAATTAATTTGCAGAGGGAGCATGAATCACAGCGCAGTGCAACCTTTTAGCACAAAACTCAAGGAACAGTTCGAATATCATGTGTACATCATCATCATTATAAGCACTACGTTGCATATGGCAACATATACTGACTTCCAAATCACAAGCAATAAGCATAGCGTACATTCCCTTTTAGGGTGGATATTCCCCGAATGAATTACAGCCTGTAGCCTAGCACGCGCTAAGTTAAATTCCCCAGCGACTTTTCTGGAAGCCGGTTAGATTTGCGGCCTAGTCGTAAGGTCTTCCACTACCAATGTACCCACCCCACGTTACTCTTTTCGGCGCCCGGAAAGAAAGGATTTAGTGACGGTCAAAATAAAAAGATTTAATTGTTGACATATAAAGCAATAAGTACTTAAGTGTTTTCCCACTCACCTTTCGCCACCTTTGGTAGGTTGAAAACTCCTGGGACGGCAGGAACACGCTCAGTTTGTTAAAGAGAGACTTCAGTTCCGTAGGCAGTCCGTTAGATTCAAAATATTCCACTTCAACTGGATCTGAGTTGGACACGGGGACGTAAAGGCACAGGCCGAGCATGTTTGGCTTCAGAAAAATTAAAATAAACTACAATAAATAAATAAATAGCCCGAGCAATGTCTCTACTACTCCACGGGGTAAGAAGACTGAAATGCCGGTGAGGAAACGCCGGTTTCTAAAGCATGAAGGCCACGCCCATTCCCGGAATAGTTTTACGACATTGGCTGTCCCGTCGGCATCCTAACGTCATTTTACTACTGACCAATCGCTGAGGCCTCCCATTGATGGGCTCGGCTCGATTTCTTTAACTGTCTATGGCTCGATCCCGCCTTTATCTTGCGTAAAGTAACGGAGAATGGCCAGCCAATCCTGTTCCTCCTTTTAGCCAGCTATGTGAAGGATTGACCAATCCCGTTTTTTTTTATTCAAACTGTGGCAGAAGGATTGCCTGTGAAAAACATTATTAATTCATTCATTATTAACAGTCTATGGGCAGGCCTGGTGGGTATATGAGCCAGGAACTCCTAAAAACTATTGATACAAATTAAATATAAATACAATAGACGTATACGTTATATTAATTAATAGATAAATACATTAAATTGTTTTGGAAAAATTATGTTCATACAAAGTTTGAGAAAATTAATATTTGTTTTTTCATGGAAAGATTAGGTTTTAAACCTTAAACAGAGCCAGAAAACGTTTAAAACTATTAAGCAGAAATATATAAGAGGAAATGTAGGCCAACAGAAGACAGCCAACATTAAAAGGCTTTATGCTCAGTTTGAGCCAGACTCATCCATCAAAACAGACTCATCCATCAATAAAACACAATAAAAAGCAAAACATGTGTCAGAAAAACAAACTCACAATATATTAAAATAATAAGTAAAAAACAAACAAAGTAAAACAGATCATAATCAATGAACAAGTTTTGATTTTGGCCAAAAGTGATTAAGTTCCACAGTCCACTTTAGTTCTCTGAATTTATTTCTGCTATGTACTTTAGTGTCAATTAAACAGAAGCTTTTGGAAAGCTAAAACAGTTCTGATGTGCCTCTGCAACCAGTTTCCTTGTCGATGTGACCACAGACAATAATGTTGCGTAATGTATTTGCCCGCTGAGTGTGAAGTAGTTACATTTAGATTTAGGCCTGACCTCTCGAAAAGCCTCGGTGGGGCTGACAGCCACGAGGGGTGAAGACTGAAATAAACTGAGACAACAAGGATGAGCGCCAAAAGGTGCTGAAGGAACGCCAAGTGCTACTGCAGAACTTCACACACACACACACACACACACACACACACACACACACACACACACACACACACAACACACACACACACACACACACACACACACACACACACACACTCACACACTCACACACAGAAAGGTTCTGTGACTTCAGGCTATTGATAGAGATTATCTGTTTTCTATCTGCTCCAAAGTTCCAAAGAAAGCACATTTTCATGCTATTTTAGACACTATTGTACTTTGGCCCTGTATCATAAGACAGTGGTTGTTTTCCCAGTTTAATGATGAATAAGTCAATTGGCCTGCACAGAGCCCTCACCCTGAACTCCACCCATAAACAAAGTTCTGTCACACACACAAATCTGTTTTCATCTTTTGGACTTCATTTTGGATATTCTTACCTCTTACATCCTCAAACAACATTTGATCTGTTTAACTGATTTTGTGTAAAGCACTT
>NC_045737.1:13723532-13733019 GCF_008692095.1 Etheostoma spectabile
TGTTGCTGAAATGTGCTCTACAAATAAAGCTACATTGCCTTGCCTTGCCTCAAACAGTTATTTAAATTACAGTAAGCCATTACATGTGTGTTTTTAACTATTTTATGCAGGTTATATTTTCAAAGATCTATGTTTACAGTCATTTCAGCAGCTTACAAACAGTTCACAGAATGCAGTTAAAGTCCAGTGTGAACTAAAACATGTTGATGTTCGATTGTCTGCGTCACGCAGCTGAAGGTACACGATAAATGCTGCAACCGACACACACTTTAACCTGTGGGATCACACAAACAGATGAGTCGCAGCCGGATTCATACAGGGGAGAGGTGAGGGGGCATAGTCTTATCAATGACAGGGAAATCGCAGCGTGGTACAACCCACTGATCTGGTTGTTGTTTTACTCAGGAAAGGTACAGTGACACAGTTGGAAGACGGTGTTTTTGTTGTTGGGAGAAGTAGGTCATAAGATGTTCCTTATCATAAGGTTCACTTTGTCACACAACATTTACAAAGTCCAAAGACATGTTGTCAGTTATGCATAGGAAAAACAGGGATTAATACTATTAACAGTAGCTATACAAAAGTACAATTAAAAAATCGACCTTAACATTCTAAAAAAGTATAAACAAACTGAGCTTTTACTTTGACCATATTAGTAAAATTTAATTCAGTCCAATTGAAAATATAGTAATTTTTTCTCTGTACTTTTACTCAGTCTATTGAGAAGGTAACTTTTTACTGCAATCTGTACTGTGTACAACTGTCTTGACAAGATACAGCAATGAAGTTAATAATAATAGGCAACAAGTAGATGGCTCCATTCTGCCTTTCCTTCAGTACTCTGCTGCTCTCTGCTGGGTGAACAAGAGCCTGAAGTCTACTTAAAAGTCCCAGGGCATGGTGCTCTTTGGATGCTTTCATGTAGACCTTAGTGGTCCCCCAATACCATATCAGAAGTCTCTTTCCCAAATATTTTTTTAATTAATATGTGCCATTTCTGAGTTTGTAGCTTTTGAAGAAGAGGGGGGGGGGGGGCAAGGTGGAGGCTGGGGGTGTGGACTCGACCAACTTCCACTTTGATCGTTCGAAAGGGATAAAGGCATGATGTCTCTCTCAACATGGGCGGGCCAAATTCTGCGGGCGGGCAAAGCAGATAAAGGGGAGGTAACCTTGCCCCTTATGACCTCATACGGGGCAAGATTCCAGATCGGCCCATCTGAGCTTTCATTTTTTTTAAAGCAGAGCAGGATACCTAGTGCTCAGTTTACACCTATCAGCATTTCTAGCCACTTGGGGACCGTAAGCAGGCTGGGAGAACTCATATTAATGTTAAAAAAACTTTTAAAGTGAAATTTTCATGCCATGGGACCTTTAAAACTCATCAACCTACTGCTTGAATACTTTATTAGCGCTTGTGAAAATATACATTTCTTCATCAATATCACATAAACACAAGTATTAAAATATTACAACAAATAACTCCAAAAAACTATTATTCTGTTGTGATGCAGCCTAATAAATGAAACAGCTTAACATGGTCGCTAAAAATCAAAGATTATTATGTCTGCTCAGTGTTCATTGTATTATCGTTATTTTTTTATTATTTTTTTTTTAACTTTGATTCATTGATGATTCAAAGCTTCAGTAAACATTTCAATATAAGTTATTTATTTTGATTCATTTAAAATCTGTAATACAGCTAGTAGGCCTAATTGAGCCTCTTTCAGTACTATCGGAAATATAGCAATTAGGAACAAAGAGCATGTGTGGTCCAAAAAGCAGTAATAATGAACGTGAAAGTGCCTGAGACATTTTTTTTATTTTGAAGGCAATATTAACATGAACTGATTGATTACTCAATTAATTGGTGAGGTCGGCACAAGCAGTTTGATTGTTTTGTTATTTCTGGAATACAATAGCAACTATTGAAAGTGATGATCACAAAACAACAAAATCTGGATCTCGTTTTAAACACAGGGTTTTTCCTTTTGTCCTCGAAGGACATAAATTACAACGAGTCCCTGAAGGTAGCACAAAGAAACGTTAACTGTTGCCACAAGGTGTCGCTGTTTCAGCACTGAGCCTGCAAAGAGCCGTGTCAGGCTAACAATTATTAGCCAGTATGAGACCGGAAGTTAGGTGAGTTGCCTTAGAAAATAAAATTCACAAAGGTATTTGCAAGCCATAGAAATAGCAATTAATTGTTTTAAATTTAAATAGATTCGAATTGTTTCAATGACTCCTCTAATATGGTAATGACAACAAACAGGTTTTCAAATAGTGAAAGGACAAAGTTTTAGTAACTTTACTAAACATAACTTACTAAAAAATGATATTATTAAGCATGAGTTAAGTAGCGTATTCATCAAAAAAGCAAATATTATTAATTATGAGTTAAATTTTACACATAATTAATTGTACACATTCATTGATTATACAATATATTATCTTTGCTTTGTCATCAAGAATAATTACAGTTTAAATGAATTGGTTCTAATACCAGTACTTTTAAATTTCACACCCTTTTATTTTCAAGTTTTTCCCCCACAGAAAATAAGTAAGCAAAGAAATAGCATAAACAAACTTTGTGTTGGATACGCCAGTATTCTTTCCAACTCGGTTTTCTGCTTGGTTAGCGTTTTTCTTTTTTCATATGTAGGCCTAATGTGTTAAATCAAGTACAAAGATCATTTAGTAGGAATAAAACATTATATAAATACTCTGTTACAACTCAAAGTCCTGCATTCAACATTTTATTTAAGCGTAAGTAAAACTACCTCAAAAGTACACTCAATTTATTTAATTTCTACCACTTGCTATTTAGTATCTGTGGATTTATGCAGTTTTTATTTAAAAGGCGCTAACCGGAAGTTAAATTACGTAGTCTGAGCCAACTTGATGTTACTGGCGCAAAGTTCCTCCTCTTGGTACCGAAAGAAACGGACACGAAACGTCTTATTCTGTCAGTGAACCGCTGCCGACGACACTCGTAGTCATAGCACCCGAAATGTCTCCCGGTAAGTCGTTTTTCATTTTTAAAAACCACACACGTCAACAGTTTCTGTACGGTTAATACACGTTATACACGTTATTAACGGAAATACGGTTTTGGTTTTAGATTTCTGCGCCGAATCATCTCTGAAGAAGCGGAGTTCGCATGAAAACACAGACTAAAGACATCAACAGTAGTTAGCAGGGGCAATTCATTTTAGCCTAAGCTTAGTTTGGAATATTTCTTGCTAGTTTTAGTCGTGTTTCATCCGAGCGAAGACACCAAAACAATGGCGTTCTTCGTGAAAAAGAAGAAATTCAAGTTTCAGACCCATCTGACGCTGGAGGAGCTGACCGCTGTGCCTTTTGTCAACGGAGTGTTGTTCTGCAAGATGAGGCTGCTGGATGGAGATTTTGTCGCTACTTCTTCCAGGTAAAAAAAACACCTCAAATCACACGAAAACACCCTCAAACATCTCTCCATCCATCCAAAGCCTCTATTAGTAACATTTAAAAAAAAGATTTTGGTAAAATTTCATATAATTAAAAACATTTTTTCTCTCTGTCAAAGTCACTTTAACACACTTGCTGGAGCTGAAAGTGCATTTATGGAGTTATGTTGTGGCTTTCTTGACTTTTTAAATAAACTTCATATGGTTTCTATAATAGTCTAATTGGTTCCTACACCTGTTTGTGGCAAGTGTATTGGTATGGTAAACATATATTGTGAATATGCAGTCACCATACAGGATTTCTTGTTGTAGGCACTCTATGGTTTCCCCCCTTTGGTACCATAAAAGATTAGACTACATTTCCCATAAACGGATTTTTATTGCTTTGTAACACTAAAGTATTTCAGGTATGTACATTACACCATATTTTGCAGCTCAGCTCAGACTGGATCATGAAAGCCTGTTATTCTCAAAGTCACATTTAAATGCAGGGTGTTGCCATGTTAAGTGGCTTCTCTGTGTATCTGCACTGGCACCTACTAGACTAAACACAACCTCTCAAACCAAGTTCACCCTGGTCAAATGATAGTGGCTACTTAGCTCTGAACCTCCCTTAAATCATTTATACATGTAGCTGTTTGTATCTGCTGTTAGCGTGTAGTTTGGCGTATGTGGCTTGTGGCCCGGAGGTAAAATGGTTGGCCCATGACCACAACGTTGGCGGATCAATCCCAGGTCATCCGACCACTTGTCCAAGTGTCCCTGAGCTAGAGGCCGAATCTTAAGTTGCTCCCTGGATGCTGCTCCTAATACCCAGGATGGGTTAAATGCAGTAATAGAATTTCACTACATTGTACTGTGTATGTGACGATTAAGAATAAAGTTTGATAGTTTCTGGTTAACCGGCACTAGGATGAAGGAATTGTCTCTCCCCCTCCCCCCCCGTTCACGTCACATAACTCCAGATTCAGATTCCCTCCCTAGACTCCGATAACGTCAACCGCTTTCATCTATTTTTCCCTTCCCTGTCTATGATTCACTGGATGAGATTATACAGCGTTAAAAGTCTCGTCAGATGTCTGTTCCAGTGTTTTTACACTTGTTTGAGAGTAAAGACAGGACACCGTGAGTGTCTGGAGACGGTTGGACCTTTCATGAACTCATAATGCCAAAGAAAAACCTGCTTAAAGAGTTGCTAGGTTGAGGTACACTTGAAAACCTGTAACCCAATTTCCCAAATGTAATGGCCAGTTTGTGTTACTAGTTGATTGTCATATTAAGTCGTCAAGATTTTCCTATTTTTACGTAACAGGTGTACAAGTGTTAAAAGAGCCTCAGGATTGTCCTTCATGAGCTAAATAAGTGAGCAAACCTTACAGAAAACTGGTCGCATTTCTTTAAAACACTCTGGTACTTGTTTATACTCCTTCTTTTCAAACCCAGCATGAAGCACAAAGACTGCTTCGCTGCTTTTTTTTCGGTTACGCTCTCTTCCAGAGTCTGACCCACTAACACAGCAAATCACACAAAAAACACCCTTAACCCTTGTGTTCTCTTCCCGGAGACTGTGAACTTGTTCTCCTTCCTGGTCAAAATGGCAAATTAACTTCTTTTTTTTTTCTCCAATGTTTTTTTTAATGCTTTTTAAAACATTTTTGTCACTTTTTAATAATACCTATTTTTTTGTTGTCAAAACAACCCAGAAGTTATGGATTATTTGGACTCATAGTTAAGATCAGAGGATGTTGAGTGGAACACAGTTTGTTTCAAATGCTATCAAATTAAAAAAAAAAAAAAAAAATCACCCACAGTTCAATGAAAGTAATCATTCATTTTACGTGGCTTCCATACATTGTGCATCCACGCTTTCATGTTATTTTGGGGCAATTTGAAAAAATAAGAAACCCATAATTCTAATATAAAAATTGGTCAAATTTGACCCAAGGACGACACAAGGGTTAAACATGACTTCACACATGCAAAACTTCTTTCAGTGGCATTTTAAAGTCTTGGTACAATTGAATACAAACAATGTTTTTTTCCTCTAATAAAGTCACTTTAATAAACTCACAGGAGCTTAACATACCTCTATGGAGCCATATAGTGAATTTATTTACTTTTTATACGTCATGGAGTTTAAAATAATCGGTATGGTTCTTAAACTTGTTTGAGTTTTTTGGGATAATAAATACAGGGATTTGCAGATACTAAACAGGATTTCTCACGTTTTATGTGGTTCTTTTTGGGTTTCTCAAAGACTGCCTTGCGCTTCCTCTTACAGTCTGATCTGTTTAACTAACCTCAACTTGTTAAACTACATGAGGCATTAAAGTGTTAGCCGGCTAAGGGTTTTATTGACAGAGAGTCTCTGTACTGCTGCTAACCCATTCTTCCGATGAAAGGATGGACCTGATTTTCCAGGACTGGCTTCTGATCTGTTGAGTAAAATATGCCCCACATTCAGGACTTGAGTTGTCTTAGGTTTGTTTTTTCTTCTCTTCCACACCCTGGTTGTACCTTGATTCAAACAGGCCCCTCAAACTTTGAATCCTCCGAGCTGACTGATTTGTACGTGGTAGAATGCTTTCTCTGCATCCTCAGTTAAAGCAGATCCTCCTCTTTGTATGCGCTCAACCTCCCTTTTGTCGTGTGTGTGTGTGTGTGTGTGTGTGTGTGTGTGTGTGTTGCACAATTATGGAAAGTCATTTAATCACAGTTATTTTGGTCAATATTGAAATCGCGATAATTTAACACAATTGCTGGTTGACTTCTGGAAAGATGTTGCAAAACAAAACAGTAGAAGAAGTTAAATAAATCAACAATAAAAAAAAGAAATATAAAAAAAAAAGAAATTAAGAGTTTACTTGCAAATGTAATGAGCTAAATAATTGTATTTCTTGATTATTCTGTTTTTGTGATCATTGGGTGCCAAAATCATAATCGTGTGTGTGTGTGTGTGTGTGTGTGTGTGTGTGTGTGTGTGTGTGTGTGTGTGTGTGTGTGTGTGTGTGTGTGTGTGTGTGTGTGTGTGTGTGTGTGTGTGTGTGTGTGTGTGTGTGTGTGTGTGTGTGTGTGTGTGTGTGTGTGTAAAAGGAAACACTGACAGATCGCGGCCATCTTATTCATCTTTCTTGTCAGCGGATGTTGCCGTTTTCTTACCTTTTAGTCAGGGAGGAAAGCAGATTGGGAGTTTTAGTCTCACAAACACAGATAATTTCACTGCTTGAGTTAAACCTCGGTGGGCAGAGTCAAAGAACTACAGCTTTTGAATTTATATTTAACTGATAATTGTCTTTTTAAATTGCATAATTTTTTGAATATCTTTTCTTAATGCGTTTCTGTCTTGTGTAAAGCACTATGAATTGCCTTTTTGTTGTTAACACTTGTTTTAGCACAATCTGTCGTAAGTTGTGGATTTTTGTGCAGAATGTAAAAATATGTAGCAGCATCACATATTAGAAGACTTCAACTAGATTCCTGCAGAAGGTTTTGCTAACAGCATGGCTAATGGATCATTTTGTTTTGTTGGTCAGTCCACCAATTTGACTATTTGATGGATTGCTATGAAATTTGTTACAGATGTTCACAGAGGGTGAACCCTACTGACTTTGGTCAGCAACTGTTGGATGAAGTACATTGCCACGCTGATGTTAGCTTTAAGTGCAGCCTCACAGAGCTGCTAGCCTGAATGTAGACTCTCAGTCTTGTTCAGTCTTAGCCCTCTTTCTTCATGTTAACTGAAAAACAAGAGGATACAAACAACAGAACACACACACACACACACACACACACACAGTAGTAAGGAGATATTGGTATGGATATCTCCTCCTATCTGCTAACATGCAAAAACACATGTTCTGTCACAGTTCAGTTTGACTGCATTGTACAAAAGTCTGATTACCTTACTTTAATATAATAGTGCATGTAAGCGTTTGTCCTGCTTTAGTTTTTTAAAGTTTATTCTTTTGTCAACGTTTGTTAGGTTGTGATACAAAAACATTGTTGGTCTTTTGGCTTTGGCCTCTGAAGTGCAGGTCGTGATCCAGTGAGTCTTGCCCCATAAAATGTTTGTTTGTCAAAGTAAAACTGCAATTTGCTGAGAAATAACAAACTCAAAGCTCCCGTCCTCAGCAGTGAGGGCTGCAATGTCCGAGGCCTCTGTTCTTTTAGAGGTCATTCCCCTCTCTTGAGGTTATGTAACAGCTCAGATTACCCTCCCTCCTTCCCATCTCCGTTATCATCTCTGTGACTGAAAACAAGGCCCTCTCAGAGGACGAGTCGACGGCGCAGGGAGGCTCCCTCCACGGCAGACAGAGATGAGCGTTATGCCACAGATCTGACAAACCCGGTCTTTGTACGGGGGCCTGGCCGGGGCCTCGCCTTGTCGTGGGTCGGGAACAGTGGAGGGAATTAACAGCAAGCTTATGCAGTGGACCGAGCTGCACCACATGAAAACACTCCCTGAGTCCCTGTTTGCTCCAAGTCTGGCTGAAAGCACAGAGGATCACATGCTGTAAATGTGACAGATATGCCGATTTATGTTTGGCCTGTCTGTTATATGTCATCCACTTGCGATGATGACTAAATTTCAGCTGCTGCACAAAACCGTTTTGTGTTTTCCTCATCCGTTTTGGGACCCTGATGGATTCTTAAGCTAGTTCTTTCAGAGAGGGTTAGCTGTTCACCTCCTTAAGAAATAATCACAATGTGCAATCAAGCAGAGTTGAGACATTATATCAGGATGTGAAGCGAGGTCCGCAGCAGACTAATGACAACACCCTGCGGGGAAAGTTTTGCAGAGAAACTAATGTCAAATATCGTGGCAGCTGTTTTTGACTGGCGTAATTCCAACACTATGCTTAGTTTTATAATTACAATGTGCAAAATCAGATCATAAAGATTTAAGTGGAAACCTTTTTTTCTGCCTTCATGTAACAATACCAAACATTTCTGTGCACTCAGTTCAGACAACTCAAAACACTTTCAAAAGATTTTCTATTAAAAAACATATAAAATCTCACTTGAACTATACCTTGAACTTTTTATCGGCACTGACTTTTTTTTAAATGCTTTGAAATGTAATATAAAATATATTTAAGGTTTATATAAAATATGTTAAGGTTTATTTCTGTTGTTTGTGGCACTTTGCACTGAGAAAACAGACAATGGGTACAGATGACACAAATTAAATTTCACACTCTACAAGTAAAGATTTCCAAAAACGTATTATTTTAAAACTGGTGTTGAATTTCAAGCACCAGAGTGGTATCAGCTTGCAGCTTTACAGTTTGTGCAGCCAAAGTGTCTTCCCTCTGTGCAACTTTAGAAACCATATGGTCTACATCCTAATTTTTTGGCAGAAGAACATTCAGTTTCAGAGTTCAGGCTTCACCAGCCATCTCTCGTCTTTTGTTTGACATTTAAAGTTGACAGTTTAGACCTTTAGCGTATCTTTGTATTTATACTGTTCCCGACATTTCCAGAGCACCAACAACACATGAAGTCAACTGTAAAGAGTGAAGACAGCCACAACAACCTTATTCCGGGTTTAATGAAACATTTCTTACAGAAGATAGATAGAGATAAACAAGTGCCAGGAGTGGAAATAAGAGTCAACAGAAGAAGATAAAAGAAAAACAGGATTGTTGGTGCAGTTAAAGGCTAAGACACCTGATAGTAGGGTGTGAGAGTACAGAGTGTTCAGGTGAAGGCAGAAAAGAAGAAGTAATGTCTCTGCAGCGGTGGTTTTCTGATGTGGCAAGGTGGACAGATTGGGTTCATTTCCTGTTAACATCAGCAGCGCAAGGACACATCACACACACAACATGTTTAGTAAGATGCTGTAAAGGTCCCATGGCATGACGATTTCACTTTATGAGGTTTTTTAACATTAATATGCCCTCCCCCAGCCTGTCTATGTTCCCCCAGTGTCTAGAAATGGCGATAGGTATAAACCGAGCCCTGGGTATCCTGCTCTGCGTTTGACAAAATGGGCCGATCTGGATTCTTGCTCCTTATGAGGTCATAAGGGGTAAGGTTACCTC
>NC_045737.1:13733029-13733170 GCF_008692095.1 Etheostoma spectabile
GCTTTGCCTGCCCAGAGAATTTGGCCTGCCCATGAGAGAGAGACATCATGGCTTTCAAACGCGTAAAGTGGCTTTTGGTTAAGGCCACACCCCCCCACAAACTACAGGCACATCCCAAAGAAAGCTTAATGTGGGACTGGC
>NC_045737.1:13733180-13734677 GCF_008692095.1 Etheostoma spectabile
GTAATTCTGCACCAAGGCTGAATTTCGTGGAAGAGACTTGAGATACAGCGTTAATGGACCACTAAGGTCTATATAAAAGCATCCAAAAAGCACCATGTCATGGGACCTTTAACCCAACACTCATACAGAGTGACATAGACATAGCATCAGGGGTATCACAGGGTCCAATGAGAGGTTAGTTATACAGTAAAGTCCAAAGTTTGAGTGCACTAACAAAGTCTGTTTCTGTAGAACTCACATGAACCATAGCAACAACTACAAAAAGATAACATAACATGCCAGGTTGGAAAACACTGACATTTCCCTTTTAATAGTATTTCAAATACTGTGCATTGCTACTTGGAGAGCTTCTTTATTTGGTCATTTGGTTTTATTTGTAATTAACTGTAAACTGACACTGATTCTGACCCTTCAAAGTACGAGGAATATTTGGGTGGTGTGGGCAGAGCTTTCTGGCTTGGTCTGTTGTCAGGTGCCATCCAGCACTTTTGAATTGTTGTAAATGGCCTAGTTGGCCTTCTTTTTTTTTTGTGTTATCATTGATTTGTTGTTTCTCTAATTTTGTCCCAGACATTTCTTTCAATTCATTACATATTTATGTAATTTTTCTTTGCATTTCTTTTATTGTACAACTGTAAGAAAGACAAGAAGCACTGATAGAGAGGGGGGGACAAAAAGATCTCTTGCGATAAGAGTTTAATGGCTAGGCTATAGCATGCACCACAACATAGACCACACGCCACACAAGACATAGTTAAGCTACTGTAGCACGTATGTGAGATTTAATGCTGCTTTTCTGGAGCCACCTGTTTACCTGCTTTCTCACGCCTGTGCAACCCTGTGGGTGGCGGCTTTCATTGTTTTTAAGTGCCACGCTCTCATGGGATCTGCTATGAACTAATTCTTCTCGGCAATGTGGACGAAGCATGGTTCCCCTGTGGTGGTGATGGCATAGAACAACAGTAGTCATTAACCTCAGGTATTAATGGTGATGTAATAGCTTTGTTTACCTCCATTGTGTCTCCATAATGGGCTGTGATGGACAAACAAGCCTGTTACAATATGTCTTAAAAAATACGGACACATTCCTCAACTTTTTCCAAATGACTCATTTAATCACTTATTCGGTCGCCTGAAAATTAATCTGCACTTTTTGTAACCAGTTAATCTTCTTCAAGTAATGACAAAAAAATATCTACAGTAGTTCAGAATTATTGAATGATTTATGTTTGGGCTTTTGGCCTTGGTCACGAAAAGAATTTGATATTGAATATTAAAAGTAGAAAATGCAAACAACAAAAGGAAGAAGAAAGTATTTTCTGCACTTACACCCATTGGATGGACTAAGAATCAACCAATTAAAATGTAGAAATGTGTTTGTATTGTATATTGTAAATAATGTGGCTTGGGAAAGGGAAGTTTGGGGTCCCCTGCTGGAGCTGCTGCCCAACCCAACCCTGGATAAGCGGATGACGATGGATGGATGGATGGATGGAT
>NC_045737.1:13734687-13737661 GCF_008692095.1 Etheostoma spectabile
ATGGATGGATGGATGGATGGATGGGTTTGTATTGTGGTTTGAAAGCTTTTAGCAACATGTCCCATGAGGGAAGCAGCCAGGGAGTTGAGTGGAAACACAAGCAGGAAATCATCACCTCTGTTTTTAGGGTTTTATCAATCAAAACATTAAATTACCTTTTTGACCAAATGTACCTGCGGTGCTTTTGTGCTCGTGAGTGTTACAGTTAGAGAAAGTGACGCTTTTGTCACCTGGTTGGACATTGGGCCTGTGAGAGAAAGGAAGAGACGAGAGAAGGGAAAGGAAGAAGTTTGTGAGGAGAGTTAGAAATTAACTGGGACGAGCGGCTTTTCAACAGCTGTTTCCTGTTTTCATCTCACTTTTCCAGCCGTTAGCGTTTTGCTGGGATGTGCAGGGAGGTGTGTGTTTGGGGTGCGGGGGTGTTTTGAACATTATTCCTCTGGTATCTGGTCAGGTAATCAAAATGTCTCTTCCTCCGCACGGGAATCCCTGTGAAATTGATTGTGTTTGAACTTTTTGTATGTTAATCTCTCATGAAGTTTTGCCTCAAAATAATCTTCCGTTTTTTTACACAACGGAATTTAATTTACTGAAATAAATGAGTCATTGTCATCAGTGCACAGTTCCTATAAATAATTGATAACTTAGATTGCAGCAATTTAACTTTAGAGCAGCTCCATGATCACATACTGTGGTGTTATATAACTCCATGGAAAAAAAGGAAGAAATGTATGAATAATAGCTGTTATGTGTTTTATTCCTAATTGAAAAACAAAACCGTTGATTAAACGAAAACTCAGATAATCGATTAATTGATAACCTTTATCAAGCAAAAATACCAAACCTTTAAATATGATCAACTGCTTCCTTGTGTTATAGTATTAATTGTAAATCTTCTGGTTTATACTGGTAATTGGACAAAGATGTTACCTTAGGCTCTTGGATATTAGGATGGTCATTTTTCTAATCTAAACAATGCATTGATAAACTTAAAAAACCCCAATAAAAAACAAAAAAACAACAACTGGATCCTATATTTCCCATAATGCAACCTACAAGTATCTTTCAATCTTTCTTTTGAGTCAGCCCCCCCCCACTCGTCCCTGTCCCATCCCCAGCTCATCACTCTAATTCCACACGTTCAACACTTGTAGTCTCCAAGTCCAAAGTTGACAAAGCTCCTCCAGAGCCACAGAGACATTATAGAACTGTTTGCACCGGTTCAATAGCAATCACTGTGACAAGATCACTGACTATTCATGTGTGAAATTGGTAAACGTCCTCTTTAAATAAAGTTCATAAATTCAGTTTATTCCATAAAAGTTACACAATATAAGGGTGAAGGGTCCCACCTGTTGTTGTTTTATTGCTGGCTAATTTAACACAACAATTTTAACAGTGCCAAAGAAAATTTTAACAGTGCCAAAGACAACTTTTAGAAATTAGCCTTTTGGCAGTGCTGTTGATCAATCTGCAAACAAAATACAGAGAGAACATGTAAGGGACAGGATTGGTGATATATCCAGGGTCTCTTCAACAGATGGTTGTTTAAAGGCTGGTGGTGTCAGCGAGGATCGGCCCTGTGACCTTTGGATTACGGGAACATGGTCTGTTACTCCTCGCCCGTCCTTGGTCGTCCTTACGTCACCGGCCCCTCTGCAGGATCTGTCTGCTTCCTCAGCATTCTGCTCTCTGCACTGTTTATCTGAGCCCTCGATGCGACCTGACCCGGCCGCCGCACTGCTGTTTGTATTTCTGCAAACGGCCGGGGCCCCCAGGAGCCACGCAGCCAGGATGGGAGATAAGGATCCCATGCTGCTGCATTACTGACATGTTGAGTCATCACATGCTGGGGGGGCAACTCAAATTAGGGTCATGGTGTTTACATTTCAGGATTTGAGATGACTTTAATTTGTCTTCTTCAGTCCGAATTGTATGGGTTAAGTTTTCCTTGCTGTTGCGTTTGTTGTGTTTGCATCATTTCGGTTCACTGTTGCTACATAACTAGCCAACCAAGACTTTTAAACACAAGTAACATGGGGTCAGAAACAGCTCACTTACTGGACTTTTAATAACCTGTTGTCCTGCCAGATTGCAGATTTTTGGCAGCAGGGAAAAGGTCAAAACAAATCTGATTCCAGTTCCTGTAACTTAAGCTCAGCATGATACATTTCACTTTATTTTATTATGTAAGGTTTTCCAAGGAGCACAACAGCTTAAAAATGTCCTTATAACAAAAACAAGCAAAAAAAAAACAGTCAATCCTTATTTTCCTCTTTAAAAGTATGTTAAGTTTATCAATTTGACGTTTTACTAGGAAAGCCTCACTAGCTATGTTTCCATCGACACGTTTTTATGCAAATTAAGTGATATCGAATGAAAAATGCTTCATGGAAACCGTAACTTTTGATTGAATTACGTGAACGTCGACTCAACAGCCCTTTCTATTGACAAAATCCCTGAAGCCTTCATCTGGTTGGGGGGGATGCGCTATGGAGTTATGCAGGTAGATCTCATGCGCCTCATCCCATCCAGGTAGGTATATATGTACCTTTGCATTATCTTTTTTCGTGTGGCATTGCACTTGCCGTAAATACACGGGGGTCTTGCTGACCCCAAATGTTTTGCCTACCATTGTGTACTCTGCACATGTAGCCAGTTTGTAGAGAGCGATGGCAATACACTTCTTGGTTGGAACCAGAGGGCCATGGCTTATCTGAGTCAAGAGACGGGCCAATAAAATGACACAACAGGTCAAATCCGAAAATGCTTCAACCAAAGGGTTTCCGTGAAGTGTCTCTAAACCACGATCTCCCAGAACTGTTTGGAGTGCTGTTGTTCCCACACCACAGAGCTTCGGAGCGAGATTCAACTCTAGAGGCATAGTGGGAGAAACAAAGTGTCTTTCTGACCACAGTCGGAAATCTGTAGCAGAAAAAGTTAATCCTCTCCTTGATTTCATGTTGTTTATGGA
>NC_045737.1:13737671-13742607 GCF_008692095.1 Etheostoma spectabile
CAGGAAATAAGTAGGGGGAAATGCAACGCTGCCAAGCGGACCAATCACAGTTGTTGCAGGCTGCGTGGCCGTGACATGCACGACAGGCCACGGCGTAGGGTCCATCTCTCCACATACCTACTTACATACCCACAGTGTCGATTTAAATTGGCCTCATGAATCCTACAAAGTTCACAACTTAGAAACGATTTAAAAAGCCAGCTAAAAGACGACCAAAGAGCTTTCTGAAACCCTAAGTAAGAATATAAAACAATAATACAAATCACTGGTGGCCAGAAGAAAAAGCAAAGTGTGTCTGAAGGATATACCAACTTTTTAAATTTGAAAATGTATTTGCTAAAATGTTTTTTGTAAACTGAAGACTCATTTCTTCTACTTCATATCTTGGATGTCTTTGTGGCATCGCAGTTACGTGGCATACCATAATACCTTAGTTTTGGGTACCATTGTTGCATGTCATGCCTTGTTCTCTTATGTTTTCTGTAAATAATCTTAAAAACTACTTTATATTCTTTCTTTCTCTTCCCAATTAAAACACTGTCCCCCATTTCCTCCACTTCCTCCTCTTGTTTGCTTCTCTGAGGTTTTTGAGTTAATATATCCTTTCTTCTTCTGCTTTCCTACTACTTACCTAATCTACTCTGGATATAATGTAGTCAAAGGAATATTTTGTTCCATCTCTTGTTGGCTTTGTCTGTCTTTGACTGTCCTCCTTTTAATATGTTCGTAATTGTTGATGTTGGAATTTGAGCCTACGTTAGAATACACCAAGTTTCAGGGCGAAAGTCTGCTGGCAGTCTTCTCACTTTTTTTGATCTCTGTTTTTGGTTTAAGGTTCTGAGGCCGAGCTCACTTCTGTCTCTCTAGTTTTGTCAACATTCAATAGTGACAATGAATTAAATGTAGGTGATGGTACTGATGTTGTAGAGGTCCTGATCTGCCACTCCTCCATCTTTAGGTGTGTGTGTGTGTGTGTGTGTGTGTGTGTGTGTGTGTGTGTGTGTGTGTGTTGTTGTGTTGTGTGTGTGTGTGTGTGTGTGTGTGTGTGTGTGTGTGTGTGTGTGTGTCGGGTTACATCAGGCTTTGCTCTATTTTCAGCTGTCGGATATGATGTTTGGGTGAGGCCGTTTTCTGTGCGAAACACACTAATTTAGTTCAACATGATGAAAGTATTGCCCACGGGACAAACGCACAGAAGAGGACACGCACAATGATGACTCTTGTATTCGATTTTCATTGCTGGCGTTATCCTGTCTGCCCTCAGTCCTCTGTTTATGTGAGCTCTGTTCAGCTGGAGTGAGAGCAGCTCCAGTGTCTGTCTACTGTCTGTGCGCCAAATTCTTTGCATCAAAGCTTTGTTTAATTCACATAACTATATACAGTTTTGCACTGATGATTATTACTGTCAACGTGCTTACGAGCTGTGGACCGGTGACGTGAAGAACACAACCCAGATTGCAAAATGGATGAAGAGAGAGAAAATAGCCAGAAGAGAATAGACAGGCCAGAGAAAATGAAAGAAAGTGTCCAAAGTTTGTATTAATTTCAAGCTAAAGCAAAACAAAAACTCGGTACAGTGTGTCTTTTGTTACACGCAACTAGATTACCACAGTAGCACGATGTCAATGCATCAGCATCTCTGCAGAAACCTGACTAAAACCTGTCTTATTTTCTCTTTTGTATGTTTATTATATCTCTTTAATAAAGCAATTTCTTTATCTGACAACTCAATTAATTGATGGAATAATTGGTAGAATACTCGTCTAATGAAATCGATAGCTCCGACCCTTATCCCCACTTGGTTGTGACTGATTTAGCAACTTGCTTCCACTTTTTTTTTTTTCTGGCTTTGCAACATGCTGCTTTAATTACTTGCAAAATGCATTGGATGCAAAATGGATGTAACACAGTTTTGCCTCCTGAGCTGAATCAGAATTGTGTCTTCAGGTCAGTATAGGTTACTATATGACAGTGTAAACAGTTCCCTCACTTGTTAAATTTCTGTTTTGCTGTGTAAAATAGAGGCACTGGTTTTTATTTTTTCTTGTTTTCCTTTAAAGTCAGTGCAATGTTTCTTCAGTGTCGTAATGTTTCTGTGGTGTTGGGTGTAACCAGACAAATTCAGATTTTAGGACTCACGAAGTGTGGAAGCTTCATGACTCTATATCTGATATAGTGTCAGATATTAAATCCAGTTTAGATCAGAACTGAAACAACATGACCTCATGTAGCTCTTTGTTTTTGACTCTAATTAAAAAAGAAAAGCTAAGATGCGAGTCTAATGTGAAAGGCAAAAGTCAGAGTTTGGATAAACAGCCAGAAAACACTCTTGAGTTAATGCCTTCACTGACAGATTCCTATCAAATGTCACTATGCTCCCAGCCTCCTCCTGCCCAAACGGTAAAACACGTGAGAACCAAAAGAGTGAACTTAAGAGATACAAAGGTTGCAGGTGAGATTAAAAACAAACGGTGGAGGTCCTTTAAAAACGTCTGAGGCTGAAAGAGAGAGTGTCGGTGTGTAAGCGTGTCCTCCTCCTCTGAGCTGCTGGCAGAGCGTCGGTGGATTTGAGTGTGAGGTTTCCATGGAGCCTGAACAAAGCCATCTGGACTGAGGAATGTTGTTGAGAACGCTCCCCGTTACACACTGGAGAACCAATGGTGTGGGGGTCCTGATAAGAGCTAAGAGAGAAAGAGTGTGGGTGTGCTTTTGTGTTCCTACTCTTCTGAGAACCTCACTTGTTTTCCAGGGAAGAGGCATGAAGAAAAATCCTTATTACCTCTCTTCACTTCTGCAAAGAGTCTGTTTAGGATAACATTTTAAAGATTTACAACATGTTATGTGGTTTTGTTTTTGGTGTTTTTAATCTAATTCTTGTGAATTTTACCAGTGCTTTACTTACATGGCCACATTTTTTGTTTAAGCATGTCCAGACCTTTAATTCATGTTGTTTGTCTTCTAATATTAATCCTAGACTGGCTCCGCCCTCCTACGTACTTTCGCTCAATTTTCATTTTCCTTCAGTACTCCATCTGGGTTTGCGATATATTCTTGGGTTTTCCAATCAGCGAACAGAGGGATTGGCTGAGAACAATGATGTTGTGGTTCGGTAACCATTGTTGAGTTCCGTGATGACGGCGGAGAAAGATGTGGCCCGTTGTGGCAACGCTGCTGAATATCCAGAAGTTAAAGCTGAGCAAAAACAATCTTTGCTGAGTTTTTTTGGTGGCCATGATGTTGTGGCCCTCCTCCCCACGGGGTTCGGTAAATGGTTTAGTTTCTAGCTCGCTCTGTTAGTGGTAAAGGAGTTGGCTAAGGCTAGCGTTAGCGATGCTAAGTCGATAGTTGTTTTCATCTCCCCTCTTGTTAGCCTAGTCCTACCCATAGACTGTATATTATTAATATTAGCAGTCTATGGTCCTACCAGACAGTACGCAGAAGGGCAGAACCAGGCTACCAGAGTGGCTTTGGGCAGAGGACCCGCCTTCAAGGAAGTTAATACTTGTCAATGGAGAGTGGCCAGACACTCTGTACAAAAAAAATGTATGAGAGTCTGGTAGGACCAGGCTATATTAATCCATCTAGTGTATCTTAAAGAGGCCATGAGAAGGTTTCTTGTAAACAAACAAAAGTTATGTTTACATTCAGTGGAAAATACTTCATGTGTATCCTTGAGCTGGGCATTCCCTTCTTCATTAAACATTTCGAAACCCATTTTTAAGTGTTTTGAATCCAGCATTGTTTACATCTATGTTTACTACTTGAGCTCTCAGTCTTCTTCTTTATCATGAGTTTATATCTTGACTGGCGTATTGCAGCATTTTTGTTGGCATCTCCCATAACCTGTCAGGGGAATAGTGTGACACCATTGGTAGGACAATAGTGTGCATGCATGTGCGTTCTCATGTCCAAAAAGTAACTGTATTCCCTTGAAGTTACAGAAAAAAACCAATTTAATACAAACATTAGCAGGATTACAATTTTTAAATACATTTTAAAATGAAGGACTGCAATATAAAAGCTAGAGTGTGTTTCTTCCGCCCCCATGAGGAATTCTAAGTAATGACGACAGTTTTCATTTGGCAATGGCTTGAATGTAACAGATGTTCATTAATATCGAAGTTTTATGTGAAAATCATAAACATACAGGATTTTATATGTAAAACCTGATGCTCCATTGTACATTAACCTAAACAAAGCAAAAGGGGAAGTAGCTGTACTTCCAAGTCTTGGCTCAAAATAATGTAAAAAATGATTAAAAGTGGTTAAAGGATCTAATAAATGATGAAGAGGACTGAGTACTCCCTGATAAAAACATATTTAGCCTGAGCTCAATTTTTTTGAAGTGAATGAAATTCTTTTAATATGAACATTCTTGTGTGACAACAGATAGTTTTATATCTGAAAAGTGTTACCATGGATCCCATGTAACTTCTAGGCATGTCCTGTCCTACAAAGCAGCTCGATTGGTTAGGGTTAGGCATTGATCTCAAGTCAGGATAGCCGATTTGTCAGGGGGTAGGACCTGAACAAATCGGGTTACCCTACCTTGGGTAAGCATGGGCGCCTGGCCAATAGTAGTGTGTGTGAATGCTGTTGAAGGGCGGGTCTTGCCTAGAAGTTGCGTGGGTTCCATAATAACGCGTCTGAAAAGATGTTCTCTGTGGTTTGGGTTTCGTCTGTGCTTCAGGGTAAGTTTTAGTTGACTAATGTTTGTCGTTGTAAATGCATGGGCACATGTATGTGTTAGAAAATTCTAATAAATATATTGTTTGAAAAGTGGGTAAAGACAGAGAGAGAATAGAAGTGGTAGAAATCACACAGCCCATAGTGGAGAGATGGTGAAAAAAATAGTGGGGGGAGGGAAGTGTGAGGAGCAGCTGTTGCTTGTGTGTGTGTGTGTGTGTGTGTGTGTGTGTGTGTGTGTTTGTGTGTT
>NC_045737.1:13742617-13751535 GCF_008692095.1 Etheostoma spectabile
TGTGTGTGTGTGTGTGTGTGTGTGTGTGTGTGTGTGTGTGATTTGCACCTTCTGTCTCACACAATAACTCAAACTGCCTCATGTACACTGATTAGAAAAAAATTTAAATTATTAGTTAAACAAATTAGTTAAATTAATTAAACATAATAAAATAGAACTGAATTAAAACAGAGATTTGCTAATCGATTAGCTGAGTAATCAACTAATTATGGGTTTTTTTTGTGTCAAATTTAGCCAAATTATTCCGTTCTCCTAGCAGCAGAACTTAACAAGGACTCGATCAGCTGATTGAGTCGACCTCTCCAACACTTTCTTCCAGATCCTGATATCTCAACAACTTTATGCCAGATTGCCATTAATTCACTATGTATATTAATGATCCCCAGAGGATGCATCCTAATGATCCCCAGAGGATGCATCCTAATGGTTTCTGATCCCATGATGTTGCCGCTAACACCATCAGGCTAAGATGTCTATTTGTACACAGCAAATACTGATGAATAGAGTGCTCGCTACTATGCGTTTACATGAAGTACATTATTCACATTATAAGTTTATTCATTTTGCACTGTACACCTGTGTCTACCACAAGTATATATATTCATATTTTTTTATATAAATAGATATATACATGGTTTATTATATCCATATTTTTTTAATTTCTGCACTATTTTATGTCTTTGATTCTCTTTTTTTTTTACTTGTGATTTTCTTTTTACACCTATTTAATGAGCATTATTGGAGGGAGCCTGAGATCTAAGAATGCCATTGCCAACAACTGCATCTCTCTGTTATGCATGTGCAAAAAACAACTTGAAAGTTTACATTATCATAATTACGTGATCAAGAATATTAAGGCTGTACTTGTATTTACTTGATGTTTCTACAGTAGTTCCAATAGAAACTTCTCATCAGTACCAGTATTTCTCTTTCACCTTTGATTTGAAATACAGTCACACCCCACCATGAAGCACTGTGTCTAGGATTTATATGTTCGAATTAAGAAAGCGTCATGCAGCTAAATGACTCCAGGAACATTTGGCCATTCAGTTGATCTACGTCTTCTCAGCATGTGTTGGACAGAATCCAATGAGCGTTTCTAAATGAGCTGTTTGCCATTTTAGGAGATGAACAAAGCTTCTCTATTTGTGCTTTCATTTGGGATTGACAGACCAATCACACAAATGATGGTGCGATTTACTTGGATGGTATATAACTGAAATGTTTGGTTGACAAAATGATAGTTGCTCAAAGAACAGGGTAGGTTCTCATAACTTAGAAATAATGAAGAGCTGCATCTAAGGATTTCCCCCCATAATTGGTATGTAGCATTTTGAGTACAACTTCAAACATCTTGACTTATTTATTATTTGGACGTCACCCTGTTTTAGCACCGGAGACGTTCATATTTAACTACAAATAACACTAGAATTACTCCTGCTCACTGTGACATGGCTCTGTGGATGGCAGCTTCCACCACTTTGGTCAAGACTGAAATATCTCGGGGACCCGGATAGCTCAGTTGGTAGAGCATGCACCCATATATATACATAAGAGGTTTACCCCTTGACACAGCGGGCCCACGTTCAACTCCGACCTGCGGCCCTTTGCTGCATGTCATTCCCCCTTCTCTCTCCCCTTTCACTTCTTCAGCTGTCCTGTCATTAAAGGCCTAAAATGCCCAAAAAAAGAAAGGAAAAAAAGTCGTATCTCAAGAGGTATTGAGTCAATCGCCATTTAATTTGTACAAACACCAATAATTCCCAGAGCATAAATTCCAATGTCTTCTTTTGACTTTTCCTCTGACTTTTGACTTTTGAGATTTAGAAATGTCAACATCAAGATGAATTGTAATAACATTGATCCCTTAACTTACTAAAGACATCAGACTCAGACTAAAATGGTGAACATGGTCAACATTTCACATGCTTAAAGTTAGTGAAAGCATGTTAGTGCTGATGTTAGCCTTTAGATGAAAATACTGGCACACATAGTTTCATCTCAAAACAAACAGGAGTGTTGTCTAATTTTACAGATGTCATGTTGGGCTGCGGAAAATTAGATTTAGATGGGAATTTTGATTTGGCAGCACAACAAATGTCACAAGTGATATATTAAACAAACAAGGATGTCTCACACATCTACATTCCTTCTCTTGCTGCATGCTTTGGTGTTTAAAAAAAATAAAAAACTCCTGTCCCATCAGCTTTTGTTTTTAGAAACAAACCAATCTGTTTTTACACCTACTGCTTTGTTCCCACCCGTCAGCCAGGATGTATGGCTACTTAAAGGTTTTCCACTTGCATTTTCTGACCAGACCAACTGTGTTTTTACAGAAGTCGTGAGACCATTGTACACTTTTTCCTTGACAAGTTTTCTTGTCAGTTAAACAGGAGGGAAAATCTTGAGAGACAAACCAGTTTATACGTTAAATACTGTCTCACTGAGAAAATGTCACCAGTTCACCGTCCTCAAAAAAAAAAAGCTGCATCTACCCACAAAACCAGTAAAAGAAACCGCTAAGTTTCAAAAATGGAAAAACTGTAATCAGTGTCAGAAGCCATGGGAATCCGCTCTGTACTTCAGTTAGTTTTGTAAAAGCTTGCTCACATGTTTTCTCAGTGTTGCGCTGATAAATCTGATCCTCAGTGGAGACATTGGTCATAAAGCTGTGAGACCGGGATGACATAACCGGGGGGAAAATAATCTGTTGTTCGGAAGTCAGAGAACACAACAAATCAAAATTGTGAGTTGAGATGATTTGACTTTGACCTAAATAGCCGTGATCTACGCATAAATACACACTTTAGGTTGCTGCCTTTTTACAAAAGATGTTGCAGTGTTTTTGTTATATTTAACAAATAGAAGAATGAATCAAACTGTCATTAAGCAAAGTCTGCAACTCAAGAAGCGAGGACTGGAGTAAGCAGGATTAGAAAGTAAATGTAAATGTGCTGTGCTGTATTTATATAGCGCTTTTCCAGTCTTAACAACTGCTCAAAGCGCTTAACATCTACAGGAAACATTCACCATTCACACACATTCATACACTGTGGCCAGGGCTGCCGTACAAGGTGCCACCTGCTCATCAGATAAACATTCATACACATTCACACTCCGATGCACAGCACCGGGGGCAACTCGGGGTTCAGTGTCTTGCCCAAGGACACTTCGACAATGACTGCAGGGGTGGGGATCGAACCACCAACCTTCCGATTGGCAGGCAACCGCTCTACCACTGAGCCACAGCCGCCGAAAGGCATTTTAAAATGAATAATTCATTGGATGCTCAAGAATACAGAATACCAAAGAGATTGATGTGGTCCTGCTGTTCCTTTTCTCTCCTTACAGACAGGAGGTTCGAGAGAACTGTGTTCGCTGGAGGAAGAGGTTCACCTTTGTGTCTAAAATGAGCGCCAATCCCCACACCGGCGTCCTGGATCCTTCAGTCTGCAGGGTGTCCGTTAGGAAGGTAAGACTCTCGGAAGTTCCCTCAAGTTAAACAAGATCACTACAGTGTCTTTAAATGTTTGGGGTTTGAACTGAAATAATAGAAATCTACTGTCCTGTTGAGTCAGAGACCTGTAGACCTGTTTTACTTTAGTGCTGTCATTATTTACTGTTGTGAAGGATGTGATAGTTGTAGATAATAGTATTTACCCATCCATTGACAATAGTAAAAAAAAATCGGGAAATAGTTTTGGCCTGAAAAAGAAAGAATTAAGAAAATTCATACTTCCATTTAGTCAAGTGTTGCATGACAGGGGAGAATACTGTTGGAACTTGGATTTTGAATTTGTTGTGCAGAAAAGCAAAAGTGACCCTTGATCGTTATTGAATGTGGCTCTGAATATTGAGCTAGTCAGTTTTTTCTTTGGGCCCTCTGCAGTCTGCTCACTGGTTAGATTGGAGAGGTTTAACTGTGATTTGGCAGTCCATAGTATGTTCAGCTGATATTCCAACAGTGCTAACCCTAGACTAACCTTCCAGTTACCTTGTTTGAAGAGGAGCTTTGCTAAAGCAACATGTTGCCTGTTAATTCCAGTTTGTTATATGCTGAATTATTGTGCACTTTAAACTGAAACAGGAACATTTGAATGGATACCTGCCATCCAATAATGTTTCATTTCATTGGTATAATATGATGATGAATCAACCAAGCGGATTTACAGGTCAAAAGATGTTAAAAATGTTTAGGTTATAAACTTATGTGTCATGTGTCCTATTGATGAAGAGAAAACCTGCTGCCATGCTCGTAGAGGTAAGCTGTCCGCTTAAGGATGCTTTTTGCATTTGTCTTCTAACCACAACACAGTCCTTTTTAAGCTGTCTATGTCTTTGCTAAATATGGCCGAGCATTGCAACATCTTTAGATGTCTAGAGTAAATATAACCATTGTTTAAGTAGTTATATATTTAACCTTGTAGCTAAGACCTGCTTCACAGTGAAACGTAGCAGTAAAAGGTATATACAGCTCATTCCAGGCTTATTCCAAGTTTAACCTGTATGTGTAGATTTCTTGACCTGCAAATCATCAAATCTAGACTTATTAGGAAAGGGTTTTGTAGAAACACATATCTCCAAGTAAGGTATTAAAATAAGTATTATTTTGGTATTCAAACTCTTGTATCAATACCCAGCCCTAGAGAACTGAATCTACTATCAAACTTGATTGACAGACTGTTTTAGGGGGGTTGAAGAAATTCTCAGGAAAAATGTCTCCAGGATATTTCAGTGCAGACTTGATGCTGAAATGTCCCATGTAAAAACCGCCTCAGTGCCTACTCTGAGGAACCATGAGTGTAGTCTTAGCCTGTAATTTCAACTATCTCATTGGGAGCCCTGTAATTGGAGACCACTGTAATATAAAGTTGGATCACCGGGTTCATTACTGTCTTCCTGTTTTCCCTGCAGGAACTCAAAGGAGGAAAAACATATACGAAGGTAAGAGCTTTAGTCTCCCTCTGGGTCGCCTCACCTCTCACGCTGATAAACACATAGAAACAGTTACAGATGAGCTCTGTGTACATCTTAATGCCACGTCGTGTAAATATTAGCATTTCTCCTAGCACTTGATGAGCATGCCGCTAGCAGGGCGGGACACCTGTAAACCTGTATTTCTTATGTTCACATTTGCCGGGAATCTGCAAAACATCCTGCCAACACCTCTCTAACCGTAACTGTAAGAGCTCCTGACAAATGAGTCACGCCTTGTCAATTAATTGCAAGGTCAAACCCCTTCATGAGAATACACTTTTGTCGATGCGTGGACGTTGTTGCCCGAGAGGAACCATTTCCTCTGTTTTCGCCCATCCTCCTTTAAGGTTTCCTTTTGGCTAAATATATCCAGCTTCCCTCCTTAGAAGTTTGCTTCCTTTAAATACACACCTATGAAAACAGAAGCTCCTAAAGAAAAGGGAAACCTGGAGAATGAAGAATGGAAACCTTTAGCTTGAGAGAAGCTGCAGAGTTAATTAATAATAACATCACACTTGCAGTTTCCATACGGCAAAAAGTTGTGAGGTTTGTTTTTGGGGAAAAGGTCATATAGGCAGAGTCTTAATCCGTGTAATTTGGGGCTGTGTATAAATCAGAAACTCTAATGCCAGGTTCAGGATACAGGATATCAGCCCGGTTATAGCCCGGCCCGGCAGACGTAGGGTGTTGGATTGGATCGGGAACGACGATGGCTGCGTAGCCACAGTCGATCGTTTTGTTGCTGTGTCGTAGTGGACAACAACTGCCGGCACATCTGGGACGCCAACAACAGAACAGCCAACAAAAGGACAAACGCATAGATTTTCCTTCCATGCCTTTTTATCTAAGCAATACAGTCTATATAAAGTTGTTTTTAGCTTTTTGTGCTTTATGGTTCCCTGCTCTCCCTCCCTCTGTCACTATTTTTTTTTTAAACTTTTTTTTTAACGTTTTAGTGAAGCTTTTTGGTTGTATTTTGGGAGGATAAATAAAAAAAAGAGAGATAGCACTCGTGGACCAAAACATCTAGATCTGAACACACATACTAACTGATCTTGCAATGGTTAATCCCCCGGCATTACTACCCTCCCATAGTGCTCACTGATGGGGTGTGAAAAGGACAATTTCACCCCATTTGATGTGCCCCAGATTACGCGGAGTCATTCCCATGTGATAGATCGACATTAGTCCTGCTCTGGCCTACCTTTTATGTTTTACTTTATTGAGGTCACAGAGACTCAATTAACTAGTCAAATATCAACACCACCAACTGCTCACTCAGGATCTGTGGAGGATATTATCAGCAAACTGTTTAAAATGTAATTATCTTTCTGCCTTTATCAAAGCCACTTTAAAAATATAGTCTCCGCTCTTTGTCTGGCTTGATGTCTGTTAAGATTGACGTGTGGTTTTTCCACCCTGTCATACATTAAAACTTCAAAAGCTTGGGACTTTGACGATGGCAAATTGCTAGGTGTGCAAAATGAATGGTGCCGCAGAAATGTGTTATGCCAAACATTGCCAGTGGAACCCCTCCATTAGTGAATCTAGATTCAACTTTTCTTTTCTTCTTCCTTATCCTCAGCTGGGCTTCACAGACCTCAACATGGCGGAGTTTGCGGGTTCTGGCTCCACCGTGCGCTGCTGTCTGCTGGAGGGATACGACACCAAGAACACACGGCAGGACAACTCAATACTCAAGGCAAGGGTGGATGTTTTATTTTACAAGTCTGTGCCCTCATGGTATAGACACAAATTTAATTGCATCATAAATTCTATGCCTGAAGCAAGCTTTATCATTAACCCTGAGACTTCGACCTTTGACCTTTTTATTGATTGCTTCCACTCCTCAATTTTGGTCTGACGCAGTCAGAGTGATAAGGTAGAGGATCAATAGTCCCTTTGTCATGTAACCTTTTGTTTAAGTGCTTTTGGTTTTTCTGTTGCAAATATGTTTAAGTACTTTAGTTCCTTCTAGAGCTGAAACGAGAAGTCCATGAATCAATTTCTCACAGATAATTGATTAATTATTTTGTAAACGTTCCCTAGTTTCAGTTTCTCAATTGTGAGGATTTGCTGTTTTTCTCTGTCTTAAGTGATCGTAAACTGAATATTCTTTTAGGTTTTGGACTTTTGATTTGATAAAAAATACAATTTGAAGATGTCACCTTAGCCCCCAAATCACAGTTTATTCATCAGTGCTGAACGCTGAAGCAGTTTAGTGCCTCTTTGGGTTCTGGTTTGTTCACTCTGCAGCACCACCCAGAGTTCATCCACTCACACGGCTATGTAAAAACAAAGCCAAGACAGTCACGAGTAGTTTTGTCATTTCATTCCTCTGGAAGACATCATGTTGTGTGCGTAACTCGCACGGCAATGAGCTTACTGGAAATCCACTCCAAGCTTTTCCAGTTTGTTTTTATTAAAGCCTAACCAGCCAAAAGACTGTTTAGCCCAAAAATGTTCACCATTGCTTCCCAATAACTAAAGTATAGGTCAGTTATAGAATTTGTTTCTGGAGTTTATAGTGATGAACACATTAATCTTCAATAATTATAATCCAGTAATAAAAGATATATATGATTCTTAAATGACCCATTCTGCACAATAAGTACTTCCTTCTGATTGATATTCTGACGCTAATGCGTTTTTTCTTTTACTTAAATAGGATTTTGAATGCAGGGCTTTTACTTGTATTTAGTATTTTAACACTGTAATATTGCTACTTTTACTTAAATAAAGGATCTGAGTACTTCTTCCACCACTGCCCCCCCCCTGTGATGAGGACAGAAATAGTATTATGATATAGTATGTTGATTAACCGTAGTGCAGGAAAGAGAAAGAACATGCACTACAAAGAAAAAAGGCAGCAATTTCACAACTATGGAAAACTATTTCAGCATTTTGTTAATGTTAGATCAGAGATAAGAAGACCGCATTTTTTTCACATGTTAATAAAACAGTTGCTGACATTTACCTTTTATCATGTTTTGCAAATGAAAAAGCAATGTATATTATAATTGTGTGATGAAATTCCTTCTTACGTCTTTTTAAAGGTGATCATTGGAATGACCCTCCTGTCTGGAGATCCGTGTTTTAAAACGTGAGTATTTCAAATTGTGAGATTTCAGGATGATCTGTCTTTGTGTCACAGTGACTTCTAAATATACAGTATAGGTTGGAGGATTGACCACACATTGTTCATCACAGACCCTCCATCATATCAGCCGATCAGTCTCATTTTAAAACATTTCGACCTGACGATGATTGGACTAGGACTGAATTGTTGTCTCTTGAAATGCAGTTAAATACAATCATTTCTAAAATCATAGATGTTTTTAATACCCTTATGTGTTTTTTTCAGTGACACATTGTAAAAATTGACATCACATTTTTATGTTTTGTGTGTTTTTCTCTTGTTTTGTTGGTCTTTCCCCATTTTGCCTCTGTCTTTTTGTCAAAACAAGTCAACATATGTGTTGGAGGAGTGTCCACAGGTATTAATTGGTATCTTAGTAATTTATGTACATTTTTAACCTCATGACCAGATTGTTAAACACCTAATAACATTTCTGCTCCTCTGTCCTTTGCAATGACTCAGTTTCCCAGTTTCCCTGACTCAGTTTAAATGAATGTTATCTGTGCGTGCCAAGCTAAGCAGCTCTGTGCTCATTTAATCTTTTCCAGACTGATAAGTTGTGTTTTCTCTTTTTCCTGCAGGCCTCCCAGCACAGCAAAGTGCATCTCCATCCCCGGACAAGAACACACCCTGCAGCTGGACTGTAAGGGGGAGGGAACAGCCGAGCCCGGGCCGGCTGGAGGGGTTTCCCTGGGACGAGCCAGCAAGCCGCGACCATCCATCATCAGCTCAGGTACAACGTGTGTGTGTGTGTGTGTCTGTGTGTCTGTGTCGTCACCCCCCCCCCCTCGAGAGCCCAATT
>NC_045737.1:13751545-13752859 GCF_008692095.1 Etheostoma spectabile
TCATACATAACCAGGGGAAAATGTAGAGGGCATGTAAAGTTGAAATAATCTGTTTCATGAAGGAACAATAAGCAAACAAGTGGGCTTTGATGCTTGCAATGCTGCCAAGGTTTGCAGGATTTATTATAATAGAACAACGTGTACCAGATAAACAGATCTTTGTAGAAGAAGAAAAGATAAATGCAAAATGTGACAAAGCCTTACTTGCTCTCAAGGTCACTCTCAGTATATTTGGAAAGATTAGTGTCTTTTGTTTCTAAAATCGATGGCCGTTCTGGGTCGTTTAACTTTTTCAAATTGCTTTAACAAAGTTTAATTTGCAATTTTCATTTGCACATTACAATTTTATTGTTTAATAGACATTATTTAATTCATGCACAGGGGGCATGAATTGTTTAGGCATGACAGACAAAGTTTTCCTTAAGATCACTGTATAAGTAATCAAATCTTTTAGTTTGTCCTTCTTTATTTTTCTTAAAGAGTAATGTATACAATCAAAAGAGTAGGTTTAAATGTGTAATAAACTGTATCCCGAAACAAAAGTTGTACAAAGTATTTGGATGTTTTTCTCATATGTTGAGGGATTTGAAATAATGATCAGAACTGCTACCTGGTTTAGAATAAATAAAATGTTATTGAATCCCACCCCGATTTCCATGTACAGTAAAGTTTCAGGTCTTAAAGGAAATTGAGACCAAATTCATACCGAGAACCGAGAATTTTTTACCTTATTCATCCGAATTGTCAAAGACAAATACAGAGCACTTCCAATGCCAGAACAAATAAACAGCTACTGAAATCTTCAACTCTTAACCTTGGAAGTAATATAAAAAAAGACATGAAATTAAGAATTATGAAATTTAGATCTTGGCTAAGTCCCAAGCGAGATGGGTTTTATTCTGAGCCAACAACATCTCGGAAAAAAGTTCAAAAAGGTATTTTTGAGAAGATGTGGAAAACTAGTAGACAGTATTAGTATTTAGTGCAGTTTGTGCTTTTGTTTAATCTTGAAAACAACTTGAAAGCAGAGGTTGTTCACAACAGCAAAGCATCTGGTACAGTAATATGTCTAAAGCACCTTCACCATGTGAGAAAAAAGTGCACATTTTTAAGAGTATTCATCATCACTTTGTCACATGCAAAGGGTAGTTTACAAAATCAGTTATGGAAAACCTAAAAAACGGTTTGACTTTACAGAAACAAACAGTACATGGTTGCAGAGGTGGGTAGAGTAGCCAAAAATTGTACTCAAGTTACTTTAGAATGATATGACTCAATTACTTGAGTAAGAGTAAAAAAGTGCTTGATGAAAAA
>NC_045737.1:13752869-13753011 GCF_008692095.1 Etheostoma spectabile
AAGTAGTGAGTAACTGTTGAGTAACGTCTTATTTATTTCTTAAAACAAGCATCAATCAGACCGACAAAATACAAAATTATCATATTTAGGCAAATTATAGTCCATCCAATCAATAAAATAAATTAAAATGTATTTATTAATT
>NC_045737.1:13753021-13762899 GCF_008692095.1 Etheostoma spectabile
AAAATAGCTTATTTGAGAGACTTGTCACATCAAATTAGGATGGATACTGCATGTGTACAACATACCGTATGTAACCTAAAAGACAAACATCCACCTCTCCACAGCAGAAACTAAACACTACCGCTACGTCCCTCAGTTAGAGGTTGAGTTGTTGAACGCTGACGTCCTTTTGTTTTGGTCGACACTGAAGACGCCGCACAATATAGCTGCTGTTTTTGCACTTTTTCTAAAAGGTAAACATCTTTCACTATGAGCGGGGGGGGGGGGGGGTCCTCCTGGTTTGCGTTGCCTTGGCGACGTTTTGCTTCTGACGTCTTTGCTACGACTGATAAGCTAACCTGTCGCGCTGCTGAAACGATATGGTCACATGACTGAACAACGACTGTGATTGGTTAAGCCCAGTCACTTTGTAGAGCCTTCAGCGGAAGACTCTCTCTGTCAAAATAAAACATTAAATGAGACGTACGCTGGGGTAAAAACAATGACGTAGTAACGAGTAACGGCTCCTTGTAGCCTGATGTAGCGGAGTAAGAGTACAGTTTCTTCTTCACTAATCTACTCAAGTAAAGTAAAAGTATAGTGATTTAAAACTACTCCTAGAAGTACAATTTTTTCAAAAACTTACTCAAGTAAATGTAACGGAGTAAATGTAACTCGTTACTACCCACCTCTGCATGGTTGTAAATTAAAACTCCTCTGAGTCAGAAATGGCTGCCATCTGTGATGTGAGTTCTGCATCTCTACTGTAAAAGTAAACAAAGACTTCTTGATGTCTGGTCCAGCAGAAAACTATTTTGTAAGTACAAATGAGGTGGTAACAGGGTTGTTTTCCTCCTTTGGTGCATTCAGGTCTCCTTGAAGAATCAGAAGCGAACCACTCCAGTCCTGCAGAAGTCTTCCAGTCTGGTCACTCTCGTAACTCCAGCTATGCCAGCCAGCACAGCAAAATCTCAGGTACATAATGAAAATATTTTCAAACACAAAATCTCAGGTACAAGATTCACCTCCAGTTCCCACATGCAGCCTACATTATGAAGTATTTTTATATTCCAGAAAATTGCCTTTCCAAAATAGTGAATTACATTTTTTTTCATATGGGTCCTATAATTTCCTCATACTTTTGTAGGAGATTACCTACCCAATAGTCTGTATCCACGTGTATCCAAGTGCTACAGAAATTTCAGTCGGATGCATGTCTCACCGCTGATGTCCATTTCCTTCCGCTTTCATTGGTGGAACTGGTGGATTTATGAGGACTATGGTTAACTGCTCCTCAGAGCTCTGCAGGATAAATCCAGACAGCTTCCTAGACTAAATTTGAGTTCTCTGGCACAAAAAAACAACTTTTGAACACATGTTCCACCGAAACAACTTCCTTCCCGAGGCTATTTTACAGCGGCTCCGTGCGGAGCTTAGCGCCATAGCAACTTATGACTATTGTGATTGGTTTCAAAGAAATGCCAATAAACCTGAGCAGGTTTTTCTCCCTTCCCAAAATGCTATGTGGACTTGCAAGACCCTCCTCCGCAGCGCTGTTGGAGGAAGGTCTGGCAAAGTGAGACTACATACTTAAAGTGGCACACAGCTGATGTCTCCTATGAAACCTTCTTGTGTCGCTGCAGGCTACAGCACTGAGCACTCCTGCTCCTCCAGCCTGTCAGACCTCACACATCGCAGGAACACCTCGACAGGAAGCAGCGCCTCTGGGGGCTTGGGCTTCACTGCTGACACACCTACGGAGGGTGACAAGGACGCCGGACGTCCAGAAAGACCCCCTCGACCCCCGCGGCCCATCTTACCCCCTAACAGGCCCCCCAGGTACAGAGACAGAATACAGTCTTCCGTCAGTGCTAAGGTCATGGGTTTATTGTGGTCCAGTCCTCTTCTAACGACATTTGTCCTCTTTTCTTTTTCTAATCGTTGTATTTCAGGCGGAAGCAGGACTCAGTGGTGAGTCAGCCCTCTTGGGTAAATGACACTCGCATGGATGCCGATGACATTGTGGAGAAAATTGTCCAAAGCCAAAACTTTGCAGATATCAACAACACTGAAGGTACAGTGGGAGTTTAAAACCGCTTAGAAAAAATAATCTAGGTATTGATTTATTTACAGCTTAAAACAACAAAAAAGCAACTCAAAAACACTGAGGGGTTTAGTAACAAGAGAGTGGACTTTGTCACAAGCCTGTTAAAACACATGCTCAATAAAGATAAGAAGGTACAAAATATTTAGTTAGATCATGTATCACAATATGCAAGAAAGAAAACAAGAAGATTGCGATAAACGTGAGTTTTACAGCTAAGAAACTAGAAAACATTTTAGTAAATAATAAATCTGTGTTCATGTGACTTTTTTTGACATTGTCATTCAGTATCAACAACAATGTGAAACTATTTTCCAAATGTTGACCTAATATATGACCTAATGTGCTGAGGAAATAAATTCAAAAGAGCTTTTTTAACGCGTTTTTTTTTCTCAGATTAATTCATTGAATGAACTTGTTATTTTTGACAGCCCTACTAAACACCACATTTAAAAATGTTCATTTAAAAAATCGGACCACTGCTAGAACAAAAACACAAGCTACTCCTTCGTTATTAGCTTGTGAGCATCGACACACCCCTTGATGAAGATGTAGGTAGGAGTGGTTTATGGGAAATATAGTCTTAACTCCACAGGTGATGGTGTGAAATGGAGGCTATTGCTCTTTAACATGTTGTCATTTGTTTACAGTGAATCTCTTTGTGTGAAGGTTTTAAAGTTGCTTTGACTGTATAATATTGATGACTGGAACTCCTGCACCATCTTTGGAACGAGCTCTCCTTCTCCTGCTCCGTGTTTTGTCATCTTTTTATTGTCTGTGTGTTGACGCCTTCTGGTTTATGTCAGCAGCTGCTAATTCTGTTTCTGTGTTCCTGGCTTTCAGACAGCAACTTGCGTCTGTTCGTCAACAAAGATGGAACCACTGCGCTCAGCGGCATCAGGCTTGGAAACAGGTGAGAAGCTTGGTTCAAACTTTTCTTGACTTTCAAATGGCATCCTCTCCTTGATTCACCCTCTCAACCGGTCTCTCTTGAGAATGAGACCCCGTGTCTCAATGAGATTACCTCTATGAATAAAGGTTAAATAAAAAATCAGTCTATATCTTCCTCTTGTCCTTTTATCCCTTTCAAATAACTTGATCAAATCTGCTGAACTGCCTCAATAAAACAAGGATCAACATACTTTACCAAAATCAATATTCAATAATATGTTTAAGGCATTAATGTTTGTTTTCTCTTTACAAAACTCACACTATAACCCACCAATCCAAATAGAACTCAAATACATTTTCCAAAAAGAAGTCTTAAACAACACTTCACTTTGGTTGAAAGCCCGTTTCTTATGACTTACATCAGTATGACGCTACACAATAAACTGTAAATAAATGCATGTGGTAACAGTAAAAGTGAGCATTAAAGAGATGTGTAACCCTACATTACATCTGACTGTTGTCCCTGTTCGGTTGGCTCTATGCAGGGTGTCTGCAGGCGGGTACGAGCCTGTGGTGATAGAGAGCCATTAAAGCGAGCAGCAGGAGAGGGGGACACGTTGACCTGTGGATGGTGGATCGTCTCGTCTTCTGTCTTGCTGGTTGTCCCAGAGCTTCAGCCGGTCTGAAGCTGTGAAGGGAGAAACCTTGTCAGTTTGCACTTTACGTGAAGTTTGTGGCGGCACTTGTCTGCCCTCCCTTCAGCTGTTTGTCTGGGATGTTGAGGGCGACAACTCAGAGGGAAAGAGTTTGAGATTTCAGGACTTCTTAGGAATTCAACGGGATCTGTTAAATGATAAAAGATACAGAAGCCAAAATTGTCCATGTGTCCCCAGTTTATTATTCATACTGATGCTTAGGGGACAGTTTTAATTAATAGCTATTATATTTGATAGCTGTTTCTTACTTTATACGATTTCACTGCTGAAACAAGTCACAGACGGGGACAGGAAGGGGCTGCAGGCTGGACCGAAGTAACTTCATTATGTACTGGGGACATATGGATGATAATGGTCATTTTCTTATAAACTTGACTCCTGCAGTATGATATGTTCATCTAAACCAACAATCTTTTTGTTGAGTCATTTTTCATAAAGCCCCTTTTTAAGTGACAGGTTAATAAAAAAAACTTTAATTAGGCCACCAGTTGTGCAGATGAATACAGATCTTTTACTGTGTATTCTTTCTTGAACACGTCTGTAACAAGTTATTTTGACACATTTTTTGTCACTGCCAACTGTCTGAAATGGTGAGCAAGAATGTCACTGGGAGTTTAGTTAATGTGTAACGTTTCATTTTGATTCAGCAGGGAAAGGTTTCCACCTTTTAAAAGACCTTCCAAACCAAGTCCCAACAGCAAAACAGGATCAAATCCTTTAGTCTTAGGCATTGCATAACAAAAAGTCCTACTTGAAGTGTCAGGCAGCACTCCAAACACTGAATGTGACCAAGAGTTTAGAAAACCACTGAGGAGCCGTGAAGATGCAGAAACTCTGAATAACTTTACTTTTTTGTCTTTTTGTTTGAAGTTGTAGCTGTTCCCTGTTGAACAGGGAAAAGCAGTAGAACCACCTTGTGCCTGTAACGTTTCTCTCGAATGATCCTCAAACACCACAAAACTGTGACAGCAGATTGCTGGTGACGGTGAGGAGAGAAATATTGTTTCTTGTTTCTTTTTCTTAGTTCTGTTTTGTGTCAGTCTTGTAACTTGCAGGTGTAGCCATTTTGGAAAATCCCACTGTATACTCACAGCATGTCGCTCCATCTCCATGAAGGACGACTTGTAAAAGATTCAGTTCCCCTCTCTCCTCAGCCATTGGAAATGAAAACTAACCTCCATGAAGAAGGATTTGTTGCCCCCTGGTGGAGTAACAGCTTGCTTTCAGGTTTTTGCATGAGTCCTTGTCCTTTACAAGGCTGTTTACTTCAAGTTTGTTTAAAGCTGTCTTCAGATGAACAAACACCAAAGAGGCGGAAAGATGAACGAGTTTCTGTAGCTCAGACAAACACGGAAGGGAAATTGGAAGCAAACCAGCTGGCTGGTTGATGCTTTTTGTGTGTGTATTAGTTCAGCAAGTTTTCTGTTTTGAGTTTGATGTCCACAAATGTGTCTATCTCAAGAAGTAACAAGGGGGATTGTTTTTTTAATCTTGTACAGAGTCTTAAAATCTTATTTTTTCTGTTTGTAAAAAGGGTAAAAAAAAAACTCTGTCTAAGAAATAACGCCTTGAAGTGCAGGTCGCAAATCCCTTGAATTTAGTTAATTGACATGGATGTTATGTGCCCTAGATTGGGCTGTGACGGATAATTCTCCTCATTGATTAAATCTGCCAATAATTTGTTTCAATGAATTTCTTAATTAGTTAATTGTTGAAACTATAAAAGGTCAGAAAATTGTGACAAATAGTCAAATATTTTCCACATATTTGAACTCTTCAAACTGCTTATTTTGTCCGATTAACAGCCTTTAAACCAAAACATATTCAAATTGAAATCATATAAAATAGAAAAGAAAAAACAAATCCTCACACATGGCAATCCGGAACAAGTTAATTGAGATTTTGGGCCTGAAAAAGTACGGTTTCTTTTTAGTTAACTTAATAGTTGAGCAACTAATCAACATATTGTTTCAGGCCAATATTTTCCCTTATTTACAATTAAAAAAAATTCAGCTTTTAAGACTCGGTTCTTTATCCCTGAAAGTATTTTGCATGAACGTTATTTTTTTCTTCACACTTTGCTGGTGGAATCCAGCTCATTACTATATAAGTTGAATCACTTATCTTTACATTACCAAGTTTGTATTTTGCAGCTGGATGTTTATTAATCACATTTTGGGGATGCGCCACTGACTGTATGGTCTGAATTTGGGTTTACATCACCACAGCCTTTAGTATTCTTTTAAAGCATTTATTTATATATTTTTGTTCCTAATTCTTTTTTTTTGTTTGGAGGTTGGTTATAAGCTATGCACACAACCCGCCTTCCTAAGTTTTTTCTATTAGTAATTCTAACAAATGATTCTATTGACACAAAGCTTGTATAACCGAAATTTATAGAGAATCAAGTTGGAACGTTTTCTTTTTGTTGGTATTTCTGCAGAAATTACTAAACAATAAAAAGCTCATCTGAGTTTGTTTCTGTGTCTTGTTTTTAATCATCAGTGTTGTTCTATAGGAAATGTCCTCTAATATTTCTTTGAATTCAGTGAGTTTAACTACATAAAGGAGCTTATATTCTTCAATTAAACACACTTTTAAAGAGTGATTTTAATTTTTAGACTAGATATCTTAAAATATTGTAATACAATATATTTGCTGTAAACCTGGCAAATTTATGATTCTCTTCTTCCAGCAGAAGAGGGCGCTCTTCGCTAAATTATCTGCAGAAATGCTCTGTAGATGGCAGTATCATACTATTTTAGTATGATACATACATACATACATACATACATTTTAACTATGAGCATATATATATGTATATGTATATATATGTGTGTGTGTATATATATGTATATGGTCTATTATAGTCTATAAATAGTCATATGACTATAACCTACTTTGTACTTAGCCTACCTGCACTGCCTATGTTCAAATCTACTGGCACTGTATATAGGCTATGTTAGCATACCATACCATACTGCTCAGCCTGTACTGTATATTGGTACTTTAGTGTTTATTCCACATTATGTTTAATCTATTTTGAAAATTTAGAAAACTGCTCTGCGCTTTACTGCTTTTTTGCACTTGTGGTTTAATGCTGAACTGCATTTTATTGCCTTAAATCTCAAGAGTATATGGCTGCAGCCTGCAGCATCCCATCTCGTCCGTCCCGTCTCATCCGTCCCTTCTCATACGGAGGTGTGTCCAACGGTAAATCCAGAGGTCAAAAATGCGAAATCGCAATAATTTCCAATGGATGGTTTCTGTTGACAAGATAAATGCACGACTACGTCTGGATAAAATAAACCTGCGTCAACTATCATGCTAATGAATAATACTTTAATATTTTGGTTTAACGTTTAGTAAAAAAAAACACCAAGAGAGATCTAGAAGACTGCAGTACAGGGTCGCAGGTCGGACTCGAACTAGAGCCGCCATCGAGTAGCTAAAACTAATTATGGCACCCGCTCTACACACTGAGCTATCTGGGTACTTGAAAAAGAAAGAAAACACTAAATTTTAAATTATTTTATAATTTGTTGATTGTGCCGTTACTGTTAAATTAAAAAACAAAAAAATATTGAAAGTATTTTATTCATATGCATGATTGCCGTTACTGTTTAGGTAACGGCAATTTAAAACTAAACATGTACATAAGATAAATGCAGACTATCATACTGATGAATAAAAACACTTAAAATACGTGTTCGTCTATAAAAAAAATGCAGATGATAGGCAAACTAAAAAAATCCTTCTATAGCTGCAACTTTGATTTAAGTTAGGTTTGGTTTTAATTTCTTTCCCCCTTTCATACAATACAACACAAAATACGATAGAACCGCTGTGGAAGAAAAATACAATCGCATCCTGGCCCAAGACCGGGGCAGCAGAGATACGCAGTCGAATACAGGACGGGTCCCAGAGACCCGAAGGCCGATGCCGCGGTAGTAGAAAACTACAACCGCATTCTGCCCCGGGTCCCAGAGACCCGACAGCATTCTGCCCCGGGTCCCAGAGAGCCGACAGCCGAGGCAGCGACTGTAGCCTAGAGCTACAGTCGAATGCTCTCGCCATGCTGATAAGCAGTTATTTGCAGCAATGTCCCAGTGAAGTGTGAAAACAATATAGAATATACAATTAAAAAGTCTTGGAAAGAGTGTAACATGTTTATTTTCGTAGTCTTGTTGTTGTGTGTGCAGATCGTGGATTGTTATCCCTCCTCAGGAGATCCTGCGTTAGTCGCAGAATCGGCTGCGTCGCTGATGCAGGTTTCATCAGATGTACCACGTTAATATGGAACAACACAAGCATAACATTCAGAAATGAGCAACTATGTATGCAAATGGTTACTTTAACAGTTTTTTAACGTTTTTCAAATTGATTGCAACAAATGGGTCACGAATTTACCCGTGACTCATCTGGAAATTATTCGCGATATCGATTTTGACCCTCTGGTTTTACCGTTGGACACACCTCCGTATGAACGGGACCGGATGAGACGGGACGGACGAGATGGGATGCTCCAGGCTGCAGCCATACCCGTCTCTTAAATCTACACTTTTCAATGACAAAGTTAAAACGAACACGTGTTTTCACTTAATTACGCTAATTAACGTTGCTGCCTTTTCCCTTCACAAACTGTGTAGACTTTATCCAGCGCCATTTTGGCTTGTTTAACCCATTCATTGAATCATTCGTTACAGGCAGTTGGTGGTGCAGAAGTCAGAGAATTTGTGAGTTTTCTCTTCTCTATATTGAAGATATATGTGGTTGATAACATGTAGCCTATAAGTGTTTTTGTAACGTTGATAACTGCATACCTTTATATTATTTTTGCAAATTAAGGCTAGCATTGGGGAAACTTAGCATTAGCTAATGGTACTGCTAACTTTCATTTTCAAATGTTGGGCTGGGTTTTAGCCAACTAAATACTGGCATAGTCATATACTATAAATGTAAATACATCTACAATAATAAAATAACATTTATCTATCCAGAGATATTGTATATAAATGTTGGGTTTGATACTTAAGAAAAGCTAACCCTAGTTATTCTATGTGTTTTTTTAGACACTAGCTATTATCAGTGGTGGAAAGAGTAGTTACATTTATTTAAGTAGCCAAATCAGAAATATTTCGCTAATTTAAATAAAAAAATCTGTCAGGGCAGACACACTGAAATACAATGCCCACACAAAGGAAGAGTGGTTCTTCTTTTACCATGTTGTCGGTTCGATCCTGCGGGCTGCTGCGGCACCCTTGAGCAAGGCAACTTAAGTTACATTGGAAATTCAGATTAATAGTAGAGAATATGATTAGATAAACAAGAATAATACTTTGTCGATCCCTTGATGAAATTCAGAAACTACTCTGCAGTATAGCCTATATAATATATTAGTCTATATCCACGACATTACACTTCCCACCTGGAAGCAAAATTACGAATCCCACTATGGCCACCCCAAGACCCGCCCTACGAAGCAGCTTGATTGGTTGGGCTCAAGCATTTGAAAAAAAAATATCGCCACCAAGAAGCAATATATTTTTTTTCACACCATAGACCTGACCTTCAATAGCATTAACACACTACTGTTGGCCAGACATCCATACTTACAGGTGCAAGTCCTATCCCCTGACCAATCCCCTAACCCTAATCTTAACCACTTGAGGTCAAGTGCCTAACCCCAACCAATCGAGCTGCGTCGTAGGGCTGGCCTTGGCGTGGCCACTCTAAGCACGGCCAAAGTGGGATTCGTAATTTTGCTGCCAGGAATTCTGCTGGATCACGCTCTTTTCGGCCGGATATCCGTCACCTTCCTCTTTCTTTATGTGGCGTTCTAAATTCTGGTGGATTTATGTGGAAGACTATGATTAGCTGCTCCTCAGATCTCTGCAGGGCAAATCCAAACAGCTACTTGGACTATCTGTCCAAGTTTTTTTTTTGTTGCACGACTAAAACAACTTTTGAAGATACACATCACACCAAAACAAGTTCCTTTCTGAGGCTATATTGCTTCTTTGGCTTCTTTGGCTCCGTCCGGCGTAAAGTGCTGCCCAATTCTGTTATGATTGTCTTAAAGAACTGCCAATAAACCAGAGCACGTTTGTCTCCCATCCTGGATTGCTGTGTGTAGGTAGCCAGACCCTCCTCTGCATATATATAGATATAGATATATATATATATAT
>NC_045737.1:13762909-13764843 GCF_008692095.1 Etheostoma spectabile
ATATATATATATATATATATATATACCATAGTACATAAAATAAAATATTGTTTGATCCATTAGGAGTCCATCATTACCAGAATTGGATGCTGTGCATTAAAATGTGGTGAAGATACTTAACAGCGCCACCTGGACCCTGTAGGGTGAATCAGTGACAGAGGATCACAACCAGAATCAGAATCAGCTTCATTTGCCAGGTATGAGGACACATATGAGGAATTTTGCTTTGGATTGTATTGCTCACAATGTGCTTACTCATACAAAACAACAAAACAAACAATATATACACACTATAAACAGAAAGAGTATAGACAGGTTAGGACAATAGTGCAATGAAGAGTGCAAAGTATGCAGGAGTTAATTATAATTATGATAGTTATTTTAATTATGGAGCATAGTGAAAAGGATAATGGAATAAATATTATGTTACAATACAAGTATTATATTACAATATGAACAGTATGAACAGCTCTGAAATAGACAATGAGAATGATGAATAAATAATAAGAGGAACCAGTGAACAGACTGATTAGAGACAGGGCGTTTCTCAATATGTGTTCTTCTATGGACTTGTGTCCTTGTGTTCTTGTGAAACGTCATGTTGTGGCCAAAGTACGACCCAATACACAAGTTAGCATTTCGCCAAGAACAGTTAAATCCCCGGATGTGATCTCGACACGCCCATTTTACCGAGATACATCGGATGGTAACTTGTGTGAACTTGGCCGGCGGGTATCCCCTTAATTCGGGTGTAAAGCGCTTATGGTTTCCGGTACACATATTTTCACAATTTACGTCTATTATAAATCAATAAATCATTTTTAAGATGTTTTAAGCAGAAATCAGCTGTGTAGATTTTGAATATAGGCAGTTGAACGAAAATTGATGGTGAATTAAAAAAGCCTTCGGAGTTTGAAAGCTCCGCAAACCCCGGCGGGCGAGCTTGCTACGCCAGCCGGGGATGACTCTCGCGAGCCGGTCAGTCAGTCAGCTCACAGACCCCTCTGGCCCCACGTCTAGACAGACCCCTCTGGCCCCACATTTAGACAGACCACTGCAGCAAAGCCAGGTATAAGATATTGTTAGATATTTTAAACAATTTTTTCCGCTGTCATATATATATATATCTGTCCTCTTCATCCTGGCTCTCCTCCCTCTCGGGCTCCTCTTCTGCTGTAACGTATACAGACGGCAGTGACTAACTTTACCCAGTCCATCTATAATTTTAATACCTAGTTTAACGTTTCTTTTCTGCTTTCAATTAAAATTGAATCCCGAACAATGGTACAAGGATTTTTTCCCCGCCGTTGTGTCGGTTTTTCTATAGTTATTGGCCCGTGATACTCAATAGCACTTTAAATGAAAACCTGGAAGACTGAACAACAGAACAACAAGGCGGTGTGAAGGGTGACCGTCCATGCTTTATTATGAATACACACATCAAAGCTAACTATAAAGTTGCAAGCGCCCTCTTTGCTGGGGGTGTTGCGCAATAACAGGAAGAACGCTTCGTCTCAAAACTGTCAACAGCGTTTTGTCTGCTTCTGAACTTGCGAGTTCTGTCTTCCAGGTACAGCTAGCAAGTACGGTCTCCCCAAGAACACAAGTCCGTTCTTTGCTTACTTGGTATTGAGAAACGCCCACAGTGTTGCTGGGTTATTGCAGAGGAATTGAACCTGAAACTGTGAGTCTGAAGTATGCTTTTCATCAGAGAGATGGCTTGTGGAAAGAAACTGTTCCTGAGTCTGTTGGTTTTGGCGTACAGTGCTCTATAGCGCCCACTAGAGGGGAGAACAGGTTGTGTCTGGGGTGAATTGGGTCTGCAGCGATGTTTCCTGCCCGTTTCCTGACTCTGGAAGTGTATAAATCATGAACGGAGGGCAGGTTGGCATCAATGATCTTTCTTGCAGTCCTAACTGTCCGTTGTAGTCTGC
>NC_045737.1:13764853-13765014 GCF_008692095.1 Etheostoma spectabile
CCTGTCCTTTTTGGTGGCAGATCCAAACCAGACAGTGACGGGCAGAGGACAGACTGGATGATGGCTGTGTAGAAGTGGATCTGCAGCTCCTTTAGGCAGGTTGAGGTTCCTGAGCTGGCGCAGGAAGTAAAGCCTCTGCTGGGCCTTCTTGATGATGGTGT
>NC_045737.1:13765024-13768275 GCF_008692095.1 Etheostoma spectabile
CTCCCACTTTAGGTCCTGGGATATAGTGGATCGGGAAGCGATTTTCTTTTTTTTTCTTTTTTTTTCTTCTTCACTATAGACCCGCCCTTCAATAGCATTTATACACTTTCTGACACTTTTATGACACATTCTGACTTCCACCATTTGTTCATTCCACCATGTTTGGCAAAGTGCTGTTGATTTCCTGGTATAACAGTCAGCAGAAAAAGAGCTCACAGTTTTGATTAGTGCAAACAAGAAGAAATTCTATGTTTCACACTGTTTGCCATTTTGTTGATGCAAAGCAGATTTGTGGTTGACACCTTAAAACTGTTAATCTTGCCAGCTCTGGTCTTTGTAGCATTACAGTATAGAAGCTTTCCTGTATCTCATGAGTCAAGAATCCTAACGACTTAACACCAGTAGGCTGGTTACTGGATAACACCTGTAGGTAATTGCAACTGACAGTTACAAAAAAGACGTGTAGGCACCACAGTATGCGGTAGAAAGTTTCCTCAAATGAAGACGCAAACTAAGGAAATTTAGTTGGTTTTTGGAAACTAAAGCTAAAATGCTTACTCTTGGGGGAATTACTGTAATTTTAAATTATAGAGTGTGGTCTAGACCTACTCAAGTATCTTGAGATAACTCTTGTTATGATTTGATACTATAAATACAACTGAATTGAAATTGAATTAAAGAACTCTAAGACTTTACCGTCAAATATGCAATATGTTCATGTTTTGAAGCCCTTTGTTAACATATAGAGCAAATACAATGTACAGATACATTAGTGCATTGAAAGGACATGAGGGAATGGAGTAAGGGAAGTGTGAACATGTGGAGGAGGCATTAAAAGCAGTTCCTCTGTAACAGGAGTTCCTCTAATCTTGTGGATGTCTCGTAGACTGAAACATTCAATAGGAGAGCCACTTTACCGTGAAACACTAATCACCAAATCTGCAAATATATTCAGGGGTAGATCTAAGGAGGAGAAATAATTATTTTTTAAATAATTGTTTAGTCATTCGTGTACTTTCGTACTTTGCCAGATTGGTGACAGTTTACCCATCCAATAGCCCTTTTGCCATCACGATCCTTAAGAGGACGGCCGAAACCTGCAACGCTGCAGTGAGAATAGGTGCTGTGTTTCGAGCGACCTCTAGCTCACCCAGTAAGAGTGTTCGCCACACGTTGGCTGAGTGCAGCAGCGGCCCGGGTTCAAATCTGACCTGCTGTGTGTCATCCCCCATCTCGCTCTCCCCCTTTCATGTCTATCCACTGTCACTTTAATAAAGGGAAAAGCCCCAAAACACAATCTTAAAAAAAAAAAAAGAATAGGTCCTGTGTTTGGAGCCTACACTGCCATCGTGTGCTGTTTTGAATATTTTAGGAAGTATATGTATTCATTTGCTGCCATGCAAGCAACCAATCAAAGCTTGGCGAGTTTTATCAGACATTTCGTTCATAATGTAGGTTTGTATTGAAGGAAGATGGTCATACTAGTCACAGATAGAATATAATAAGAATGTAAATTTTTCCATAAGAGAAAGTGTTTTTGGTGTGTGTTTATTACAAAGAGTTGTGTGCAGTCATGGAAGTGGTGGTTACAAGTTCTCTAGGCAAGGCACATCTTCTTTCCCTGAACAAAGGAAACTCTAACACACAGAAGGTTTAGCTTAAGCCATAACTAGAAGAGTAAGTGCACGGCGCAGGTGCGTTTAGTGGAGTCCAAATCTAATTTAGCTAGTTTGACGGCAGAAAGAAGGTTTCATGCGCCGGGCTTATGGGTCAAAAGGGTTGTACTTAGTGTCTTCATTAATTCATAGGTGTGTTCTGGGCGTAACATGCAATAAACCAATCAGAGCGTCATCTCCCATTCCCTTTAAAAGCCAGGCGTGTTTGTACCTTGGTGCATTGCTATATAAAGGAGGATCGTCCGTCATATCTTTTGCATGGTGTATGTGCCGCTGCGCTTCCCTGGGTGTGTGTGTGTGTGTGTGTGTGTGTGTGTGTGTGTGTGTGTGTGTGTGTGTGTGTGTGTGTGTGTGTGTGTGTGTGGGGTGTGTGTGTGTGTGTGTGTGTGTGTGTGTGTGTGTGTGTGTGTGTGTGTAACAAGCGTAGTGTGCGTGTCCTGTGTATAAGCCTAGGTGCATTTACGTGATCATACATGAATTCGTGAGATCTTGTGGATCCTTATGACTTCAGCTGTCAGTCATGGCCGCAGCCATGTCTGTCCTTTTTTGTAATTTGATGTCAGTTTTAAACGGTCTGCAGGTGTCACTGATTGCTAGCACAGTAACATGGCTGCAAGTTAGACTTCAGGGAGGGTGGCCAGCTTTCTTTAATGTCTTCGTTGTTTATTTTTGCGTTAAGACAATGGGTGTCAAATTAGTACTGTCCTAACGCTACAGACCAGTCTGAAATATTTTATTTCTGGTGGGCATCAAAGGAGGGCGGAGCATGGAGCCGACATGCAGCGGAGCCGATCTGCAGCCGCTCCGCTGTTAGTGGAAATCAGCCATAGGACAGCGGATGCCAGACTGTCATCCGTTCCCTCGGCAAATAATTCTCCCTCTGGTGGAGAAGCAGAGGGACCGAGCAACCCGCTGCCATGGCCCACTGGGCCACTGGATAGTTAGCAAGCTTGCTAATTCCACCCAACATGGCTTAATGCTACTGGTTACAGAAAATGAGCCAAACAAAGTTGTCACACATGTGGTGATAGCAATGTGCTTTACTATGCTGTGACAAGAGCATATTAAGAAAACATTAAGTTCAGTTTTATTAATTGAGTGGCTGGCCTATAGTACTTCAACCGCTAATAAGTTATGCACTGAACCACAAGGAGCAAACCTAAACAGATTGTCTATAATGTGCAACTGATTGTTGGCGACAAACACTGATGAAATCTTGCTGAGCCAAGCAGGTTTTTGGTGCGCTGTTAAGCTTTCTTAGCTGAATCTCTGTGGGAGGGCAGGACTTTCTATTCTGATGTTTAAAGTCGGGAAGTTGAAATTCAGTGGTTTCCTTTGTTGGTAGACAAAGGCTGGTAGTACCCTGCCAATAATAGACTGCAGCGTTGGTTCATTTGGTGAGGGATGCACTGCCTGTCATGAGGAAGCAGTTGAGATGATTTGTTTTTTCTCTTTTTCTCTGCTGGGTCATTCAGTTTTGCTTCTGCAGCAACACAAAAATCCGAGAAAGTTTTGTCTTATCTTGAAAATTAGGGGGAAACGAAGCCAGTTGACCTCAACTGAGGAGGTAATAGG
>NC_045737.1:13768285-13768487 GCF_008692095.1 Etheostoma spectabile
AGGAGCACTTTGAGGAACTCCTAAAACCAGCAGACACATCCTTTATTGTAGACGCAGAGCTGGAGGATGATGGGGGATTGTCGTCAATTTCCCTGGTTTCCCGTTGCTGAGGTAGTTAAACAACTCCACAGTGGCAAAGCCCGAGGGATTGATGAGATCCGTCCAGAAAAGCTGAAAGCTCTGGGTGTGGAGGGGCTGTCTT
>NC_045737.1:13768497-13779137 GCF_008692095.1 Etheostoma spectabile
CCTCTTCAACATTGCATGGAGGTCTGGGACAGTCAAAGAAAAATAGCTCGGTTTTACAGAGATAAGATATTTCACCCTGGTCTGTAGTGTTAGGACAGTCCTAATTTGACACCCAGATTACTTTAACGCAAAAAATAAACAACAAAGACGTTGAAGAAACCAAATTACAAAAAAGGACATGGCTCATAATTTGTGATGTTCTAACAATGTGGAGCAAAAAAAGAGGAAGAAAACTTTAATGGCTGCTAAAGTTGACGTGTTTAAGTTTGCTAACTTTGTCTCAAAAGCCTGAAAAACGCTGGATGGATTAATTCATTTGTATTTATTATGATCTTTCCAGAACTACATTGTAAATGTTTCTGTCAGTGATTTGTGAACTTAATGATGGTCTGAAGATTGGTCTGCGAAAGATGCTTGATCTGTTATTTTTGAACTTTCACTGTTGTTTGATAAGGTGTGTGCTGCATGCTGGTCCTGGCTTGTATGGATGGATCGTGTCCTTTAAGCCCATGCGAGCTGTGCATAAGTATATGCATGACACAATAATATGAATGTCATTCATTCTATCTGAAATCTGACTATTAGTTCTAAACGAGTCAACATCTATCTTTGTGAAATCGGCCCATGATCTCAGTGCTGGAATAATCTATTTCTCTAGTCAGAACGGTAGACTTTTCGTCTGAAATCTCTTCTTCCATGTTCACTTCCTCTAACCTACTCGGTTACAGACCTGTACAGTGTATTTTCTTAAAAAGAAAATATTTTTCACACTTCATAAGATGCGTCAGTGTTGCTCATTCATTTAACATCAATTCCAGGATCAACTGTATCAAAGCTTTATCAGATTTCATATACTTTATGCTTTGCTCTGAACAGTTTCCTGTTTAGTCCTGGGTTAGTGTGAAGTATCGTTTCTGTGCAAATAACTAAAGTAGCATTTTCACTCTATCTTGGTTGCTTTCTCTTTTTCAGCTACTGTCAGATCACTGTGGCCTCAGACTCTAACCAAGGCCACTTTGACCTGTTAATCAGTTGCCTAAAAAAATGTTGAAAGAGGAATTTATATCATGATCCACCATTGTGATGATGGTGTTTGTCAAATCTTATAGTTGCAAAAGATATAAAATCAAAGCTTGTAATTTCAAAAAGGAAAAATCAAGTTTTCAAATTCTAATTGATTTATCAAGTACATTTTATTAATTTAGCCCAATATCACAGATCACAAATTTAGCTCAAGGGGCTTTCCAATCTGAACAACATACAACACCCTGTGTTCTAGTCTTTGACCCACGATTAGCCTGATTAACTTGATTAATTGGAAATATAACTATTTAATAAACATAAACATGTAAAGTTCAACCTTAATCATTTAATGTCCTCTTTTGACCGACCCAATACAACCGCTTTGTTCCGGAGTCCTCAACTTGATCCCTGCAGAGTTATTTACTGTACAAGCGTTTCCAAATTTAATTTTAGAAAAAAAAAATCTTATTTTCATAAACGGGAACTACAGTCTAATTTTGTTGGGGGAATAAGAATCCCCTCAATGAATTACTTACCAGAAAAGGATGTGGTTTTCAGCCAGGCAACCTTCAAGGCAAATTAAGAAGTACTGTGGTGCTCGAGTAGAATACTTAGACAATCAGACACATATTTGTTTGGTGTGTGCGGTGTTATCTGTGTAGTGTTCTTGCCAAACAGGACAGGTGTGTGTACATTCTGCTGTCATCATGATGTTTTTGTACTGTTCTAGCATTAAAATTCTGCTATTCTACCTAGTTTACATTTCTGTACTATTGTTTTGGTGCAACTTAAATTAAAATGAATAAATTCTTTTCTGACCTGATAGAATAGAGGACAGTTCATAGTTTGAATAAACCTTTCCTTACTGTATTATCTCACTGGGGCAGATCTAGATGTCCCATACAACGCCAGGCTGGGATGGAAATCAAGCCAAACCCCTGTGTCGGTTGGGCATTTGGCCTTTTACCTAAACGTATCATCTCATCTCATCCAATAATTTTCAAACTTGTTGGACTCAACCACAACAAGTAAAATGATTGGCTATTTATGCCCAGACTGTCTTTACCAGAAAAGCGACAGCATTAGTCCTTTGGTCAAACAATCATATAGACTTGACGTTTTCCTGTGACTTTGACACTGGAGACCGATGTTGGCATCCCATCTTCTACTAACAGCCAAAGGTGGTTTCTTTTATTACCCTTTGTTATGGCGTAATTACCCTTCTCTATTTGCCAACTAGTTTTAGATTTGAAGGGATAGTTCAGATATTTTGAAGCAGGGTTGTATGAGGTACTTCTCTATAGTCAGTGTATTACCTATGTACGTTAGATCATGGTTGGCTTGTCCCCAGTAACTGTATATCCATCTAGGTAATATACAGACTATGGATAAATATCTCATACAACCCCACTTCAAATGATCCAAACTATCCCAGTTAATACCACTGCCTTTCATACCTTTCATATTGCCATAAGTCAATGCTAGACAATTATTCACACAGACATGTGACATCAATGTGGCAATAGAATCCAAAACTTGTAAGTGCATGAAAGAGAATTAAGTACCTTACATTATTTTATTTTACAGTAATGCGTAGTGGAGTCTGTTTGAAATATCAGTAAAAATAGACCCTCGGAAATAACTCAAAACTCTTTCAGCAGAAACCCCCCTAAAAAATCTAGATGCCACAATTTTTACATTTTGATGTGACGAGACAGGAAAAGTGCAGTGCCTTTCACACACTTCCTTTTTTGCCGCTTTATAAAGGCAGACTCGATTCACTCTCAAATACTCTCACATCACTCTCACATCCTCATTGGTGCGAAAGATCAAAACAACCGCCAAGATGACAACTAAACCACTGCTCCTCCTGGCTGCTCTGACTTTCTGCTTTTGCATCGCCTCTCTGCATGGTAAGATATTTTTCTTTTACATTCAAAACAGTTAATGACCTGATTAGGAAGAGTTTTATTAACATCTACTAAATTCAGTCTGTTCGACTGCCTTCGCTCAGTTTGAAATTATTTAATTTCAACAAGTTAAACAATAAGGTGTCATCTCGTCTGCATATAATATTTCAAGCTAGACATTTTTAAGCACTATGTGTTGCTCAAATTTATGTTTATGTTCTCACCACTTTTTTAAGTATTAAGTTTGATAGCTTGCAGTAAGCAGGCAATTTTACAAAAAAAACCTCAAAACATATCAAATCTTCTATGGCTGTTCAAAAAAAAAAAAAAAAAAAAAAAAAATATATATATATATAAATAAATATATATTATATATATATTATATATAAATATATATATATATATATATATAAATATATATATAATATATATTATTAATTATATATATATATTATGTCTGTGTGTATGTCTATGTGAGAAAGAGAGAGAGAGACTCATGGCTTGCAAACAAGCAAAGCATGTTAAATGGTCAAGGCTTCACCCCACCCTCCACCTTGCCCTATTCTCTCCTCCTCTATAGCATTTAAAGCTACAAACTCAGAAATGGCACATCCTAAGGAAAGCTCATTGTGGGACTGGCTCTAGTGGCTGTAATTCTGCACCAAGGCTTAATTTCGGGAAAGAGACTTATGGGACCACTAAGGCAACATAATAATTAAGGTTTTAAAATGTTTAATTTTCACAGCGAGGTGTATCTGCATACAGACGATTTCTACTCCTGTCCCTTTGCGAGTCATCAAGAAAATTGAGGTGATTCCTATTTCAGGAAACTGTCGCCGGACTGAAATCATGTGAGTATAGTAAGATTGATTCAAAGACTTCAGGACTGTTAGGAACTGTCAGCTTTGAGCTGAGATGATAGCTGAGCTTGACTATGAAAAAGGATTATTTACTCAAGTAATGGTAAGCAAGTTGATAAGCTTAGCATGAAGACTGGAAACAGGGGGAAACATCTAGCCTGGCAGTAAGTGCAGTATTTGAGTAAACGTACATACTATCCTTCTCTGTTCTGGTTTGACATTAGAGCAATGATGCAGCTTTTGATTACAAACACAGATACCTGCTTGTTAACTAAAAGTACTTCTGCACTAAGAGCAAAAGTGAAAGTTCCGGTGTAAAAGTATAAAGTTGCACAAAATAGAAAAAGTAAGTTAGGAACTAGTTCAAAAACACCCATCTACAGTACTACTTCAGTCAATGTGTTTATGTTCCACTTTTGTTATACTGAAACCTGCTTGACTGTAACTCTGAAGAGCCTCTGAATGGAAATTTACTTTCACTCATCAGGTTTACTCAAACGTTGAGTCCAGTGTGAGAACGTCTCCCTTGTTAATAACATTTTTGTCACCCCTCTCTTTCTCCACAGAGTCACCAGGAGGAACGGCTCTAGAGTTTGTGTCAACCCAAATGTGCAGTGGGTCAACGACCTGCTCAGGTCTTTCCGAAAGTAATTACTTTATTTGGCATTTTTCGACAAAAAGCAATTTGAAGGAGTCACATTTGGCTCTTTGAAATCAAAACTTTTTTTACAAGTTTAATTTTTTTTTTTAGACTAAATGATTTAGATTTAGCCTTGAACAAAAATTTTGAAAAAGTACATTGTACGGTGGTGGTTATGGAGATGTGTCACTATGTATTTTGTGTTTCTGCCTTTAGTTTTCCACATTTCATTTTGTGTCACTGAAAACAAATACAAAGAAAAAACTATTTTCTCTGCCCTATGCTATGCCAGAGGGTATTTACTGGTATTTTATTGTGTCTAAGGGATAGACATTAACAAAAGAAGGGTTCCTTTTTGTGTTGGTAGTCAGTTATTGTAATAATGGTAACAGAAACTTTACTAGGATTGTATAATACTGTGTATTTCCGTGGTTAGTTATCATGTTATCCCTGGTCATCATACAACTCTAACCTGTCTTGTATTCTTTTTTGAATAGAATATTCACTCCAGTCTTTAATTATTTTTTCTTGTCTTGTTTTGTTTTAATTACAGTACAAATGTGAGCTCCAGCGCAACCACTGTGTCCACCACTGCTTCCACAATTCACTATTGATCACATTTTGTGGCAATGCTTTGATGTATCAAAAACCATAAATCTGTACTGTAAAGTAAAATAGTGTCAAAGCACAAAATAGAGAATGCTTTCCTGTAAATCTGACTAAATAATGTGAATCAAATGCATTGACTATATTAAACCATGGTGCTGTAACCTTTGACATGATTGTTTTGTATCCATGTCTTCTCACAAAGAATTAAAGACAGACAAAAAGACTCTTTAAAAAATGAGATGTTTATTGCCTACAAGAGGTGTAGAGAGTCGGGGCTTTGTGTTAAGAGATGATACAAGTGCGTTTGAGCAGTTTAGTTTCAACTGAAGTGTAACAGCTCACATATTAAACGTAGCTGTAGCCTTTGTAGAAGTCCTCCATTCATTCATGAGAATATCAGTGATTCAACATGGCAAGTGTTGAGACATAGGGCCCCCAGGAACCACTGGGGAGGTTAACCAAATCACTTATTTGGATGAAAACCTAACATCAGGTTTTGGGGGAAAACATTTTATTCATAAAACATTTTATTATTATTAAAGCTTTCTGATTCTCTAGAGAAAAATGTAATATTTCAAATTAAATAAAAGCATAAAATAAATCCTCCACATTAAGCAGGTGTTCATCCAACATTGATGAAAGGTCCTGTAGTCCCTTAGTTTTAGGTTATGCATATGTCATACTGTTTTTTAAAATATCTTTCATAAAAAGATAAACTAAAAAAGTGATTTAGTGCCTTTTTACGGATTTTAAATCTGTAAATCTATCTATTTATTAATTTTTGCAGTCTTTGGGAATGCGTGAGGGATTCAAGTTCCACTGGGCCTTCATCAAAACTTGATTATTCACCTACAATGTGCAGCTTTAACTTTCATAACGTAGAAATTGGAAGAGGACCTCTACAAAAGGACAGATGTGTTTTTTGTCAGCTCAGCCCTCCTACGTCAGACAAACTTCCACTTGTCCCCACAGTAAGTACGTGTTGCACCTTTTTGACATTTAATCGTCAGACGTGATGTACACTTTGGCTTCCACAATACCAAACGTGCTCCGTCTATGTTTAACAGCTTTTCACCACAAAGCTGCAAGTTTTCCTTCCATTCAAACGCTCAGTGACTGCTTCCTCTTGTCAGCGGTGGAAGCTCGTTGGACTGAAAACCCTTGTGGTGAAGAGCTGCCTGTCTGGAATCTGATACCATAAACTTAACACTGTTGTTAAATATAACAGGTTTAAGTGCAGTTCTTAAAAATACTATTGAGAAATAATGTAGCACCTTTGTTGGTGACTGCTGGTGGCTGAGGATCCTCACCCAGTATCACTTCTCATCAATACAACATCTGCTCAAAGTTACTGAAAGGCAGCAACTTTAATTTACTTTTTTACTAGGAATGCTTCAAGGATATAAATAGTTTGTTTCCAGAAAAAAAAAAAACCTTACATTTCTTGTTATTGTCATTGTTGGAAATGACAGATGCCAATCAGAAGTTTGGATTTTTAGGCTGTCAAAGCAACAGACAGAGAAAGACTTTTGAAGTCTTTCGGACACTGAAGTTGCTGCCTTTCCCCTTTGTAGTCCAAATTTATAATAGCCTCATTCCAGCAAATTATCCAGTGCATTCACCTGTGGTCAGCAAAATAACATGAGGATTTCCTTTTTATCACACTTATTTGGCATTTGTTTGTTTTTGATTTTCTTTTCCACAACATTATTCACAGGTTAATACAGTGGGGAGAAAATATTTACACAGCATCCTTTAAGTTTGTTTCTCGATTTGGATGCAGCAACCTGGCCTAGTTCGAGGCCGTCAACTTCAACATGTAAAAGCAGATTAAAGACAGCAAACCCTTCGTCCAAATGCTAAATGCTTTGTCAGACAATAAATAATAGGGCCAGATATTGAACAACAAGCTTTTTACATTCAGAAATTGCATGCGATAATGGTCGTGATATTCTTGAAAAAAATCGTGAAAGAAACAGCCACCTCTTTACAGAGAAACTGCAACAAAACAGGTGTGTGAATTTCAGATGTCTCGAGGAAATTAAGTGTCTGATGTTATGGATACAAAAAAACAGTCTGATTTAAAAAAATAAATTAAAAAAATACAGAAAGCAGTTTGAGGTAAAAAAGAAAAGATTCCTCAGTATCATTTTTTTCATGATGTCATTGGACTGGATTGGAGGGATGAAAGGATGGATGGATGGCTGGATGGATGATGGCACTGGGTTAATCTCTGAGCGTCTTGGTCTCATGGGCAGTGCTGCTGTTGGAGAAATTGTACAAACTAGGCACATTGTTTGTAGAAAAAGTATGTGAGGTGTGCTCTAAAGAGACAAAATTAACAGGGCAAATGCTCTGGGTAATGATAGCAAAGGAAGTGGCTGTGGATGTTGGACGATATGTGTGAAGGGGATCTGGAAAAACATTTTTGGAAAAACGTCAAGTAGAGTAGCAAATAAATTTTGATTAAGCCTCGTCTGAGTGTGAAAGGATGTGCACTGGAGAAATAAAAGGAATCAAGACAAACTGCTTTTAAACTTAGAACATTTATCTTTTTTTCTCAAAAACTTGGTAATACTGAATTGTACAAAGTACCAATTGAAAGACTGCATGTATGTTAGAGACAGAAGTCGCTGAAAATTGTTCAAAATAAAAGTTGGACAGAGACCAGTTTTGTCTCTACACGAGTATCAGAGACAGGTGGAAGTTGTATTCACATATCCGATCTTAGTGCACTGGGCAAAGAAAAAAAACAAACACCAGGTACATGTTTGATTTGTGAGAAAAATACGCCTTAATCAGAGAATGGTACATTACCCTCACAGATATGAAAGACGCCTTGTCAGCAAATTCACTTTAAATCATGTACAGCTGTTGTACAAAATCAGAAAACCCTGTGAGTTTAGGAGTGAAGTATAGGCCTCAAAATGCTCAAAAATGTTATCAACTCCACCAAAACTGGAGGTCTATCCGTTAACATTAACGTCAGCATCAAGTCGTGTGCAAATGAAGCAAAGCCGATACTGATCTGATTATGGTTTAAAGCTGAGGTTACAGGGTGCTGTGCAGTGTGTTGTGCAGACACCACTTATCCCAAAATTATGGCTTTTCTATTCAAATACTGAACAGAGCAAATGCTTTGACTAATTTAACTAATTCAATCTCAAAAATCCTGTGCCTGATATGTTAAACACTGTGAGTGCATGTGTAGGCAGCTGTTATAGAGTTCCCCTGCAGAGGCAGGGCTGGGTATCAAACCTCAATATATTATTTTGGACCCATTAAAAAGTGTCAAAGTATCAAGAAATGTCAAGTACTGAAAGCCGGCGTTGAATGTCTGACCAGATTCTTGAATCAGAGATGTATATTGTATTTTTAGAATTTACCTGGCACCAACTATAGGAAAAAAATAAAGTAGACTAGATAAATGTCCCAAAAATATAGATAGAAAATAAAAATGTCTTGTTTGCTTCATGGTAATTATCCCATGACACCAGGTTTGGAACATTAAACATTTGAGGAGTCTGGTCCCTATTGTAACAGACAAAAGGGGTTCTGTAGAGAAATCGCTTTATTTCTTAAAATAATCAAAAATGATATTGGTACTGAAACTCAGGTACAGCATCAGTAATGATACCCAGTCCTACCACTTATTCATTAATCCTATCAATCCCACATAGATTCTCAAGCCTCTCTTAAAAAGCCTTACAACTAAACAAAATGAAAATGTCAAACAAATTTAAATAAACACTTTTTGCACCTTTTGGCACCTAAAAAGTTAGACTAATTTCAGTTTTATTTTTTGATAATAAAGCAAAAGGCTAGCAGCAGTTTTATCAAAAATGCACCAAGACGTGGGACTTCTACAACAACAACATATATGTATGTAAGTACATACATTACCTGTGCTTTAGAAAGGATTTCCATACCAATAGCTTGCCGTTTGGTTTTGCTCTTGCGACGTGACTCTGAGAGTCTTCAGTTTGAGAGGTACTGCTGGATGCATAGCATAGCCCTGAGTTACATCTTACATATAGGGCTATTAGTTCTAATCATCTGGCACAAATATACAAAGTCCACAGGAATCTGGCGTTAAGAGGCTCCGGCAACCAATTTCATAGGGAGCCTTTACTAAATATATTCGGCTCCTGGTCACAAATCATTGGCAGATTCTTCTCAGGAAGTTTTTTTTTCCCTCTGGCAACAATAATTAAATATCTTATTGTCGACAGAGCATAAGTCACTCATTCTGGGGAGATTGTTTGGCCAGTGCGGTAAGGGGAAACGGGGCGATGCTCTTAAGACCGTAGGTGTTTGAAAGCTCGACTCAAAAAGCTAAAAGTATTAAGAGCATCGTTGATCAATGTCAGGATTGTGTTTGAAATATATTTTTATGTCTTAAACTATTTTTTTCAAAGCAATTCAAAGAGTAGGGGGCTAATTTGTTTGCAGTGCTTATTCATTTTTGAGATCTGAGCACAGATTTGACATGACCAATCATTTCATTACTTCATCGTGCAGCAGAAATTTCACAAGTTGCATCTTTTAAATCACAATGACCATAAATCGGACAAGATGAACGTGATACCTCTGCAAGTAAAATATTTAGCAACTAAATAGAGGTTCAAGACCTGTTTTGTGTAAGAAAAAATATGATAGAAGTGAACACAGCAGCTCATCAACGTTAACGCAGCACCGTGAGGTAGCTTTCTGGTTGAGATTTGCTACCTGGCAAGAAGAATGAGTTGGTGAAATCCTTAAAATTGGACCAGGCAACATAATCCCAAATTATCTACAAAACAAGTGTCAATCTGAAAGCCCCCTAAAATAATCTGTCTTCGATATTATCAGTGCTGTTGTTATTTACAAGCAGCTGTGGCAAGAGAAGATTTCATATTCTAGTTCCCATAAGAAACACACCAATTTAGTGTCGTCACATTATTTAAAAAAAAAACTCCCAATCTGTACTTTTTAATCTTTAAAAATGCAGCTATTTTATTTTATTTTGGTGTTTCTCGGCTGATCAGAATTGAAAATATGGACCTGTTGTTGTAAACAAACCTCTCACATCCCCGTAAACATTCCTACCTTTCAGTTGTTTGTAGGGTGTGATAGCAGGTTCCAGTTCTATCGACTGGGATTTTAACACAACATACATGTTGTGTTGCAGCAATAATATTTTGTCGTGTTTTCACTCTAAAATTTCACAGCTATGTGAAATGAGAAAAAAAAAAAATCCTACTAATCTGATTTGTGTGTTTTTTCTTTAAAAAGTTAATAGTTAAGGTTTGTTGTTGTAGGAGCAGAATCTACAAGCAGTTATGATCTAAGGCAAATAAAACAATTGACATTGGGGGTTACCATCGCAACTTCGTCCCAAGCCCAACATTTGGTATTAAGCCTTTTCAAGGGGGGGGGGGGAAATGTAATAAAACAAACATTTACAGTGTGCAAAAACACAAAGTGGAGCAACAAACGGGCAAATACTTCACTCCTTTTGTGAAGGTGTGTCTCAGGGTTGGAAGGGTTGGATGGTGTCTGAGTTTTAACATGACCAGTAAACTGTACAGGGTCCTGTATAAAGATGGGGGGGGGGGG
>NC_045737.1:13779153-13786561 GCF_008692095.1 Etheostoma spectabile
GGGGGGGGGGGGATGACAGTGTTTTTTAAGGTGAGGCAGGAAGGGGTTTGGTGGGGCTCTCTCCGACTGCACTACCTGTGGACGGGCAGGTGCAGTCCGTTGAGGGGTTTGAGCGGGTGGGGCATGGGAGGGTGAAGCTCCAGCTGGGCGAGTAGGGAGAAGTGGTCCGAGGGGATGTGGGGGTGGGGGCAGCCAGTGATGTTGTTGTCGATGAGCCACTGGCTGTCCAGCGGCCCCATCAGGCCCAGGACACTCATGTGGGTCTTGGAGAAGAAGATGTAGTCGATAACGCCCTGCAGACACAAACAACAATTTAAGGCGGGGCATCCAACTTTAATCTGTTCTGAGTTGGGACTGAAATGGGTCTCTGCTCATTTTAGACTGTTTTTGTATAGGAAAAGTTTGACCTTTTGGTAAATGAGCTTATTCACTCTGATTTATGAACACTACACATGAAGCTACAGGCAGGAGAATATTAGCTTAGCTAAGCACTACGCTAGCCTGACTCTGCCTGAAGGTAGAAAGAAATCAGTTACTGACCCGAACAACAAATAATCCTGCACATAAAACCTCGATTCAATACAGACAATATAATCTCTTAGTGAGCTTTAGAAGTGGAGGTTGGACAGAGCTAGGCTAGCACTTTCCCTCAGTTTCCAGTCTTTGTGCTAAGCTCAGCAAACAGTCTGTTAGCAGTAGTCTTTTTAAACACATTAGAATGGTATCATTCTTATTATTCAACTTTTGGAAAAATAGCAAAAAAGTGGATTTCTCAAAATGTCTAACTTTTCCCTTCAACATAAAGCGGCACACCTTTGCGTAAATACAGTGTTTGGTAATATCCTGGCATCTATATCAAAACAAAATAATACACTACTATAGGGAAACACTTAATTTAATTGATGCCACTTTATCTTCTGGCCAAAACACTATTAAATAAGAGATTACAGATGGCAGAGACGCTTCAGTTTTCCACTTCAGTCCTTTTTCTCAAAGACCATGTTGCAAAAGATTTTACCTGCTCAGTTTTTATAACCACATTTTAGTCTCAGATAAACATACTGTGTAAACAATGTTCTTGAGCATACTTGGCCAAATCTTGATGGACAAGTGCATCAGAAACTTCACTAGAGGTTGAATAACGAGGAAAAGATCCTGTACTAAAAGGTAGATAGGAAGACCTGCAGAAAACATTTGTGTGATAATGTAACGTTGTGGTCTGTGAGCCCCAGAGAGAATCATTTCCTTTAAGATTTTTGGTTGGACAAACATTCACTGAGCAAAGACTGCTGGATCTTTCAGTGAAATTAAAAAAAATTTAGACTCAGAGTTGTCAAGTGAAGATACATTTTGGAGCGGTTTGACAACAGTTATGTAGTAGGAAGGATTTATGTTGAAATTTGCGCAAAGGAAAAAACTCCTCATGCCCAAAGGCTCCTCTACTGTAATTTTAATCTTCGCCCACTATTAGTGTTGCTGAGGCCCACTGACTGTTTCCAGACCAAACAACATGTAGCTTCTAAAGACACTTTGGACGGTTGATGTTTGCACACTGTGCTTGACTCATTTCATTCTGCCTCTCTTACCATTCATTAGTCATCCAATTTGTTTATGCTACTGTAAAAAGAAACTCAGTGATGATGCACTGACACAAAAGAGGGACTATTTGATTCCAAAAATAAGGATCCATTTGGTTTTTGTTTCTTTAAGAACCTTTGAATGTTAAAGGTTTATGTAAGGGGAAGACCACTGCTACTGATGTAAAAACCAGGAGCAAAAATAAGAAAGAAAACTTTGAATCTGTGTGACAAGTGCCTCCATGACTCATTCGAAACCAGAGAAGAGACCACAAGACAAATTAAAACAAATACAGACATATACGCTTAACCACAAACACATAAAAAAAAAAAAAGCGTTTTGTTGTTTAGCAGCACTCTAAAAAGGTAAATCAGAGCTCACTTTCCATTCCCACTGAGATCTTCCACAGCAGGAAATACTCATAATGGTATAAAACATTCCACATAACCGAATCTTCCTTATTAATGTATACATCAGCTAGGTTTGGGTTTCAACCACTCAATGTTGAACTGTATGTCCTTTAACTGTAACTGTACAGTAACTTTTCAAATATTTAGCTGATGTTTAGCATGATCACAACACAAGTTCCAGTAGACTAATTTCTACACGCGAGTTAGTGGAGTACTGGTCTAATTAAATATGGGCTAATTCTATAAATCAAGCTATGAATGGTATATAAACTAACCCGTCAGGACAGACTGCAATGAAACTGAAAGGTTTTGTGTAGGTAAGTGCTACAAAGTGTGGAGATTTCTAAGAACTAAACTCATTTTGACAAAACGGTCTTTAAAAATATGTCCACAGGAGAAATCTACAGACACAAATACACAAAGAAAAGTAAACACCAAAATTGGTATTTTGGTTGTTTTCTTTTGACTTGTCTGAAAGAAGACATGTGTAAGTAAAATAGCCCAAAATCTAAAAACAGACCCGCAGAGCTGCAGGGCGCCTGGATAGCTCAGTTGGTAGAGCGGGTGCCCATATATAGAGGTTTACTCCTCGCCGCAGCGGGCCCGGGTTTGACTCCGACTTGCGGCCTTTTGCTGCTAACCCCCGCCCCTTCTTCTGTCCTATCAAAATAAAGGCTGAAAATGTTCCCAAAAAAATCTTTTAAAAAAAACAAACAAAAAAAAACAACCAGTGCATGAAAAAACCCTATGTTTTTGCCTGTAGTGTCTGACCTTTAAACATCCTGCCTCAAAAGGTTTTTACCTTAAAGTCATATGTGTAGTTGGTGTAAGGCATCAGATTGCTGTCGTAGGCGCTCTTCAGCTGGAAGCTGTGTGTGATGCTTCCATCGGAGTTGCCGTTCTTGCCGTTGCAGCTGAAGTTGGTCAGACATTCATTGTAGCGTAGCTCCTTGAAGTCCTTGTGGTTCTCAGCCACTCCTCCATTGCTCAGGTATTCCACTACACCTGGATCATACAAAAAGTTCACTTTTTGTTGTAAAAGTGCATCGCATTAATCCAGAACATCTCTTTCATTCATAAAACCCTAAAAATCAATTGTGTGTTTGTCTTAATGGAGCTCAAGGCACCAATATTCAATATGCATGACTGTGTCATCTATTTACATGAAAGGGACACTGATATCAATTGAGTGTATTAAAGAAACTAAACAGTGTACAAGTTTAGCAGATTTGATTAAAAAAAAAAAGTAGTCAACAATAACACCTTAATATCAACATACAAAACTAAATTTGCAGCAACATAATTTGAGGAAGAGGAAGACTAAAAGACTGAAACTGAAACGAGGATCCTGAAGAGTGAGACAGTCCTACCGGAGTCTGGCAGCGAGTTGAGGTCAGCACAAAGGACGATGGGGATGGAGGACGGGTTGGAGGTCGGCGAACCGGTCGCCATGGAGCCCGAGGCCCTCTCAGCAATGCTCTTCAGCTCAGACAGGAACATCATAGTTTGGATCAACTTGACGTCCGAGTACTCGGGGTCCCAATGCATGTGGGCGTTGGCCACCAGGATCAGCTGCCTCTCCTGTGGGGGCTTCATGCCTGAAAACAGAGAAGAAGAAAAATTGGTTATGCAGCCCACGACACAGTGGAATTTATAAGAAGTAAAAAAAAGTTGCTTAGGTAAGATGAAACTCATTAGGTAATTTTAAAAAAGGTCATAACTACAAACATAAACGACTTTACAAGAAAGAACTTTCCAAGGAGTGAAAAAGGCTTGGTTGCCTCCAAAAACCCCAGATGAAACCTTATTTTGGTAACAAAAAAGCACATAGCTGATGCAACTTTAGAAACTGCTGACATAATATAAAAATATATAAAGGAAGAGAAGGATTTACAGAACATGAGTGAAAAAGAAAGTCCATGTATGATTACTAGGGGGTGTAAAGATTCACTGACCCGAATCGGTTTCCGGTTGCATTATCACAGATATGACTACATCGATACAAAGTGCTCTGAAAGAAGGTCTGGCTACTCCACACAGCATTCGGGGATGGGAGGAAAATGTGCTCTGCTTTAATGGAATTTCTTTAAACCATTCACAAAATTGTCACGGCGCAATGCTAAACTCCGCACAGAGCCGCTGCAAAGCAGTCGTGCAGCAGAAATCTCAGATTGGACAGATAGTCTAGCTAGCCGTCTCAATTTACCCTGCAGAGATCTGAGGAGCAGTCAACGATAGTCCTCGTAAATCCACCAAATTTAAAATTAAAACACAAAGAAAGCAGACAAAGAAAGACTACGAATTGTCTGAGTGAAGCTTTGCTGTCAATCCAACAAAGCTGAAGTGTGTGCTATGCCGTTGATAGACGGGTGTGTGTTTATGTGCGTTTAAGTTGTTGTTACAATGTATATTAGCATCTACCTTTACTATTCCCTGTTCCTTTTACAAAATAAAGATTTATTTGAAGGTAGGAAATGCTTCTTTTATAGAATTGAATTATTTTAATTTATAATGGGAAATTAAAGTGTGTACATTAAACAAATATTAACTGTATCTATCAGAGTGAATCGTATCATGTTAACATTGAAGAGAAGATAGACTTTATTAATCCCACACTGGGGAAATTCCTGTCGAACTGAGTCATTTTTTATTAAAATGTATCATCCCTGAAGCGCATCGTAGTCCATGCATTTCGGCACGTATCAGATCTTCTTATAAAAGGGAGAGATGCACAGCCCTAATGATTACTGTTATTTGCATGGAGCAACACTGTCCTCAACGCAGTTGATTGAATAAACTGATGAATGCTGATTATACAATACGTTTGAATCACAACAGAACAGATTTATTAAGAAATACTCTGTACATGTATTTACATACTGTACAACACCACTATTTCATCCGGTTTCACTCCATTGAACAACATCAAATGGATTTTATTGATTATTTCTAATCAAAATTACTAGTGACACCTTGTGGCAAAGATACATTACTGCATTTAAACATTTTCTGTGCTACTTTTATTTATTTATAACACTTAATTTTAGATTACTTTTTACAAGATGCCTGCAATACTTTTTGCTACTGTGTGATGATGGATTAATGTATATATTACACATTAATAATAACACTATGCATGTCTTTTTAATGGTTGAAGTTTAAACTTAAAATGTGAGAAGGTTAATTCTCACATTTTAAGCTCTTGGCTACATTTCTTTACACAAACCACAATGATCTTAGCTTTATACCCGCACTATACATTCGGTGGGCCGGACTTATAATTGATAAGCAATTATGTCATTTTTGTGTGTATTGTTAATTGAATATCTTTGGGTGGTGGATTGTTGATTGGACAAAACAAGCAATGATACATCACCTTGAGGCCTTTTCACTCGTTTGACATTTTACATACCAAACAATAATTAATACCAATGTTGACAGATTAATTTCTAAATTAAAATCAAACTTAGTTACTGCCCCTTAGGCAAAAATTATATGTTTCTGTGAACCTGCAATGCTTTGAGGCTTGAAAAGTGTTGCCTTGGATTACATCCATGCACAAGAGAGAGTAAAATGACATCGTCCGTTTCAGGGTAATGTTCTGAAGATGGGTCCTACCATCAGAGAACAAGTCCTTGTTGACCTCGAGCAGAACGACCACCCCGATGTTGTCTTTGGTCATCACTCTGTTCAGCATGACCTCTGAGCCCTCAGAGTTGGCCATGGCCACCTGGTTGAACTCCACAGTGTGTTTCTGGACCAAAGTAAACCTGCAGGAACATCCACAAAGCAGCATAAACATTTACGGATGAGTTTGGAAACTCGCGCTTACATTTCAGATGTAAAAATATCCCTGGTTTACTGCATACACTACTGTTCAAAAGTTTGGAATCAGCTGTTATTTTGATTTTTTTCTTTCCTTTCTTTCCTTTATTAATAATGATTTTAGCAGAGATAAAAATGTATAATTCAGACACCAAATGTATTATATACCTTTGAGATAGTTTTGACCCAAAAAGAATAAATGAAATCATTCAAATTTCCATTCAGTCAAATATCTTTCGGTTCTGAATTTGTTTTTCGGTGCAATGTGGCTCTGAATGTTGAGTTAGTGTGCGTTTTCTTTGGGACGTCTGAAGTCTGCCCAGTGGTTAGATTAAGGAGGTTTAACTGTGTTTCGTCCATGCATATTATGTTCAGCTGATATTCCAACAGTACCAACCCTAGACTAACTCATTTCCCTTGGAAGTTTGAAGAAGATGTCGGTAATTCCAGCTTGTTATACTGTATGCTCCATTATTGCGCACTTGACACTGAAACTGGAACCTGTTACTATTTAAATCTGCACACATGTAGATGCTACGCTTCCTGTTTTTGTTTTTGTTTTTTTAACCAATGACTGATTTTTTTTTCTCTTCTTATTCAAAGCAACACTAGGGAACTTTTCCCCCTCTGGTCCCTCTACAGGTAGGAAGCGGAATTGCCCCATTACATCTCATTTGAACTACAGATCCACTACCCGATCTGGCAAACTTGCACAGTACGGTTATAGCCGGTAGAGAGCCGCAAAACAAATGCAGTAGTGCCGTTCACCCTGTGACGAGTTGATAAACCACTAAAACATTATTTTAAGATACAAAAAAGTTCTTTAGTGTTGCTTTAACTGTTGCTCAGAGGTACCTTTGTCTCTTTCTGCCCTTTCAGTTGTCATTCTGGTTGAAATATTGTACAGTATTTTGTTCTCCACTTTACAAATCTAAATAACATCTATTTGTAAGGAGGACTTTCTACAACCTAAAGCACAAAAAAAACATTCAAACATATAGAGTAGTCGACTCACGCATCTGACTGGACCTGGTCAAGCTTTTGTGGCTGGAGATTACAAACTTTTCAACATTAGTGTACACGAATCGTAGTCATCCTGCCTATAACACGCAGTCAATGTGGTCATGGTCAGTTTTAACTGGACTTCTGTAAAGCTCCATCTCTATAAATACTGCTCACTTCAGACAACATTCTTCAATATCCAAACAATACAAAAACCTACAAACAGACAAGTGTTTTCAATAAATCAGGTTTGGTAAAGTGTAAAACAACCTTACTTTTCGGTCTTGAAGAACACAGCGCAGCCGTCCACGTGTTTCCTCTCCTGTTCAGAAACAAGTTTGGCACGAGACTTTGGGCAGAAGTAGCCGTCGTAGCCGCGCTCCTTCAGCGTTTCCAGAAACATAGTGTAGTACTGCTCTGTCTCCACCTCCTGCAGACACACAGGGCAAGAAATGTCACCTAAAAGAGTCAATGAAATGTATGTGTAAAGGAGTGAGCATCAGCCACATATAAAAAGGCAAATCCAATGGGAGGAGGAGGGGTATTCTGATCCAAATGAGGATGTTCTGATCTGATGATGCCTTTCTAAAAAA
>NC_045737.1:13786571-13791713 GCF_008692095.1 Etheostoma spectabile
AAAAAACTCTCTTGTGGGAAAGACTAGCCAACATCAACTAAGAATTTATGTTCCTAAACTGAATGAATGCTTTTACTATAACATAAGAACAAGGTTACGGTCATTCATTCTGATGCAAAAAAATCAATAACTTATTTATAACTTTCCATTTCAGAGACGAAGGATATAGTTGAAAGGAACTTTACATTTAATATTGTTTTTCTAAACAAAATAGTGTGGTTTCCACTACATATATCCCAAAAATACAATCTAATATTGAGAATAAAGTGTAAAATATATCTCTGTTTTATTTCTCCCCCTTGAACTTCTGACAATTCAAAAATATTCCCAGATTTTCTTCACTCTTTTCCTTGGTGAAAGATTCAGCTTTAAGTCAGAAATGTAACAAGGGAAACATGGAGGCGATGTCAGCTTCAAGCTGAGCGGCCCTTCATTTACCTGCAGGCTGATGATGTCAGCGTCACAGCTGGTGATTTCCTCCATGATGCCTTTCTTGCGGTACTCCCAGTTAAGAGCCCAGGATGGACAGTAGCCGTACAGCTGTCGCGTGGCGTACTTGTCGCACAGCACGTTGTAGCACATAACCGTGAACACGGCTGCAGAGTGTGGGAAATGTAAAAGGATCATCGTTGAGATCCATGCAGTTTTATTTGTATTCCTCTGGTGTTTGCTGTCCTACGTATCTGACACAGTTTCACAGTAGCAATACAAACATGTAGTATTATGAAAATGCTGTAGGTAATTACTTTTAGAAAGATATTAGACTGACAATCCATCTGACACTGGAATTTAACTAGTGCTGTGAAGCATGAATAAACTTTTTGTTCTTCTTTTACCACTCATGAAGCCTTAGGTTTATCTTGAGAGCCTTTAGTCCTGACCACCATGACGGGAAGCATTGGTTCAGAAAACAATTTACATTTAAATGTTAGCAGTGAACAACTGAATGACAATTACAGTTTCACAATTTAGGCAAGAAAAGAAGGCACTGTCTCAGCAAGTCAGGATGTGATGCCACATGCTGATTTAGGCTGCTAAAAGAAGTGAAATTGTATAAAAAAACCTATCCTGCTGCAGCCTTAAGTAGAAAAGACTACATGTTTCACCTAGGCATACAGTTTCATGAATTATTTCTACTCCAACAGGCAGCTGAACTTGCAATAACTTTGGCCCTGACAAACATACCTGTGGGAGTCATTTGGTCTCGCTCTTTCAGAGTGATCCAAGGTCTTTGGGGGAGCTGCTCTGGGTGCACTACAAACAGGGCAGGGCAGAGGGAAATTAGGAATAAGCGCACACTTGTCCGTGACAAACACAATGGCGTACCTGCAGTAATACTGCTGCATTGCTCAGGTTTAAAATTAACTTCCAGTTAAATATGCATGAGTTCCAATAAACTGTTGTGTAGTAAGGTGAAGCTGCCGGGACATTCACCTGCTAGATTGTCAAGCATGTAGTTCAAAAGCTTCCTGGTTCCGTCCGACTCCTGGTACAGATTGAGGATGTCTTGGGACAAAGGGTTTCCTGCAAAACAATCATATTCTAAATATTTTAAAAATCATTTTAGGTGGGAACTCACACTTATAATTCACCAGCCACTTTTAGCTTTTAGAAAGTGAATAGCTGCAGCCAGAATTTACTCACGTTTTAGTAGACAGTGTTTTTTAAAACTGTTTTTAAATTTAATGATAATTAAAAGAGACTCACCTTTTAGCCCCAAGGTTTGTAACTGGAAAAGCCTCCCAAGTTCATAAGGCAGAACTCGTAAAAGATTGTTGTTTAAAAGCAATTCCCTGCAAGAAATTGGAACAAGAACTATGAGTATTTTGTGTCCCAGTCTTTTCTGTCACAAACTTTCTCTACACTGTGGCAATTCCTGAACAATACATCGATGAAAAGGAATTGCCACAAACTGTTGTCAAAACATCTGCCACGTTGTCCTTCCAGTCATAATGGGTTTTTGCCTGTCATCTTTGTTTGTCTTTGTTTTGTGTTTATAGGTCAGTCAAAAGGGAGGGGGATTACTACTTCCACCCACACATTTCCTAATCTTCTGAGTGTTTGATCACTGTGTTTTAATCATTTCTTTTCTTCTAAGCTTTGGGATTGTTTGGGACATAATCCCTTGAATGAATCCAAAGAATTATGAATTTTTTGAGAGAAAATACATACTGTTGAGTGAAGTGAAAGCTTTGTACAAATGAAGACATTAGTAAGCTTCAAACTTTTGTGTAATAAAACAATAATGATAATGTGTACTCCAATGTAAAATAACATACTGTATACTGTCTTTTCATCCACAACTTCAAGCCCGATCACAGAATATTTAACCATTCTCTTAAGATCTGTGACAAAGCTTTTTGTTAAGATAATTTTTCTTGCCATATTCAAAAAGCCTATTTTGAGTATCCAGAATAAAATGTCTCTTATTTGAGCCTGATGTCAGTCATGTCCCTTAAGGCATCCCTCCTAGCCAGGACCAGCCTACCTGAGAGAGACCATATTGCCCAGTTCGGCGGGCAGGCTGCGGAGCTTATTGGACGACAGGTTCAGGAAGACCAGGTTGGGCAGCTTGGCGATGTCCGGCGGGATGCGGCTCAGGTTGTTGTCATTGATGTGCAGCGCCGTCAGGTGGGTGAGTGTCCATAACGAGCTGCTCAGGCTCCTCACCCGTCCTGCGTCAAGACAAACACAGGTACAATGGAGTGTCTTTAAACATAATTTCCAAAACTTGTTAGGAAGACTGACGATCCATTACTGATAGATAACGGCTGATACTGACTTAAATAGCTGGATCAGGTGTTGTGACAATGGGGCCGATCTATTTAATTCAATTCTATGTTAATATACTATATTACATTAAATACTGGAATAGTAAAATGTATTCCTGTTAATTTAAAACAACATTTAACAAGCCACTGCTGCATGGTTTATTATTTTAATAATATATAAAAAATAAGTAAATGTATTTATTTGTGAAATTTAGTTTTACAAAGTTCGGAAAGCAATGTTTAAGTAAAGCCAGATGTTGCCTTACACATAAAAGAACTTCCACAGAGTGAGGCATACAGCTATTTAATTAAACACTGGCATGGGATCGGTACCCAAAGCCCAGGTATTGGTGTCGGGACTGAGAAAGTTGGATCGTTACATCCCTAATTTTATATCTGAACTTTGTGATCAATCAAACCAGGGAACAAAACAATTTTAATATTTTTTGTTGTTGCGGCAAACATCTGTTAAGTTTCAAACATTGACATTTTCATGCATAAACTACATTCCGTTTTTCAGCCGGGATGTAATTGCGTTTTCATACACAGGGTTTACAGATCTTTATTATCTTAACCAAAAGTAATTTAACCACGGAGTTAGTTAGACTGACCAGAAATCTCGAGCTCGGCCCAGTAAGACTTCTTCCCATTGGCCGCCTCCTCCGCTGGCATGATGGTGTAACATCTGCGGGGATCAGGAGGATCATATTTTTCCTTTGGCATACCTGTTAATCTGAAAAACAACGCAAGAATCACATATATTAAGAAAACCAAGAAACACAGAGAGCAGAGCTATTCTTCCCACTCTAAAAAGAGTAGTATAAATAATACATTTTTTGTTTTTTAATGAATAAATAAAAATCATTCCTACAGGGAGTTTCCTTTCTAAAACTGTAATCAAAATGCCCAAAACCGTTTCCCACAATCCAAGGCGATGTCCTCAAATTGTCCAAACAGTCCAAAACCAAAGATATTCAATTTACAGATATAAAACAAAGAAAATCAGCAAAAACCTCACATTGGAGAAAGTGGAACAAGATAATGATTAGAGTTATTGCCTGTTCAATTACTTAAATGATAAATTAATTGAAAAAATAATAATAGTAAACTAATTGTTTCACCTGTACAACAAATAATCAAAAGAGGTTTTCTGTCCCGTTTTAAAATATACTTTATGTTCAGTTTAATTTGGAGAAGAAATCTGCAATTTTCTCAACAGAAAACACATTTTGAGTCATCTAGCACCATGAAATACAAATGTTGTGAGGTGCATGTCCCTAAAATTCTCCAGCCACCTGCAAAATATTTTCCCAGCCATTTAAATATTCAAAAAAGTGGCCGGTGGGGTCGGCGGCCTCAGACAGTGTTTACCGGCACACGGCTGCAAGACAACGACACAAAGCCTCGACCAAATTGGAGCCAAGCCACAGAGGAAGCACCTGGAGGACAGTAATGAGACGCTGCAACGAAAACAGCTGTCTGTTTACAGAGCTGAGACGCTGATGTCATCGTGTGATTATCAGTATGATGGTGTTCAGCACGTGATTTAAGGAACATTTTGACCGTCCAAGCTGAATCCAGGTGGAAAAATACTTTTGTGGGGAGATCAAGAGAATAAACTTTAAATCTACAAGCCACAGCTAATTACTGAACAGCTGGAATTTTAGTGAAGAATACAGACCTCCACTCAACAGCAGCGTACCGACAAGAGTCTCAAATAAGAGTCAAAAACAACAGTCTACACATTTTGGTATTAATCCTGTCCTTTGTGATCCCACCCCTAAACTTATTCATGTGAGAAATATTTTGAAATCCTTCCCTTCATTTTGGAAAATGTTCTCTCTGAATCTGGACTTCTCAACCTGTTTTTCTTGGTTATACAGAACTTTAAAACATTGTTTTAATTTTCCTACTACACTGTTTTGTCTGCAAAAAATATAGCTGGGAAAATTCAGTGAAACTTTATCATGATGAGGATCAAATGATGTTATAGTTTTACAAAATACTGTTGTCTAAACTAATAAAATTCAAGCAGATAGATAGATTATTTTAGTCTGGCTATCACCAGACCAAGCCAAACTCAATAGATTTGCGATTGAGCATTGGTCTGGGGGAGTCTGCTCTGTTTTTTCTCTGCACAAGAGGCGTGACCAACAGGCATAGTTTATTTGACTCTGTATGCAATTGGAAAGTCTTTCAACCAATCAGAACAACGGTCCAGGTGACGGAGAAGCGACAGCAGCATCAACAGGTTGCTGCTCTTTGGTGCCCATTGGTATGTTGAATGTAAACAACAAGCTGCTTGGTTGCCTCTCTATCGTCATCATGTTAAACCCACCAATAGCGCGGCAGGTAGATAAGCCAGTTTGTG
>NC_045737.1:13791723-13795797 GCF_008692095.1 Etheostoma spectabile
GCAAAATTGTGAACTGAAGCAGGAGAATCAAACTGAGTCCACAAAGAGTGGGCGGGGTTTACCCAAATCCAGGATTATTTATTAATCCAAGAGAAATTCAAACAACTAACACATATAAACCAATTCAATTGGGTATTACAGTTTTTGTTTGACCTATTAAGTGAATAGTTTGAGTTCATGAAATGTATAACTGTGGGGCACAGTTCAGTGCATTGAACATCAGTTTGATTATTTCAAACTCCAACCTGTATGTCACAGTTGTCACACTTTTTGAAGGGTACAGTACAGAACAAATGAGACCAACTAAAGCGTGCACGTTTTGGCCTCCAATAGAACTAGAGTTTCTTTAATTTGGACCTAGCCTTGTTTAAATCTACTTTGGCCTCTTATCTCCAGCCCTATGCTCTGGAAAAAAAATATGTCAATCTTTGGGAAAGCAAGTTTTTATGCTACCTCTAAGACATTATAATATAACACACATTGCTGTTAATAACACACATTGTGTCACAAAAAAATAAACCAGAATGTGTGTTTTCCCAAAGCAGGTAAAAATGAAGAAAATGACACTAAGACATTACATATATTTGTAAAATATATCTGTCATACAATGAGACAAGAAAGCACATCACAGTCTAATTAATGCAATACATTAAAAGGTTTAAATGTTACATTATAGTGTAAGTGACATGGTGTCATGGCTTAACTCAATGTTCTTGAAAATAAAAAAATAATTGCCTCTATCTGATTGATTATCATATCAACTTCACAAGCTTTTTCTCAGACAACATGTCCATAATCATTGCTTGAAAGCAGTATCAACATGCAAAAAAAGTTACTCAGTCAAAAACACAGGAATTCCTTACATCTGCTCTATTAGCAGCCATGCAATCTGCAGGAGGTCTTCTCTGAAGCCACCCAGCTTGCAAGTTATTTAAAGTCCCCTGTCAGTCTCCTGACTGCACGGCTCAGGGACACAATGCATGCCTTGTTTTCTATTATCCACCGACTTCTGCACACCGTGCATATGAGCACAAGGGGAAATAAAAAAAGGGTGCATGATATTATGAATCCAGCCGCCTTGAGGTTTGCTGGGGTTGAACAAGTTTGAAGAAGACTTACATAACTTGTTTACACACTTCTGGGTCACAAGTGAGCGGCTGTGGGCAGATATACGGCCTGCTGGCAACGGGTCATATCCCGAACATATCGCGACTTTTATCACATGCCTGGGTTGATAACATTTTAGACTCCGAGGGGCTGTGACAGATTATGGGTTTTCTGAATCTGTTGCTTTGAGACTGTTATAATTTTAACAAGGCGGGAGTTTTTGTAAATGGAAAATATGTATTGATGGCAACGGCACTAACAGCTGAGTATCCAAACATAGCTGTAATGTCAAAAGTGACAAGCACTAACGTTACATGGATGGGGGCCCGTTCAGGAAAAGTTCGGCCCACCGCTCACCAGCTGTCACATCTGGCAATGAGGTTAACACGCCCTCTGGTCTCGTCTATTTAAACATTTCGAATTATTAAAACTATTAAAATATTGTCTAAACAGAGTACGAACAGGTTAAGCGTCCGGCAAGCTCAAAGCACCGCGCTGGATTTGTTTGGCTAGCCGCAGCAGGGCGCACGCCACCCGGGCTCACCGAGGCGGACTGCGGGGCTGGACGGAGTTGGTACAATCAGAAGCGGATTTAACTGTGAGGTCGAGCCCTGGACAACCTAGACAAAACGTCCGCAGCATAACAGCAAACTCTGAATTGGCATTACCTTCATTCGGGAGCAGTAGAAGACGATTTATAGAGGGAAATTGGTAGAGACATGCAGACACGGCTGTTGAACCCGTTTAGACCCTGAACGTCTCGGAAACAGAAGGAAGAACAACAAACGCGGCTTCCGCTCGTACCCGTCCGCACACGACATGCGGCCCCGGATTTCTCCCTGGTTCATGTCATCATGTCAACAAGTCCATATAGTCATTGGTCAAGACATGGAGTGTTTAAACTATTGTTTAAACTAATTTTTAACATTTAGAATAACATATTACCCAAGTTGTGGTCAGAAAGCCGTAGTTTACTGTCTCCACTTTAAAGCAATCCGAAGGGCATTTTTCTTAGTCTATCTAAAACACTCTGGGAAATTCGGCATTAATTTAATCCAGAAAGAAAAGTTAATGTATAAGTCAAACATTTACTAAAATAAGTAAATATTGGTTTACCAAGTATAGAATATAAACATTCTATATACTTCTTTAGTATCGGATGTATGTTTGGAGTATTTACCAATATGTTTGGAAATGGTAGATTAATTGGTTTGAACGGAGATACGGTTTTACTTTCCAGGTGGAACCTTTCAATTCGAATCGCTGTTTTCACACGGACAGCCCAACAGCATTCCCAGAAATGGCAACTTGCACGCGGATTGTATGCAGAGGTCAGTTTTTTGTGTAATTTACTTTATTTTAATTGAGAGTAAAAATGAAGGTCATCAAACGTTTGTACCGCAGAGAAGCACATGCTGTTTCTTTCAGGCTTTTTTGTTAGTTTCTCGTTTCGGTTAAAGGGCTAACAGTCATTAGCGTGTTAGCTTGCTGCTCTGTTCACTAACGGTAGCCCTGTTGGATGACAAGTAGCTAGCTAGCTAACCACTCTGGCTAACTCTTAACGTTACATTATGTAAATGTGTGTACGTTTTACTGTCACCCAACTTATTGAAAAATCCCCCCATGGGGCAACTACTCAAGATTAAATTTTTATTAGTATTATTTAGATTATCCGTTTAATACGGTATTAATGCAATTAACAAGGTAACGTTAGCTTTTAAATTAACTGTTTTTTCAGAGCGTCCTTGTAGAAAAAACTGGTCGTAGTGAGCGGTGACGAGAAGTGCTAATGAGTTTATAAATAAAAAATGTTGATACTATAGTGAGTTATATATGTGTGCAGAATTAAATAGTTGGCATGAATTGTTCAAGCTAGGGTTTTAAATAATGTTCTTATTAAAATGTGTCTCTTGGCTTAGCATTTAACTGCCAGATTTCTCAACGCACTTTAGGGAGAAAACCCCGAAAACGACTATTTATCAATTAGCTGTTATGGGCTCAGGCTGTAGAGATCAGCATCTGGCTCTGCCTCCACAGCGTTGTAAATCTGGCGAGATTAGCCCACGAATAACCACTCACCATCACTTGAGCCAATTAAAACTGCATTTAATTAATTTGCTTTGCATCCTGCACAGTGAGTGAAGGATATTGAATATTTACAACCGCACCAACACGAGGCAGCATTTCCTCCACAGACATTAAGAAAGTCTTTATAGTTTCCTGCGAAATAGCACATTAGATGCGGTCTACTTCAGTTTGGCAGAGATAAGCCCTGATGCATACCTGCTACATTGGAATGTCAAATACTACAAGATTTTAATATATTTTTTCAGGTTTTTAAGTAGAAAGGATATATTTTGAACTACTTGTGAACATTTCTCTGCATCATTTGACCCAAATGGAGGTTGTCATTTGCACTTTGTGTCTGTTTGTTTCAATTTCTGAACAGCTTTTTTCTCTTTTGCAGTTGTAGCAGGATGTCAGAGGCAGCTGCTGAGTGCCGGTGGTCCCGCTTACACAGGTGTCTCACATACTGCTCTGAGGAATGCACCCATCAGGTCTTTTGCCGCTGTAAAGTAAGTTTGAAAAATCTTTTAGTTTAATCAGAATCAGATTAAAAAATACTTTATTGATCCCCGAAGGGAAACTCTGTGTTGCAGTTGCACAAATATTATAAATATCAGAGTAGAAATACAAATAAAGAAATATAAGGAGTGTGGCTATGTACGGTATTTACATAAAGGAATGTTGTTATACATTATTTACATAATTAACATAATTAAGGAATTGCAATGGTGAAATGTAAAATAATAATAATAATTGTAGTAGTTGAGAATTGCACACGTCAGGCCAGTGTTATTGCACAAAACAGATAGTACAGATAACATTGTCCAGTTTCAAACTCTCAAAGTCATTCCTGCCTGAGTGTCTGCGTGTCAGACATTTAGAGGGAGGAGTTATAAAGTT
>NC_045737.1:13795807-13801130 GCF_008692095.1 Etheostoma spectabile
GGCCACAGGCAGGAATGACTTCCTGTAGCGCTCTGTGGTGCCTTTTGGGAGAATGAGTCTATCACTGAAATAAAACCAACTTTAAAGATCTTTTATCCAGGCTAGATTCTTTCCAATAGAATCAGTTTGTTGTTCACTCAGCACTGTCAGCAGATAAAAATGTGAACCATAAACTAAAGAGAAGATAGATTGGGTCTGGTGATCCAAATATTTTTCAGTTTAACATCTCCCTTAATGTTTGTCAGGGCACTAAGGAAAGACAAGAAAGAGGACACAGAGAAAGAGGTGAAGAAAGAAAAGAGGGTAATCGATGACAAAGACAGACATAAGCCCTATGGCAAGACGGCGTGGGCGCCTGTGGATGACGTGTACGTTATGAGGTACTACCCCCGGACAATCTACAATGCAGCAGAAGCCATCAACATGTTGAAGAAATTTCAGATGTTGGACTTCACTCCTCACAAGCAGCCTATTTACATCGATCTGAGGCTAGACATGAAATTGGAAAAAAAGGTAATGGCAGGAGTTCTGAGAAGTGTTGTATGTAGTATTCTTTGGATCAATTCTGCCTACATTAGATAGGAAACAGAGCCGAAGGAACAGTTTCTCCTAGAAGGCATTCATGTTAATGTGTTGCACTCTGTTGTTTAAGTTAAAAGTGACAACGACAGTCAAATGACAAAAGTGAGTTCAAACTCTGGCTCCTTTTTCAGCTTTACACATCAGGCCAGTCGTCGTACGTAGTGGGTGTGAATGTTGAATTTTCTGTACTGGAAATTTGTGTGTGTGTCACTAACAGATACTTAAAGTAACCAAAATAAAGATAATAATGATATGATCAAACTTATTCAGCTGTATAATTCAAACATTACTGCAACAAAAATAAATAAGAAAATATTTAACTTTTAAATATAACAAAACAATGTATAGCTCCAACAACAATAGAGCTTTAAATTAATATTAACTATTATTGTATTTATAGATGTATATTTATTTTTCTGGATTTAATAACTAATATTGAATTTAGGTACACACACTTATTTACTTATTTGTTTATCCAAGAGCACAACTGTAGGGAGTCTGAGATCTAAGATTTCCATTGCCAAAGACTACTTCACTGTAATTGTTGTGCACATAACAATAAAGAACTTAAACATGAACTGTATTGCTATGAACTTCAGGAAATCTGAGCAGAGTTAAGTCTGCACCCAAAAGCTTGCTGTCCACATATAGAGACCTGGTGAATTGTGCATTTCAATGACCTTCAGCTCCTTTGACTATATGAATATGCTCACCATTAAGTCCATAAATCTGTGGGGAAGTCTGAACATTTGTTTAGTCACTGATGTATCCCAGAAATCACTATTTGCTTAATTTTAACCAACTAACTGGACCCTCAGAATAGAGCAGGACGTCCCCATAAGGCTTAATCACCTGCCAAAGTGCCTGCCAGAGACTAATTTTAGCAGTCAGACTTGTTTGGATTTCACAAATGTGAGGGATATTTAGCAGTCTTTGCAACATGAGTTTTGGTTAATCAGCAAAAACAGTGCGACAGAGGAATAAGAACCTCATGAGTTTGTTTCCACACCGCAGGACTGCAGAGCTGCTATGTTGTCCAGACAGTCCTCATGAGACAGACTTACTTCCAGCCTGCTCCATCTGTCTCTGCAGAGCCAATGTTCCTTTGCATAATGAATAAAGAACACCCCAGAGAAATGAAAAATTTAAGTTGTGGCGGAATAGATTTAATACTTTATCTGATCTTGCTCTATGATTGACGTCCCGTCTTTTTCTTTCCTCTTGATTTTTTTGGAGCATGATGAGGGTTTAAAACTGTAATATTTTATTTTATTTTCTCCTCACAGAAAAAGGTTGAACCCTTTGTCAGCACGGTGCACTTACCACACCCCTTCAAGACAGAGATGAACAAAGTTTTAGTTTTTACTGAGGTAAAACGTTTTATTTTTCTTCCCTTTCAGTCTCACTGAATCTTATTTCATAGCCAATTGATCGCCTGCCGTTGATGAATTGTCCTTTTTAATATGTCTGAACGTGATTCAGATTTGCTGCAGCACCTTTTTATTAGTTGCCCCGTTTGTCTGTAATGAATGGGCTCGGCTGTTTTGATCACAGAACCCTACAGGCAAGATTTGATTAATAATCCTGTTGAGCAGCACAGGCTTTGGGTTGTAACTTAGATGTTGCATGTTAACGACCAGAACGATTTATGACTGGTGGGGTCTGCCAGACTTTGACACACCCTAATCAGATTTAAATGTGTAACGTTGCTCCTGTTTTTCTCTGCAGGATGTTAATCAAGCTAAAGTTGCTCAGGAGAACGGAGCTGTGTTTGCTGGAGGAGCAGAGCTCATACAGCCGGTGAGTTTGTTAAACAAAGGTGTGCGTGTGTGCTTGCACACACTTGATTGACATTTGAAGACTTGACATTTGAAAACGCAGTGCATAACTGTGGAGCATGGTTCATTGCATTTAACTTCAGTTGGATAGTTTTTGTATGCGTCTTTGCAAACAATCGCCATAGACATTTGTTTACTTTCCTTTTATTCAAATTCACACCGTTAAACACTCAAACCTCTGAGTTGTAAAACTACCACACAAGGGCAGTAAATGTTGTAATAAACCCTTGGTATAAGGCATCATGGTGGTAGTTTCTGAGGCAGAAGAAAACGTTTCTTGTTCCTTTCCCACTGTGTGTTTTTTTGTTTCAGATAGGACTTCAGTTATTAAATGAATCAATCACTTAGTTAGTGCTCAAAGAGCAACTGCTGATGCAGCAAAGAAACAAAAAATATAAACACCAAGCACATAGACATACTGTACATAGATACAAGTTAAAACAAGAATTGATTATAAAGTTAAAATATAAATAGGAATTTAAAAGCTTAAGATGTTAAGGTTATGTCTTCAGTGTGCTCATGTTACCTTTTCCTCAGGTTGAGAGATAGAAGAGGGAGAGAAAGTGTTTTTGTATCTGTTAGGTTAACAAGACTGTTATCTACAGTATACTGTGTAATATCAGCTGATAGTTTTTAGTTTTGGCTTTTTACATATCTAAACATATTTCAAGTTGATGTTATTTTTCAAGGCACAGTTTGTTTTATCAAGTCAATTTCCGGTTAAATTGTCTAAGTTGCCTTTAGCTAATAGTACACCTGCTTTTCATGCAGCATCTACTTTAAATCTCGCACACACACACACACACACACACACACACATATATATATATAGTATATATATATAGTGTGTATATATATATATATATATATATATATATATATATATATATATATAAGCAGCTACACAAGTTTCACAAACTGTTTTGATAAGTGGTGTTGGCAATTTAAATGGTACAAAGAAGCCAGATAGCTCCTTTATATTCATTTATTAATTCCATCCATCCATCCATCTTCATCTGCTTATCGGGTCGCGGGGGCAGCAGCTCCAGTAAGGGACCCCAAACTTCCCTTTCCAGCCCCATCAACCCAGCTCCGACTGGGGGATCCCAAGGCGTTTCCAGGCCAGTTGGAGATTATCTCTCCACCTAGTCCTGGGTCTTCCCCGAGGCCTCCTCCCAGCTGGACGTGCCTGGAACACCTCCCTAGGGAGGCGCCCTGGAGGCATCCTTACCAGATGCACAACCACCTCAACTGGCTCCTTTCGACGCGAAGGAGCAGCGGCTCTACTCCGACTCCTCTCGGATGACTGAGCTTCTCACCCTATCTCTAAGGGAGACGCCAGCCACCTCCTGAGGAAACCCATTTCGGCCGCTTGTACCCTGGATCTCGTCTTTCGGTCATGACCCAGCCTAATGACCATAGGTGAGGGTAGAACGAAAATTGCCCGGTAGATCGAGAGCTTTGCCTTCTGGCTCAGCTCTCTTTTCGTCACAACGGTGCGATAAACAGAATGTAATCCGCAACCGCTGCTCCGATTCTCCGACCAATCTCACGCTCCATAGTCCCCTCACTCGCGAAACAAGACCCCAAGGTACTTAAACTCCTTTACTTGGGGTAAGGACTCACTCCCTACCTGAAGAAAGCACCTCATTTATTAATTGGCTGCTAAAATCACAATCTGTAATTTTGTCTGAAAATTAATCTGTCAACAACTACATTTGTATGTGCTCCACTTATTGTCTGCTATTCATTTGACTTCAAGTATAATTTAGACTCACTGCAGGAATTCTTTAAAGTTTATTCTGATCACGTTTTATTCATTTCCAGATCTTAGATGACGAAATTTCAGCAGACTTCTACGTAGCTGTGCCAGAGATACTGCCAAAGCTTGTACCGCTAAAAAACAAACTGAGGAAGAAGTTTCCAAAGAGCAAGAGAGGTAAGCTGAGGGTCAAAACAAAATGTCGCCCTGCTGTGTCTCTGCAGATTGAAGTTTAAATTGCATGACTATTTAGTGCATGTGAAGCGGTCTTAGGATTTAAAACCTGCTTTCAAGACAACAAAGACAACTAAATGTCCAAAGTGTGAATATATTCATGACTGCAGAGGATATCTTTGCTGATCTCTTCTATTCTCTGTTGACACTCAGGCTCAGTCGGCATTCACATTCCCAAGATGTTGGAGTTGTTTAAAACGGGTCACGAGTACATGGTGGAGAGCGACTGCTACATCAGGACCCAGATAGCTATGGTACGTCTTAACAAATTGCTGCAGAGTGTGATCGTAATAGCTGATAGTGATATGTGAGCGGGTCAACAGAGGTAGGTATGCATTTTAAATCTAGCAAGTTAAAGTGGTCAACGCTTAGAGAAAAATCAGGATTAAATAAGTATAACTTTGTGTTCCAAAAAGGAAACTAGATTATAATATCTGTGCATCCTGAGGAAGACTGTGGGATATGTTTGGGTGTATTTACGCATGAAATACAATTTTTAAATGAGCTTGTTTTTTGCCTGTGTTTTTGCGCTTTTACATTTGAGCTTCTACCAGGAGCTACATTTGGAACAAGACAAGGAGAAACAAAATATTGTTCCATAAAATACATTTTGTTTAGTTGCATTAGTAATATTATTTTCTCTCCTTTGCACAGCTCGATATGTCCAATGAACAAATCTTTGCCAACCTGCAAACTATCCTGATTGATGTTTGCTCCCACCGACCAGCAAATACAGGTACGTTCACCAAAACCATCCCATAAATCACAACACACACGTTCAGGGCTGCTCTTCTTTTGTCAACAACAGCAGCTGATGAACTCCCTCTAGGTGTTTTGACAGCTCTTCAGAATATAATAGCACATTCTTGATTGATTTTTTTTTTTTGAATGGTTGTTGGAGAGAGAA
>NC_045737.1:13801140-13813083 GCF_008692095.1 Etheostoma spectabile
GAGAAAAGAAAAAGTGCTTGCTTTCATCTGCTGGCAGGTTTAGATGTCCCTCTCTGGTTCAGATTACATCTCTTTAGTGAGACTAATGGTGTCAACATGGCAGCCAGGCGTTCTTTGGGATTTTTCCAGGCTTGCTGTTGCAGTTTCTTAATCAAGTGGTTTCAACTTTTTTCCTCCAAAACGACATTAATTAGTCCAGTCACCTTTCCTGTTTTTACTAGTTAACAGCTGGGCTTCATTTGGATCCAGACAGAAAAAATTTAACAGTTATCAAAATCAACTCATGTTTTCATCCACATTTAGCTGGAAAGAAGAAATAAAGGTGACTGACTTGTGAAATGTAGTTATTGTATTGGGTGTTTGCATAATCTACAGGATTAATGGAAACTAATGCCTGCAATGGTAGTACAAATACATCAAAAAATCTGAAACCCTGCCGATACAGTTTGGTGACGCCGTCTGAGCCTTACGTCTTCATTTTTAATTAGTCACGGTACTACCGCATACCGCGGTAAAGTAGGGAAGAGGTTTGACTGTATCAAAATTTGGATACCACCCAACTCTAGTTGGAAGATTGTCAGACAAAATATAGACTATACATGATTTTTAATGAAGGAAAACGTGTAACTAAAACTTAAAAATAAAAAAAATAGAACATTGTTATGGCCCTTTAAACACTGAGTGAAAATGAAATGAAAAGTTTTCCCCAATGAGGTAGCTGGTGCTCGTCCAAACTGACAGTGTTTTTAGTACGTTAGTTAATTCATTTGTGATCTTCTGCACATTTGCCTCACTTTTCGTTCGATAAGATACAGAGTGTAATCATCAGCTAATGGACCCTCATTAGAGGCAGAGGCTTAAATGGTCAGCAATATAATTGATTCTGAACTTGCTAAATAAAATGTCATTAACCGTGCTGAAGTAAACTGCAGACCTTTCAGAAACGCTGATTGAGGTCATGTTGAAACCCGGTGGCCCTTTGTGACTTGGAACTATCAAGTACTCTTTACTTTCTCATTTATCTTGGATCTCTCTCTTGAGGATCACATTGCCACTAAGTCATTTGTCTCTTCAGCCAGACACTCAATAATGAGTTTCTTGCTTAAATTTCCTTCCAATAGGGGCACAAAATGCGTTCTAACCCCACACAAAAAGTACCGTAGTTTGTATAAAACCTCCCAGTTCAGGTTGACTCAAGTACAGTCGCTTGGGCCTCAATCAATCAATCAATCAATCCACATTTTCACTTCAGACCAGAGACACGCAGCCAGCAGGTCTGTGATTGCACTCAGCTTCGGATTCAAGTGCTTACAGTAAACTTGAGTTTTTGCTGTTTTAATTTGGATGTTTCCTGTGGGACTCTTCACCACCCACCCTGGAAATGTTATTGCTCTGCTGAACCTGCGCCGGGCTGCAGAGAGCGTCCTCTGCGCTACAGCGGCAGAGTGAAATGTCTCAGTCAGTGGTCTTGTTCCGGTGGTGCGTCGGGCCGAGGCACCTCGGCTTTTTTGGACTCTGTCAGCTAAGAGTCTTGCTGAGTTTATGTAAGCAAACATTATACAGTAGTTCAGCAGAATTTTAATTTCCTCTGCAGTCAGTAGTCAAGGATCATAAGATGTGTATACTTACTGTTAACTTGAACAGCTGAGGTCCTTTCTTTATTTCCATTAATGTCTTTTAAACAGTCCTTTGGACGGAAGCTAATGGCTGCAGCGTGGGCAGAAACAAGAGGAAACTTCAGAGAAATCCTGAAAGCGATTCCCCTTGGAAGAAAAACCCCAAGGGGTTTATGGGAATTATTCATGACAAAAAGCACCATGCTGATAAATAAAGACCTGAACGCAGGAAATCTGAGAAAACAGGAAAAATGATGCAGTATATCAGTCAATCAGTCAGTCTTTTTCACTTCAGATGTGATAGAGGTTTCTCTCTGAATGCTGCTACAGAAGAACTCATTCTTCGATCTAAATAAAGTCAAAGTAGACTTTAAAAGTCAGGTTCTCTGTATTTCATAAACTATTGTAATTAATACTCTTGCATGGAGTAGTTTCAGAGGATGCTTTTCTTTGTCATACATGATACTAAACTGAATATTTTGATACTGTTGAGACATCTGAAGATGTCACGTTGGACTGTGGAAACTGAATATACAAAGCAAATAATTTTAATCGTCATAGAAAATGATCAACACATTAATCACTAACTAATACAAGGGTTGGTTACTGCCCTATGATAATACAATGCTTGATAGTGAAGATAGAGAAAGAACAGCCGCTTCATGGAATTGTTAACTGAATTTAAAAATATGGTTGGCATTGCAAAACCTGCATTTGGCTCATACAAATTTTTACAATCATTTCATTTCAGTCTATTTTATGTATTTTTAATTGTGTCTACCATTTTGTCGTTCATATATTTCAGCAACATCTAGCAAATTGTTCATAAACTGTTCTTTCTCTCCCCCCTTCCTCCTCCCCAGGACCTTTAATCGAGCGGGCAATCATCGCCAGTCACACCAGTGAAGCTCTGTGGTTCAAGAGTGAAGACGTTTTACCAAAACCAGCAGAGGAGAAGGAGAAATGACCTGGTCTCTGATTGTATATATTCACTGTATTGAATAAAGTATTTGTTCTGACTTCGCCTCTGAGTAAAATGAGGACAAAACATACAGGAGACAAAAGAGATTTTTATTTTTTGAGTCGTTTCCAACACTACAACCCATAAAAGATTGAAACGGTTTGCATGTTACCTATTACTTTAAAATGTATTTAAAGTCGTGCTCTATATTCTAATCCACGGGATGTTTGGTAGCCCAGTTTATCATGTTTCTATTTGCCAATCTCAGTTTTGACTAATAAAAGCCTCAAATGCCCAAAAACAATCTTAAAAGTAAATTCCTTCCATATCAAGTTCACTTCCCCCTCGTTCGGTCTGATACATCAACATTTTAGCCACTTAGGTTTTATGTTCTGTCTACAGTAATTTTCAATTTGATATCTAATTAAAAAATGAAGTTAATGTGTTTAATTTAGCTTGCTGATGAACCTAATGATCATACTGAATTGACAACAGCTGATGAGTTTGGGAACCCCTGTCCATGTACTTTTGGACAGTGAGACAGACCTGATCACCAAACAGTGTTGTGCGTGTGGAGGTGTTGTGCAAAGTTAGAAACCTGAACAGAAATGTAGATATAGTACCTCCATGTAAACACCAGGAGGCAGTATTGACATATTGCTGTGGACCCCTGTAGAAATGAATTCCTGGGTGGCCAGATAGCTCAGTTGGTAGAGCGGCTGTCCATATATAGAGGTTTATTCCTCATCTCAGCAGGACAGGCTTCCGTCTCCGACCTGCTGCATGTCATTCTCTCTCTCTCTCTCTTTCTCTCTCTTCGTGTCTTCAGCTGTCCTGTCAAAAATAAAGGCTGAAAATGCCCAGAAAGTATCTTTAATAGAAATGAATTCCTGCAAAATCATCTAAAATCGTCAGAATTGGGAACAATATTGCCAAAAGAGTAGTATGATTTTCTCTTCTAATATTTTACTCGTTTCATAAAGTAAAATGCCTCACAACATTTAGAAAGTGAAAATCATCCCACAGAAGTAAACATGGTTATTGATTGTATATTAGAGATGTACTCATCCATGATTTATAAAATGTCCACAATGGCTCCTACTGGTATTTGACAAAGAATCTTGTAGACCTTTTGGGTTTAAGGAAGACATACTTAAAAGTAAAAGTTGCTTTAAAAAAAGAAAAAAGGCTGATCTTAAAAAGTGAATAATGTACCACAACATTCACATCTCAAAGTAAAACCCTAGTGATGGAGATTTGTGTTGATATCACAGAAAGTGTGTGCCTGTGTGATGTCTTATCTCCCCCAAAAGAAGTTTAGGTCAAGTTTTTATTTATTTTAGTTCTTCAGTTTAAGCTACTCCAGCTGTTTTCCCTGGTTGGTATCTTTATTAATTCATGTTTCGGATTAGAAGCCTGAAGTAAAACCAGTGAATAAAAGCTTTAGCTGAAAACTATTTTTATAAAAGCTTAATATTCTTGGAGCTGTCTCCCCACCCTGTTAAAGAGCCACCATAAGGCATTATTTCTGCACTCCACACAACGGGAGATGTTAGTATGAGCTCCTAACAACATGCAGTGTGTCACAGGAAGGTAACACATTGTATTTGATGTCCCAAACCACAGCGTGAGTCGAGATGTTTCAAACTGGGTGTATTGAATTCTAGCCTGGTACACACCTGTCTTCTGATGCTGCTGTGCAGGTTGATAGTGACAGTGCAGGTTGAGATAAGTTGGGGATTTTACTGGTCCCTTTGGGGAGATCAGGCTGTTGCAGCAGCTAATGTAATGGGATTGGGCAGATTAAAGAGAGACTAGAAAGAGGCACAATGAAAACTGTGATATAGTAAAAATGATGAAAGTGACAAGCAACAGCTTTAGAAAAGTTGTTGCCAGTTTAAGTCTTGTAGATCTTCATTCATATATGTTTGCAATCTGTCGATAATGTCATTCAGAATTTAGTTATGTTATTCTTTTTAAGACTTTTGCATGTCTGTCTGTCCTTGAAGATGTTTACCTCTTCTTGTCGATCCTCCTCTTTCTGTTTTCCCATTTTACAATCTCCCCCAAGGTTACTCAGCATTTGACGGTTATTTCAAAGTAATAATATGAGTCAACATAACTTTCAGTTAAAGCACAGTAAATGATTTAAAAAGAAAGCATTACAGAAGAAGTATCTTCCATCTCTGATCATTGATTGACCTGAGCCTTTGCACCTCATTGAAATTTAACTCTTATTAATAGTGTGAAAATGTCTCTGTTGTCCTAACCTGAGATATATGACTGTTATCCCACCTTACCTCAGTAGGACCTCCTTAATTAACTTGACCCCAATGTGAGATTAAAGTCTGGGGTAAATGATCTGCAGACTCCACATGAGGTGTCAAAATGATGACAGTTAACACATAGAGAACGTTAATTATTCTGATTGATTTCTTGTCACATTGACACAACAGTATCCCAGACTGGAGGTCAAGGTTTTACCTAGATCTGACAGCAGACAGCAGACAGAGAAGACAGCAGACAGCAGCCACAGAAGACAGCAGACAGCAGACAGAGAAGACAGCAGACAGCAGCCACAGAAGACAGCAGACGGCAGACAGAGAAGACAGCCGACAGCAGCCACAGAAGACAGCCAACAGCAGCAGCAGAAGACAGAAGACAGCAGACAGCAGCCACAGAAGACAGCAGACAGCAGACAGAGAAGACAGCAGACAGCAGCCACAGAAGACAGCAGACGGCAGACAGAGAAGACAGCCGACAGCAGCAGCAGAAGACAGAAGACAGCAGACAGCAGACAACAGCCACAGAAGACAGCCAACAGCAGCAGCAGAAGACAGCCAACAGCAGCAGCAGAAGACAGCCAACAGCAGCAGCAGAAGACAGCCAACAGCAGCAGCAGTATTAAAGCAGCAGAAAGAAAGAAAACTTGTTCAAAGGCAAAACTGATTCTGATCCCTGTTTTTGGCAGAGGACAAAAGGACTGAGTGGAGATCAGGTTACTGCTATGTGACACTGAGGAATCTCAGTCCTGCACTTTCTCTGATTAAACATTAAAGACAGAGAGAAGGCAGACATCCCATAATACTCCACCATACAGACATCAGCTGAGTCAAAAAGTGCCTACATGTATATACATACAAACAGAATTGAAGTTGTGACTATTGTACATTAGATGAGGAGCTGAACCAAAGAGTGATTTTTGCCTCTGAAGATTGTTTTAATGATTCTGTTCAGTAGTATATGAGAAAAAAGAAATTAATTACAAAATCTTAGCCCTTGGAGGACCCAACCCCTGGTTTAGAACTACTGCCTTATAATTTGAATCTTTCTGTAATAATAATAATATGACACCTAAAGTACCATAAAGTGCAATGCCATCGCCATTAGCTCACTAGGCATTTAGATATACATGTAGGAACAGAATAAGTATATAATAAAGGTAATTTTAGGAATATAATGTCATTAAGTGAGATAAAATCACCATTCATTCCCTCCAGGAGACGAACCAGCTGATACAACAACATAAAGAAGTTAAAGTCAGTCTTAACACCCCATACACCATATTTTATGATCACATTTGTATTTATTTTTATGTATTTAAGGAACAAACAGTGACAAATAATTACAAACATACACTGAGACGGAGAACACGTCCAAACCTATAAAAGTGAGTATGTGGTAGGCTACCACAGACTATTAGAGGTGCCTAACATGACTAATATAACAGTTGAAAAACTGCATTTTTATGATCAAGAGACATTGTGGGAAATATCAGTGATTTATTACTTTTGTAAAACTCAGATTTCGGGCTGTAAATTGGATTAAAAATTATGAATCCTTCTGATAACCTAATTTTTTTTTCTCCATTCATTCCTCTCCACAAAAAAAACACCTAAAAAGCTATCATGTTTTAATCCCCAAGGAGCAGAGTCCTCCTGTGAGATTATGATACGAGCGAGGTGGGTGGTGGAGGTGGAGGGAGGTGCAGCAGCGGAGAGGTGGGACGTCCTCCTGGAGAGAGGAGGGAAAGACGGACTAGGAAAAAAGGAGAAGAAGAAGAAAAGTGAGTTGGGGGTTTCGCAGAGGACAAGAAGCCCGCCGCACCACAAGAAGTGACTTCAAACACCGCGCAACATTTCAACCTCTCCGCCTCTCGTCGTCATGCGTCTCGGCTTTTAAAAGCGTCCCGGCTGCTGCTGCCGCTGCTGGGGACAGGACGAAGCACCTTGCATCCGGTGGTTTTCTTTTTGGCAGAGTTTTTGTGCCCCACCGGCAGAACAGTGAGCAGGCGGAGAAGGAGTAGGAGGAGGTGGATACTTCTCCTGGTTTGGGACTGCGCCGCATTCGAGTCCGGAGCGCAGCGCTCAGGAGTCGGACCCGGTGCGCTCCGTCTCACCCGGTTCCCGGATCTTTTCCTGGTTGTTTCCTTGTACATCGGGACATCGATCATGCACACTGAGAACTGCTTTGATTCGAGCTAGAGTGACAGAAACCAACACATCCCGCGTTCCCCCGCTGACTGGATTTGGATTTAATGCCCGTTTTGGCTGCGACCATGAGTGCATGGTGGATTTTTGTTGGCGCTCTGGCTGGGATCCTCACCGTCCCCCGTGGGATACATGGTTGGTATTTTTGGTTTTTACCAAACAGTTGTTGGGGTTGTTATGTAGGTCAGGGCTTATCAGGGACCCCCATGCACATTCACATTAAAGCAGCACATCCTACATTTGAGTAGATTTACTTCCATATTGGCCACTGAATCATACATCTGTCTAGGCTGCTCATAGGAATCTAGCCGGGGATGGAAAGTTGTGGTTTACCTTTTCTATTTGGAACAGTTTCCATTGATCCAGGTTGTAGTGAATATAATATGTTCCTCTAGTTGCCCAGGACACCCTGGAAGTTCCTTAAGGCCCCCTGTAGGGGGCTGAGACCCTACTTTGGGACCCCCGAGCAGGTTGTTGGTTACCTGGGGTTAAAGCAGAGGTTTGTGCTATTCCAGCTTCATGATTTGCACTGTTCCCCAGCAGGGAAAAGTAGTAGTAGTTGAAAGTTTCATCACACAAACATTTGCTAGGATCATCTGAATGAGCACCCTCCACCTTGGATGATGTATTGATCATTAAGAGGAGAGTTAAAGTTTAATGTTGCTAGTTCGGAGATGTGCAGGTTAAAACTGGGCAGAATGGTTAAAAGTGAAAGTTTTTATGGTTACAACTGTTTTTTTAAACAGCATTTCAGAGACTATATTTCAACTTGGGGTTAGGACACTGAAATATACAGATTGCAGTGCTGTTGAAACAACTGTTGTATGTATCCTATGTATTAAAACATATATATAGCCAAAAATTGACAAGAAGTCTTCACATCTCTTGACCTGCAAATCAATTCTTAATGAGAGGTGAAGTTGAACTTCAAAGTCTGTTTGAAAAAAGTCTAATTCAAGAAAACGTCTGCTTTAGGCAAACATAAGGGGGGATTTAACTCAATGATGCTGGGGAAGTGGCACCTTGTACCAAATATTGGTTCCCAGAAGGCATTGATTTGGTGATTTGCGGGTGAAAAGACTAGTTAAAACTGGGTTAAATTTAGTTGAAAAAGAAAGTTTTAATGGTTGTTTAAACAGTTTGTCAGTGATTTATATTTGCACTTATTTGTAAGACATGCTTTACTTTACTCTTGGCCTCGTTGCCATTGAAATATTCATAACTCTGCATCACATCTAAAAGGTCTGCCCATGCACGGCTACAGTATTCCCATCAGATGAGTTATAATGCAGAAGACTGTCAGAAGCTGAATGCAAAGCAGCTGTTACTGAACCGACCCATTCAAGGTTTCACTTCATTCCTCAAATCAAACTCACAATATCACAGCTGGGTACCTACGGGAAAGAGTCAGGCTGCATGTTAAAATCTGGCAGGGGAATGTTTCTCTGCTCACGCAGTAGCAGAACGTCAGCCTTATTTTTGTTTTCATCATTAGCATCATATCTCAGCTATCTTGGCATGCATCCAATCCGCTTGGCAGCACTTGTTTCAATACAATTGAAACTTTTATAAAGCTACTCCTTCGCCTCCTTCTGCTGAATACAGAGCATGTTGGTGTTGGCAACCAGAGCAAAGTAGTTAATAAAGTTGAAATGTTATCGACATTCAGAGCTGGTCGATGGATTGGTGGATGCTGAGATGAAGAGAGTACATACTGGAAAAAAGGTTGGAGTTGAGACAAGTTTGCGTTTTCTATTCAGATTCCTTTACAGTCAGTTGAGTGTGGCTGTGAGCATCTGCAGAAATAGTATCCCTGACCTGACCAGATTGTACTCTCACCCCCCTTGGACATTATATTTTGTTTGATAATGCCTGAGTACTGTATTTTTGAGACAAGTGAATGTATTCCAGCATGGATCCTCTTTTCAACAAAATGTATTCCAGTTGTAACACAAGAGTCTTTTCACATGCAAATCATCAAATCAATGCCTTCTGGGACATAAAAACAACAAGAGGATAAACCTGACTTTGGCTCCAAGGTGGTACTTCTCCAGCATCACAAACACTTAAATCTCCACTTCATATTGAGAAAATGTCTTTGCAGGTGGAGGGCACTCAATTGAAAACCCTATTGAATGAGCGTCTGTGTCGTATGAAAGAGTCCTGACTGTGAGGCTGAGAAGACAGATGTTATGGGGGATTGTAGTGAAATGGCTAAAGTTAGGCTTTCTACATGGAAGCTGCAAGTATTCATGAATGCTTCATTACTACCACTAATAAAACTATTAATTGTAAGAAGTGCAGGCGACAGGCCTACATATTTTCTCATCTTTGTGTTGTTTTCTGAAGCCTATTTCTTTCAAGAATGAGAGGAACAACTCCATGATGAAACTCTGTTAGACCTCGATTATCCCGAGCTGATGGGGCACTCAAGGCTCCATGAAGAGAGTTGGATATCTCCAGATTCTGTTAAAGACTCATCTTGTGAAATGGGCTTAAAAATAATAATGAGCAACATTTCTTATCCCTAATCTTCCAACATATACCAAACCTCCATTCAAAATATATACATCTTTAGAAAGTTGTAGAAGTTCTTTGCCACCTTCAAACTATATCCCAGCCAAAACATGAAAACAAATGTTGAAAAAGAGTGGAGTATGTTGAATTAAGATTTCTTTTCAGTATGTACAGAAAATGAACTCCCATGTTTTGCCCACTAAATCAATTTCAATTATCCAGCAACACTTGTAATATAAAAATAACTTTATTGTGAGGCCAGCATGTTTGGGCAAAAGCTGAAGATGAAACATATTAGGTCTCACAATAAAGTTGTTTATATATACTGCCAAGTATTTTCAGAGTTGTGCCAGGAATCCCTTCTTGCACAGGCCTACTTGCATAAACAAAATCTGAATATAATCCATCTTTTTATCGTTGATCTGCAAACTGGATTACATTGACTTCATACTCACTCTTTGATAAAATGACACACTCACTTAAATACACCAACATGTGTTAACCGCTGCTTGAGAGTCAAACTAAAATCTGAACTGTTAATTGTTTTTTTGTAAACAGTATTCACAGCTTTCACTTCTGGAAATCTGCCCACAACTGATTAAACTAGATTATATTTTGCAGTGCACTTCAGTGATAAAGAGATGACAGCCTGAAGCAGCAGCAGCATAAACAGACTTGCTCTCTGGTATGATAATACAACTGTAACTGTGCTCTTGGTTTGAGGACCTGGACCATTATGGTAAATGTTTACCTCTTGCTGTACTTATGCCCCCCCGATGCGTCTGGATTTGTGTGGTTTAGACCTAAAACTGTCCGTCTGTGTTTTCTTAACAGTTGGTCCTCAAACTGAGCAGAGATTTTCATCAGTGCTCTGCCAGTCTAAGGGTCGCATATTTTCAGTTTTTCAAATTTTTGTTCATGATGCACTGAATTTTAACTGGGTGCACATGCTAAATTTAAGGCACTGGAAGACAAGACAGCAGAAATACAATACTGAATCCAGATTTCTGAATTTGTAGTTGTTACATTAGGTGTTCAGGTTAGGGGCAAATTCAAGAATAGGGTTTTTTATGTGTCTGTATTATAAAGTAATTCAATGCTGGTGTTTTTTAGATAAGTTTTTGCATTAGTGTGTGTGTGGGTTGGGGTCGGTGGTGTTAGTGTTCTTATTGTAAAATCAAGCTATTACATATTTTGTGTTTTAAGATAAATTACTGGGGGCTTTGTGAGAAAGTTTGCCTCCGATATTACTGCTAGCATTAGCAAAATGCTAGTTAGCATTGCTAGGTGAGCATGGTTGATTATGAAACACATTGTTGAACCTTCTTATAGAATGAGTATTTACTTGTCTGGTGATAACCCCGATGATTTTCCTGCATGCGCATATTCTTTGCTTAAAATAGGTGTAAAGAGACGTCTTCATTCTCTGCATGTGTAGGCCTAAGCTACAACCACAGCTGCATCTCATCAGCATCAGCTGTGTGTTGACGGAGTCAGCTGATGTTCATGTGTCCAGATGTTGAGCTGAATGCATGATAATTCGAATGCATGATTGTTCAATTTGACTATATTAAGATGAAATTCACAAGCTGAGAGGGAAATGTTCTTGATCAGGCTTTCAAGGAAAGCTCACACCCTAATTTAGGTCTAATGTAGGCTAACTGTTTATTATATTCATCACACAGGGGATTTGGGGATTTTAAAGCTGAAATTATTATTGTTAACATCCCTGCATGTGCCTGCTCTTTAATGTGAATTCCTGCATGTCATTTCATCCCGTTTCAGAGTTGGCCCCAGGATTTTTGTCATTAAAAGTGCATTCAAACCTCAACCAGATTTTTTTATTTTTTATTATGTACAGTGTGACTTAAGACACAAAGGGGAATTGGCCTAGTTGGAGACCTTTTGGTTCAGATGCTGAAAACAAAGCTGATTGGACAGATTTGAATGATTATTAATTGGGTAGCTGTGACAAATTTCCAATTGTTAATCTATAAGTGCAAAAAAGGGTGGGCAAAGAAATGAGTTTCAATTGAAGTACTCAAACTCAATCAAACTTTAACAACATCTTCATAGAGCATTTGAGATCATACACTGTATGTATCAGGGAAATCAGAATTCCTGTAACCTTTTTAACGTGTGGGGATTTCATGGCTTTGCTTTAAGTAAGGGAGATTTTGAATATTTGTTCTTGGATTATTCTCCCTCAAGGAACTATTGATCACTCTCAGATTTTGACAGCATACAACATTCATGAGCCTTTACAGGGGTTTACAGGGTTTACAGGAATAGATTTACATAATCCATGACTTATGGAAATGTGTGATCATGACTGGACTCTAATGCTGTCTTTCTCTCC
>NC_045737.1:13813093-13819795 GCF_008692095.1 Etheostoma spectabile
CCCCCCCCCCCCCCCCCTATCTGTTTGTCATCCTAGGAGCTTGTATCTACGAGGGATCGCTGTATGCGGTAGGTGCACCCACCCTGTCTTGTCCTATTTTACCTCTCTAGAATCACAGGCTAAGATTTCTTTGCTCACAGAATTAGGATCTCGGGTCCGTCTGTGAAGCCTAATGGGTATTCGCTCATGTATTATTCACAGGGGACATCTCCAGGTTAGCATGGCTGATGGTTGAAGCTGTGTGCATGTGCAGAGATATAGGTGTGTATTATCAGTAGAGATTGCTGCGGATCCGCTGTTGTCTGAGATGTAGCAGAAAAGATGCGTCTCATCTATAATGCATCCCTGGTCATACTGACTTTGTGGATGATAATGGCTGAGAGAGAGAGAGAGAGAGAGAGAGAGACCCGGATGCTAAAAGGAGAGTCATTGACTCCCGCTGCTCTGTCGATTTCAAAGATAGAAAAAAGTTTGTGATGAGCTTTGTTTCTGCGGTGCTGCTGGGAATTGGTGAACATTCATGGTTTTGCTCTGAGATGTGCTTTTTTGATGTTCTTTAAACCCTGCTGCATGATCCTCCATATCCTAGCTTGCGAATTATTTTAATGGTTTAAGTGTGTCGTGTTTGACTTTAGGCATCGACAGCCGAGTAGTCCCCGTGTTCCCTCGCGCAGGCTGCCACAGCTTGGCTCCCATCATACTTCTATGCATTTGCACTTTAAATGAAGCCATACGTTTGAGGTGTATAAAGTGGAGTTTGAGACAGAGATAAGTCAATATATGCCAATATATATTTTTACATTTGTTTTAACTGAGAATATGCAGAACATGGACAGAATAAAAGAAAATGAACACTTACCAAGTTTTAAAAAGCTTGAAAATTCCCATCTCATTGCCACAGATTGCCAATATTAGGATGCTATTTAATTAAATCCACCATCAGCCGTTCATGTCATCTTTTGGCAGTAATATAGAAGCTTCCCTCTGACCACAGCTACATGAAAAACTGCTACAAGTTAGAATGCATTTTTTAAAACATTTTATTTATTCAGCTAGTTGTCCAGATTGATTAATAATTTAAACATTTCCAAAGAAGAAGTGTGATGGTGGATCACTTTGCCTTAATAAACAGCTTCTAGTCCCAAAATAAATATACGCCAAATTTAACTGGACGGTCTGAATGCTGTTTTTTTTTCTACTCTACAAGCAGTAGAAACACTTAGCAGTGTAAGATATTCAACATCAGCACAAGTTGTGCTTTGAAGTGATTCAGCTGTAATATAATTCTGTTTCCTTTTATTGGTCAAACCCCATGTAAAAATTGAAAATGTGCTGCTGTGCAATTAGGAAAAACACCACTTGTGTCTTGCAACAACTGGTAATATCTCCTAAGAAGTCTTAAACATGGTTCTCAGCAGTAGACTTTGGGTTCCCAGCCAGAACTCCTGCTTCTTTCCTGCTGTGTTATCAACATAATTACAGTAAAGCAGTAACAGTAGAGCTGTAACATACCTACAACTACCTGCAATCCTGTAAATGCACGAGAACACATCCTGCTTCCCCGTGTTACTTATCCCCTAGCTTTGAAGGGGGGTAATTGTTAGAGCGAGGATGTAAAGACAGAAATGGCTCAGTCAGTGTTTGAGGAGGGAAGAGGAGGAGCAGGAGTGGTGGTGGAGAAAGGAAAAGGAGGAGGGGGTTTGTGGGGAAAAAAGGAGAGGGCATGGAGACAGGTGGGATGGCCCCAACATGTTTGAACAAAGTCTAGAAAAGGCCCATCTGGAGTTCAAAGTGAGGAACTCCCCCCCCAACACCTGGAGTTGTGGTTAGATGGGAACAAATGGAAAATAAAGAAACCTGCAGATTAAAGTGTAGAAGCCTTCAGGCCTCTCTCTGTGGTTAAAAATAATCATAAGAGCAAATAAGTCTTCTCACAACATGAGCAGTGTCCCCTTTCTTCATTCTCCAGACTATATTTAATTAGATTTAGTGCTCAGCTTGATTTATACCATTAATAACTATGTTAATCCATAAAAAAAAGGTCATTCTGATCATTCTTCACAGCTAAATTAAAACAAAGACATATAGGCCCAATTATATACTGTATGTCGATGACAGGCATTTCAGAAGCAGAGGCTATACGCCTATTAGGGCAATCAAAAAGCGTTTTCACATACTTTTCTAAGGTTTTTCCAGTAATTTTTAATTTTTACATGTACACATGTTTACGACAAAGACTTCAGAAGGAGAAAGTAGCAGAGGAACGACACAGATCTTCCATCTCTATCAGAGCTTTGTTCTCAAAATAAGGTTGGGTAAAAGGCTGATTACTGACCTGCTGGATGTATATGTGAATTTACAGAACCAGGTCGCTACAGTGCATGTAAACACAATAACCTGCGTAACCTGGATTCTCTAAGTAAATATGGATTCACAGAGACCCCTCACACCCTGGGGACCCCCTGTTTATGCCCCTTTCCCGGCAGGCTCAGAACCATACGCACACAGACCAACAGGCTGAGAGACAGCTTTTTCCCAGAGCCGTGGACAGGCTGCTGAAAATTAATTAGGCATTGTGACCCCTTAAAACGGAATGTTAATCTGATGGACATTTTTTATTTTCTAAGCTCTGCATACTGTATGACAGACACACATATCAAATATCAAACTCAATTTGGGGATTTCTTAAAACAAAGCCTGTTGGTTTGGTCTCCAAAATCCCAGATTGATCAAAGAACTTATGATTTTTTTTAAAAAAAAATTACATGTGGAACAATGTGTGCAATGGATTAAAAACAGCAAGTTTTTACATTTTCCCACAGAGAGTAGTCTTAGTTCCCACGGCAGCATTGACCAGACCTTCTTATCGGTTCAATTTCTACTGACAAGTTGCAAAAGGCCAGGGGAGACGATGTTTGGCTGATGTTGCACATCCGCACTAAATCATTCATCAGTCAGCGCACTCCCAGCTCCCGTAACCTGATGAATCAGATCAGACCCTCAGAAGGTTGTGCTCAGAGGAGCGTGTACCGTCTGGGTGTAAACAGTAAGTGACGTCGCCCATTGGTCATCCTTAACATCCCAATCTTGTCAGCTCACGTCAGCTTGGACGCTTACATCATGTCCTAAACATGGCTGCCAGTGGAGGAAGAAGCTCTCAGATTCTCTTATTGAAGAGCAAATATTAAAGAAAATTGGATTTGCAGTTACAGCAGATTTATTGAGTAAACTGTTACATTGTCTTTTTTTAAGTGATTAAATTACATTGATTTTAACTCTAACCTTTCAAATTCAGTCTCTGACTCGTCGGGAACTCCCAATATCTCAATTCACAAACTACCTCTATAGTAAGTACTGGCAATGGACAGCCACAGATGTCAAACAGCATCCCAGTTCTGGCCCAATGAGGGCGGATGGTCGGCTCACTGTGGAAGGGCTGTAAAGCTTTCTAGATAAGGTCTAAAATGCACTGTTGTCATCCAACTCAAACTCAGCTGTACTTTATGATATCTCATGTTTTTGTAAACCCCTAAAATGTTAATTAATTAAAAGTGATCATAAGATAAATGAATACAAAAATGCAAAATTATGTAATGATTGCAAAGTAGAAAGCACTAATACCTCCCAAAACAAAGTACTTTTGTAAATGTGGGCGAATCCTTAACTTTTACTGCCCATTGCTTTGACCCAGCAGCTGTACTTTACGGTTGTGGGCAACGCGTTTTACATGCGTCCTGACAGATTTGAATAACCCCAGACTTATTGCAGCGGTGGAGTGTGCCACTACGCCTGACACGCTCCTGAAGTACAGCACATAGCCTCCTCAGTGAAGGACAGCAGAGCTCGGCAACATGCAGCACCATGTCCAAATATATCACCTGCCCCCTCAAGGCTTAAATTCCTGGCATTGCAAGTCGCCGTTTCTGTAGGAATCTAAATGTAGGGCACCTCAAGAATAGCACCATGTCCGGGCAGTAACGCCAAAGTTTACAAAGGGGGCAGAGCGGGGGGTTTAACTGAACCTTTAAGCTGAACAGAGCTGAAACGTCATGGAGTTGGTCCAACTCCAAAACCCCTCCATCACAACAGCTCACAGTAACTGCTACATGTGTCGTAGAGGATTACATTGAATTCCTGAATGGTCCCACTCCCAATTAATTTCTTCTTGTCTAGTCCCAATCCTCCCACTTTGCATTGAGTCATTGTCCCCCCATGTTGAGAATTGAGAAGCTCCCACCCAAAAAACTACTGTAACCACTTTGAAACTATTTCTAAATACATAAGAAAGGAATGTTTTTTGATTCCAATGTGACTTCAGTGGTTCATTTGTGACCTTCTTAGCTTATGCACGCATCAATGCACATGTATAATGTTTACCATGTGGTGAACTATAACAGGTTATGAATCTTGCTGCTGTGCACTTGGGGAAACACCTTCTTATGTCTCTTTGAACCACTGCAATCTCTCTTAACAGAGTTTCTCAGGGTTGTTGTGGTTAGTGTTAGGCCTTATGTGTACAACAGATTTTTCAGGATTTATGTAGAGCTAGCCATATAATTACGGGAGTTCTGTGTAAAACCAAAAGTCAACGCTGACTTGCTCATTAAATATATTTAACTTAACTTACGTACATACTGTACCTTAAATCACGTAACAAACATATTTATCAACCCAAACCCTCATATTTTTCTAAACCCAACCAAGTTGTTTTGTTTCAATTCACAACTTTAACCACATGTTTAAAACAGGGACTTTTTCATCACGTACACCATGAAGAAAGGGCTTTTCCGGCAGAAAGTCCTAAAGGCTATCTTCTCCCAGCCCGGAAATTAAGTTTCCCTTGAAAATGTAATTGGGATTGCAATTTTGTTTTTAAGGTAATTCTTTAAGAGACAGGGTTGTCCAAGGACATTTGCTGCATGCCGTCCCCCATCTTCCTCTCTCCCCTTCCTTTTTTGCTTTTAGCTCTTAAAGGTCTCCAATCAATTAGGGCTCAAACATTCTTCCCATGATGGCGAGGTTTTTTCACTCTGCCTCCGAGTGTGGCCGTGCAGAACAACTATAAACACGTTTAATTCCCAACGTGGTCAAAAAAACACTTTGTCAAACTAGTTATGTTCCAGCACAACCCAACCCTGAAGCCATGACCACTGATGCCCCAGTTTTTAAAGTGTGTTTGTAGTCAGTTTAATACCTGATTAGTTTATTTTCATAAGTTAGAGTTAACTGTGAACATAGCTCCAGTACTGTTGTTATAGTTAACACCATTAAAATACTTGGAGCACTGATGTAGAACGGTGGTTAAATATTTGACCGAAACGGTGTTTGAGGTGTCCTGATAAGCAAGACACCTACCATCCAATCAGAGTCAAGTAAATTGTTAATTTATTCACATACTTAATATTTTCTTGAAATGGCTACCAATGGTGGAAGCAGTATAACCACAGATCCTACTCCTAATCTAGTACTAAATAAAAATCCTGCATTCAAAACCTTATTTAAGTAAAAGTTTAAATCAACAAAATGTACTTAAAGTATTTAAAGTATGAATTGTGCAGTAAAATATTCCCTGTCAGTGTTTTCCTATTGTATCTGATGTTTCTGGATTAATATTCCTGCTGCAATAATGTGTGTGTTGCATTTTACTGGTGTAGATGTTCAAGGTTGGGCTGATTTTAACACCTTTGTATACTGTTTGGTAGTTTAATCTTCAGCGATGCATCATATTCTATAAGATCATCATATGTTTGTAGCATCGCTGAGAAGCAAATATATCTCTAAAAAGGTTTACAACTTTTCATTGTGTCAGAAAAAACAGGCCTGTCTTCATCTGTAGTGGAGTAGTATAAGTATAAAGTAACACCAAATTGAAATAGTGAAGTATAGTACAAGTTACTCAAATGTGTGATGATGGTAAGGTGATGACCCCTATAAAACTGACTTTTTAAATCATATTTGACATTTGTATTCCTAATATTAACCTGTAATTTGCAGTACAGCTTCAGTGCACCAAGGTGATTTCTCAGGAAAATAGTTTTGCACAACATTTCCAGTCATTCACCGTCAGAAACACAACATCTCAGCACTGCGTCTGATTTCTGCTGTTGCCCGACCATAGATTTATATCTATGTGTCCGACACGCTTCACAACTTGAGGTTGACAACACTGACTGGAAAAAATTCAATACATTAAAAGGAGAGTACAGTGAAGGCAAATATAGTGAGCTATTTAAAGATGAAGCCTATCTCTGACTTCTTCTCTGTGGAGGGGTAAGTATCTATCCACATTGTGCCCGTTGGGGTTCAGCGGGGAAGTATGACATTTAAAGTACTAATAGGATCTGACTGCTGTTGGACAGAATATGTAGGCATATATTAGCGGAAGCTGCCTTTTTTCCTGCCTTTTTTCCAGGGCCCCTCGGTGGATTAACACTTAAACTGGAGGGATAATTCCCTTGTGACGCCTGGGTCGCAGCTGACTAGTATTCATGCTGCTGTTCCCCCCCACCCCATCCGGGGCTCTAAACGACCCATGTTATCAGAGGAAAAGGCAAATCAGACGTCATGTCCCCCCCTACCCTCACCCGAGGGATGATACAGTGGGGTTCAAAAGTTTGGGCACCCCAGGTAAAAATTTATATTAATGTGCATAAAGAAGCCCAGAAAAGATGGAACAAATCTCCAAAAGGCATCAAATGACAG
>NC_045737.1:13819805-13819926 GCF_008692095.1 Etheostoma spectabile
CAAATAATATGTCACAAAAAGTTAGATTATATTTCCATCAATTGCACTTTTAAAATAACAGAAAACAAAAAAATGCCTCGTGCAAAAGTTTGGCCATCCTGCAGAGTTTATAGCATGCACT
>NC_045737.1:13819936-13820007 GCF_008692095.1 Etheostoma spectabile
GAAAGCTGAGACCTGACAGTGTCATCATTAGGAAAGACCAGGTGATGTCAATCTTAAGGTTTTAAATGCCC
>NC_045737.1:13820017-13820139 GCF_008692095.1 Etheostoma spectabile
TGACCTTGCCCCAACAATCAGCACCATGGCTTCTTCTGAGCAATTGTCTAGAAAACTGAAACTGAAAATAGATGCTCACAAAGCAGGAGAAGGCTATAAGAAGATAGCAAAGCATTTTCAGA
>NC_045737.1:13820149-13820229 GCF_008692095.1 Etheostoma spectabile
CTCTGTTTGGAATGTAATTAAGAAATGGCAGTCATCAGGAACAGTGGAAGTTGAAGCAAGATCTGAAAGACCAAGAAAAA
>NC_045737.1:13820239-13820329 GCF_008692095.1 Etheostoma spectabile
AACAGCTCGCAGGATTGTGAGAAAAGGAAGTCAAAACCCATGTTTGACGGCACGATCCATCCAGAAAGACCTGGCAGACACTGGAGTTGT
>NC_045737.1:13820339-13820445 GCF_008692095.1 Etheostoma spectabile
TCCACTATAAAGAGATACTTGTACAAATATGGTCTTCATGGAAGAGTCATGAAAAGAAAACCTCTTCTACGTCCTCACCACAAAAATCAGCGTTTGAAGTTTGCAA
>NC_045737.1:13820455-13823914 GCF_008692095.1 Etheostoma spectabile
TAGACAAGCCTGATGCATTGTGGAAACAAGTTCTGTGGACCGATGAGGTTAAAATGGATTCAATAAAATTTCAGCAAATTATGGACGCTAACTTGATGCCATCTGTGAAAAAGCTGAAGTTAAACAGAGGATGGCTTCTACAAATGGATAATGATCCTAAACACACCTCAAAATCCACGGTGGATTACATCAAGAGGCGTAAACTGAAAGTTTTGCCATGGCCTTCACAATCTCCTGACCCCAACATAATTGAAAAGCTATGGATAGACATTAAAAGAGAAGAGCGTTACAGACAGCCCAGAAATCTCAAAGAACTGGAATACTTTTGGAAGGAAGAATGGGCGAAGATACCACAAACAAAAATTGAAAGACTCTTGGCTGGCAACAAGAAGCGTTTCCAAGCCAGCGTTTCCAAGCCTCGTACCCCCCCCCCCCCCCCCCGAGGTACGAGGTATTAACTCTGCAGGGTGCCCAAACTTTTGCAGACGACATTTTTTTGATTTCTGTTATTTTGAAAGTGTAAATTATGGAAATAAAATCTAACTTTTTGTGACATATATAATACGAATGTCTAATCTGTCATTTGATGCCTTTTTGAGATTTTTCCATCTTTTCTTGGCTTCTTTATGCACTTTAATACAAATTTTTACCTGGGGTGCCCAAACTTTCGAACCCCTCTGTACATGCACCACAGGAACATCTCAGGACGGCAGTATGGAGCTGGCACTAGAGAAGGGACAATACCAAAACTTGAACTAAGTATTGAAGGGGGAAAAAGGCAAAACAGACAGTGGGGTAGGAAAAAAACATCATCTGAGGGATGAAATAACAATGAAAGCAGGAGGGAGAACGTCTGACAGCAGAAACCTAAGTCATATGAGACAGAATTAAATGATGCATTACTTTTGTAGGTATAAGTACGAAAAGTACATCAAGGTGTTTCTATTTCCGTTTTTCCTGCACACTGGGTGTGCTTTAGACAGAATTTGATATGTGATTAACAAACATTTGCCCTATTGTAATATAAGTATTGTTATATTATTTTTCAAGGAAAGGGCAAGACTTTTATTTGGTACAAAAATGTCCCGGGTTTGGGATTTGGAGATGAATCAACAGTCAAGTGAATCATTAAGAGTTTATGCTCTAGACTTCTATATGTTATCTGTCAGCTTCAGATTCTGTGGCTTCAGTTTTGAAGCCATTTAAACTTTTGACTCAGTTCAGAGTTTGTTTTGGTGCTGAGCCTCCACATGGCATCAAAAAACAATTTCAAACACACTATGAAGTTCAGTCTGTGTTGCATCTTCAACCGCTGCCACTGTCCAAAGTCAGGTCAAGGATACAGGCCTGTTTTAAAAACTTAACTTCACCTAGCCAGGCTTATTGAGTAGTTTTATTTGTTAGATTCGGAGTCCTGATTTCCCCCGCTCCAAACCCAGCACTGTTCCTCCCCGTTCATCCCCTTTGAGAGGCTGCTGTGATGTGTGAAGTTCCCAACATAATGAAGTGAGCGCAGACCGCTCTGATGTCAAAAGAATAGGGGCTTTTCCGAAGCACTGTGGCCCAGGACACAGAAATAGATCATCTGAGGACTTGCCATTTGTGGCTCTACCACATCTGAATTATTAAGTGGCCCAAGGCTGTGAAGCTCTTGCACTGGCTGCTTTTTTTCAAGATGCTTTTAAAGCTTAACTACTTCTTCCATCTCAAATTCCTCCATACTTTTGAGCCAGAGCAGCAGTTTCCCATTTGTTTTGCTCAAGGGAGAAAGGGTATAAAAACAGTGTTGTTTAATTGTCATGTCTGTCACTGAGGTTGGTTTAGATTGCATAGAAGCATTAAAGTTTCAAGATACCTTGATACTTATTCAGTAAGGCGCTACAGTTTACAATTCTTAAAGTCCAATGAAAAGATATATCAAGACATGGTAATGGAACTTCTAATAGAGATACATGTAACTAACTAACTAATAGGGGTGGGAATCACCAGAGGCACCACGATACGATATTAAAGATACTTGGGTACGATACGATTTATTGCGATTTAACACTATTGCGATATTCTGCGTATATTGTACTCTATTACTTTTCCAACTTCATATTTTGTCCCCAAGGAAAATATCGTCAACATCTGTTCATCTCACATGGTTTATTGCTGTAAATGTGACTGTCAAGCTGACTAACAACAAACCTTTCATGAATGTGTTATAAATGTTATACAACTGGCAAACTGAACTGTTTGCATTCAATTAAGGTGATGCATCACAAGTCAATGCAACAGTTCTGCTGTTTAAACTTTCCTGAACTTTGAGTTTAACTTCTCTGTAGACCTTGGGTACGGCTGCATCCGTGAAAAAGCGGCGCGACAGAGTTACGTACCTTGGTTCCAATGTTTTGTTGACAAAATCCCTCATTTTCCACAACGTTGTATGGACGCAGGTCTTTGCACATGAAGCAGGCGATGGTTTGAGTTATTTTCTTCGCTCGTTCTGAATTTGGAGGTAGCTTTGTCAAGCTAAGTGTGTCCAGTGTTGGTTGGTTTTTCGGCGGAGCTGGTTTAGCATTGGCTTTACCGTCCTCGGCTAACGCTAACTCTGGATGGTGGCGTGTAAGATGAGCCCTCATGTTGGTGGTGTTCCCTGAGTATTTTATTTGCATACGACTCCTTGCAAACGCATGTCTCATATCCATCTCAGTTGTCCCCTCTTGTTAAAAAATCCGAAAAAGTTCCAAACACTTGATTTAAAGCAGACGGTGCATTTCTGATTCTTCTCTAACGCTGACATGTTATTTTATCTACATCCTCCTGCACGCTGACAGTCACCCCGCTGACCTCACCAGAAAACAAACCAGCCATCTGGTGACTGAAGAAGCAACTGATTTGATTATTCTACTACCAAAAGTTAAATTCTCATGTGCGTTTAAATAATAAAAATCGATACTTGGCGTTTGTGTATCGATACAGTATCGCCACGGGAAATATCGCGATACTATGCTGTATCGATTTTTTCCCCCACCTTACTACTAACTAACATGTAACTATAACTACATTTTCTACATTTTCTCTTCATTTTGGTCTTCCTTGAACTTTAAAACAGTATTCAAGTGTTGGATACATCCGTAAACAAGTGTGGACTTTTTCCTTCAACTCTCTCTCTGATCACTTTTCAAGTTTAACTTAAGCGTATAAAAACCAACAAAGGTTTAATGATGGTGAAATAGCTGTTTCAGATGATTGGCAGGTCAGCCCAGGAAGAAGGACTTCTGTCATCAATGAGCCTATGAGAAGCTGGTACTTGGAGAAGGGTGCAGAGATGTGGAGAAATGCACAAAACTGAATCCAAGAGGAAAATGGAAGAATGAATAGACTTGTCGAAAGTAGTGTAAGGCCATGTACAGACAGCAAACCGCACTGCATTGAAAAAAAAAAAGAATAAAAAAAAAAACCGGCTTTGTTTGT
>NC_045737.1:13823924-13836782 GCF_008692095.1 Etheostoma spectabile
TGCTACAGGTACCGGTGAAAAGCATGATCCAGGAAGTCCAGTTTGAGTTATACATCTATGAGTTTGAATGCTTATTAGACAGCAAAGCACTGACTGCACAGTGGTTAACATACTATGCTGCATGACCTCATTTACCAGTCTGTATTGTCAAAAGTAGAGCTAATTAAGTTTATGTATGCCATTCATTCTACAGAGCAGTCTAGTTTGCACTTACACACATTAAATGGCCAGTGCAGTGCGTTGCTGGATTATGTTGAATTGCATTTGTTTGCTAGATGATTCTGCATTTATATTTGCCGGAGCACTCTGTCAGGACCCCTGCTGTGATTGAGGAGGCTCTTTTACTAGGGCAGTGCTAATGTTGGTCTTAGCAATGTCTTAGGGGATGGATAGCTAAGACAAACTAAAAAAACGCAGGGTTTATGAAGTACAGCATCACTTGATTAAAGGCTTTAATCAGAGTATTGGAAATAACTTTTGCCATCTTTCATGTAACGACCCCTCAGAGGGCCCTAATCCTTGGGATGAGACCCTCCATTTGACACTGTCCCACGCCTCAGTAGTGCTGCCAGGGCAAAATGAGAGCTTGCCATGCTCCCTCGACTGGAACTAAGACCCTGTATCTGTAAATACCAGCATGCAACCCCAGAGCCACAGTTTGTCTTTCTTACTCTACTTTTCCTTCTGTCTGTGCCCGCAGGCTCTTGGAGCTACAAGTGTGTAGACAGAGAAACGTTACACTGAGCCAAGCCTTTGTCCCTGCCGGCTCAGACGGCTGTGTTCACACACGCCGCAGATCACAAACCTTCCATCCACAGGGCTCATTTTGTGTCCGCTTTATGCTGTGTTTCCCTCCTGTTTTCTGTCCTGAATGCAGGAGGAGGAAGGAGAACATCTTTAGGGACAACCTCTTTAAATATTAATTCATTTGTCTGTAAGGAAGGGACTGAAGGAATTCAAATGGCTGTGAAAAAATAGAGCACATAAGGGAGCTCTCTATATTTCTATTTTTGCTCATTCTCGTTAAAGAATTATTTAATTATGCGAAGCCAAAAACTCTAATGTGTCTATTAAGAAGCACCGTGAGAATTAGATACATTTTTTTTATTTCAAATGTGTTTTTTTTATTCCATGAATGTACAAAGTTTTTAGCAATTTTTCTTTGTCATCTGGAAGACAATATATATGAATCACTCTTTCTGCAAATTACAGGAAACAACTTAAAGCTACAATCACTCCGACATGTTCATACAAGCTGGGACAAGGACTTTGAAGTTCACAACGTCTAAGTCTTTGCACTGTGTTATCTGGCTTCACATTTTGGGGTTTTACACATTTTCAGTAAGAAATGAAAGCATTTATGATCAAAAATAGTGAATTTTGACGTTGTTATTTTGACATTTCTGGGGGAATTTCTGGCAGAAAAGTTGAATTGCAAGAAGAAATTAGCAAGGTTAATTTAAGCAATTTAAGATAGAAAGAAAGAAAGAAACACTTTTTTTCTTTTCTTTTTTTTTTTTAAATTGTAGATAATCAAACTTCACATGCTACCTATGGTTCAATTAGATGGCCAGATCGTTAAAAGCACTGACAGGATTCGCGGAAAGGATATTTACCCTCCTCCTCTCTTTCTCTTCTGTCGTCAACTGCAAAGATTCATGCTCAATCCGGCCCTCCTCCTCCTCCTCCTCTTCCTCCCTGCCTTTTATTCTTCCCAACTAGGAAGTCAATTTCTGGTCAACCACATTTTCCTTAGTGTCTGTCTGGATTATTGATGAAACAGGTGAGGCGAAACCAAACAGCCAGCCAACAGAGGGAAGCAGGTAAAGAGGTTCAGGGATAATAACACACACTCCTCATGTGGAGTCACAGCTTTAAAGGACAGTCTAAAATTACAATAGACATTGTATAGCTAGTACAAAATTGGACACTTGTTCACATATAAATGTCATATTATATCCCTGACAATATCAGATAATCACCTTAAATCTAATATTGTACTTTTTATCCTATGATCAAATATGATCGTCATGAATCTCCAAATCCACACAGCAAAACCCTTAAAATTCAAATCCCCGAGATTTAAAGCTAAGCAGTGTAATTGTGCCTCAGTCTGTCAAGGATAGTTTTATGAGTGCAGTATAATTATGGATTATCTTTGAGTTTGTGCTCATTACCCTGCACTGTTAACCTTTTACTAAAAGGAGGCCCAGTGGAATTGCGGTCTGTGCGATAAAGCACATGATGACAGGTGGAGACGGATGTTTTGCCTTGGGGGAAACATGTTGAATGCCAAACCTGGCCTGTCGATGACTTCATTTCCCCTTCTTTACCTGGGTGCCGCTGCCTCGCTCAGCAGAAAACAAAGCCACTCCGTTGGACCCCACAGGATGCTGGGATTACTCTACAGAACCCTCCACTTGGCTCCCTGCCTGACTGATAAGATAACATAAAGACTGTGGAATGGATCTCGTTCACTTCCTGCCTCTTGTTTGAAGCTGTAGATTTGTTGACGCGCGTTTCTTCATGATTGACGACTAGATTAGACTTCATCTCTCCTGGCCTTCTGCTGACTTTTTGTTGACATCCTCTCGTGGATTGAGCATATTGAGTTTAGCAGGTCACATGTTGGATATTTACATGTCCCACCTCGCCTCACACACTCAGAACACTGTGTTGAAATGAGTTAACAAAAAGCTTTATTTATCCAAGAAAAATCTTGGCATGGAGACTTGTTTTCATCTACAAAGACTGTCAGAAAACACTATTCCTTACATAATAAACAAATAGCTTTAGCACCTAAAGTAAAAGTAATTATTGTGCACTAAAATATTCCCCGTCTGTTGTATCTGGATTAATATTACTGCTGCATTAATGTGTTTTATTGCTGTAGATGTTGAAGGTTGTGCTCATTTGAACTCCTTTACATACTGTTGGGTAGCTTTGAATTGACCTACAGCAATGTGTCATATTCTATAAGATCATCCGTGAGAACCACGTATCTCTAAAAAAGTTTTCATGGTGTCAGAAAAACAGCCCTCTATTGAAATTTGTGAAGACGCAATTTCCACCCGATACAAGAGGCTTTATTTAGCTTAAGAAGTAAACACATAAAGGAACACTTCATCCATGGTTTTTCCTGGACAGGAAGGGGATAAAAAACTTATCATCTAAAAAAGTAACTAAAACTGTCAAATGTAGTGGAGCAACAAGTACAATATTTACCTTTTGAGATGAAGGGGAATAATATAAAGTAGGATAAAATGGAATTACACAACTAAAGTAAAGTACACATGAATATATGGACAGGACAGGTTTTTTTAGAGCAATATATTGGGTTACACTTTACTTGAAGGTATCTACATAAGAGTGACATGGTCACTGTCATGAACATGGCATAAACATAATAAACAAGTCATAAAGGTTTATAACATAATGCTTCTTTTAGTAAGTGTCAATTGGCTTTGTGATGACAAGTATTAGTTAATTTAATTTAGACTTTTTATACTCGTTAGGGTTCATTTGTCATTACAGTGTCATGTCACTCTTTTGTAGATACCTTCAAGTAAAATGTTACCATATATTGTAGCTAAATTAACAAATAAATAATAAACTGAGTTTGACAACAATAAAATGTCATAAAGTCTGATGCTGTAGCAACATGTTTGGCAGTAATTTCAGACTCAGCATGAACGTTTAAAGCCTCATCAGGGGCCTACAATGTTTATTACAAAGGGTTTTCAGGGGAACCAATAACAGCAAGATGATTGTTGTATTCTTAAAGCATCACAAGAAGTTAAGATAATAATATAAAGTTTGTCCTGACAATGCTCAGTCATTTCAAGGCTGGCCTCTAGATTTTGAAAATTCTTTTCTCAGAAATTGAATTTTTAGCCAACAAAATTGTAGGGTTCTTTCTCTGGAGATCATGAATACACTAGCTTTAACAAAACTTAGGCAACTAGTTGTTATACTTCTTACTCTTGATTAAAGCTTTGGACCATCTGCCTAACTGACGAACCAACCTAGGCGTTACCATATTTTTTTGTTATTTGCAAGACATCGACATAAAAATGGGGCAGACGCTAATTTGAAAGATGACAATCTTGTTTGTTCATGTTATGTTAAACTGTTTTTAATGTAAAATGCTGTCAGTTAAATGCTCTTTCAACAACAGTTCTCTTCAAACCAAATTTAGCAGTTTTAAGTTAGACATCCAGACGTATTTTGGCCTGCAAGTCACCAAATCAATCCACTCTGGCAACTGACGACCAACATCGCCATCCTCCGTCCCAGCAGGGCCAAAATCAATTGCGCTCCTGCCTTGTTTTTTGGGGGGTTTCCAACCTGCAACCTTTAGTTGTCTTTGGGTTTTAGGCTACATTTCCATCGCTATGTTTTGGTTGTGAAGCTGAGTTTTGAGCCCAGTAAAAGAACTAATCTCCGTTCAAACGAACACAGCCAAACCCCATATCTCATCAACATCCTTGTATACTGGGCATAAACCTTGAGGTACCATGTATACTCCGCCCATTGCTGGTAGTGTCCATGGTAACATTAGTAGCTCCGTCTAAGAGAATGAGACATCAGGGCCGATATAACCCAATCAGGCGGCGAAACATTGGCGTCAGTGTCGGTGTTGCCAAAGGTCTTCGTTTGCGGCCGCGTCCGAAGTGTTTTAGGGGCTCTGACTCGCCAGAGCAGTGTGAAAACGAGATGGAGAAAAAGATATTTGTTTTTAAAACCAAAACGTAGCAAATATGTAAATGTAGCCTTAGACATGTTCCTCTGCTTGAAGCTGCTTAACATGTCCCTTCGCCCTTTTTGAAGGTCTTTTTCACTACCTTTCCTAACTAGACCTTTTGTTCTCAAGCCAACACTGTTAGATTTTCAAAATGACAAGTGGAAACACTTCTATAGTTCACCTTATCAAATAAGAGCCTCCGTTGACCTTTTCTTTAAAAGACTCTTAGAGCCAGTACATCTAAAAGTGACCGTGCACTCTCTAGTCTGTTTGAGTGATCTTTGCCCTGTAGTTAGAGAGGGAACATGCCTCAACTCGTTTTACTACAGGCCAGTCTGAGGTGAAGACTTCAGGACTAAAAGCTTCTGTCCCTTTTGTTTTGCCTGTGAAAGGAATTTAGTTGACAGAATTTAGCATAATATGAGGCCTTGAGTCGCTTTAAATGCCCTGATTGCCATGTAATTCTGCCCTGAGGGTGTAAAAAGGATGTTTAAGGATGACTTTAAAGTTCAGTGAGAACTTATTCTCTCACAACAGAAAATATGAGCTCCTTGTGACTCCTGAAAGCAGCTAGTTAGAATCAGATCAACAATCTAGATTTTATTTTCTGAGAGAACAAGAGCTGACACTGTGTTTGACCCTTGATCACCCTGAATCATTGTTCCATCTCAGTGTGAAAGAACAAATGCTGTTTAACTGAATGCAGGCGTTAAACTTTTATTTTAACAGTTGCCTCATTGTCTGGACGACGTAGCTCTTTTGTCTCGGTCATTATTTTGGGCTGTAAAGAGATTTGTTTGGTGGCGGCTGCGGCAAAAGAGAAAAAAAAGACATTTTTTAAATTCCTTGCAAGGTGCTCTACAGAAGAACTTGGCAGCACAATGAGAAGTTGTCTGCACGTCGCAGCTCGCTGTGTAAACATCTAATGTGTGTAAAACAATTTCTCATGATTCTTAGGTGTGGTGCTCAAATAGGATAACCAGCTCTGAAGCAGAAGAAAAAGACAAGAGCATTTGTCTCTGGGCCAGAACGTGGGATGAATTTTTGATGAGCTGCTGTGCAGGAGGGGGGTACACTGATTTGTTTGCTTTGATACGCGCACGGAACATCAAATAATTTCATTGCAATTAGACTGTGGCGTGAAGCTGCGGCAATCTTATCGCAGCATTTATGTAATAGGGGAAAATTACATTTACATGTCCCATTTTTCCTGCTTTGTTGCCTCGGTGACACTGTCGGCTGAGTCAGCTGTCCTGCGCGGTGACACCCTCTGGGTGTTTGACAGCTCTGTCTCCGGTGGGCTGTCAGGGTTTTATTGAGGGTTTCTACCCCTGTGATGCTGCTACTCTGCGGGGTGTCCGTCCTTATAAGAGCCAGAGAGACAGGCAAACAAAGTCCTAACTGGAGGAGGGGGTCAGGCTTTAGATTTAAATAAAGGGCTTATAGCTTGGTCACCTGGGGCATCAAGGTTTTTAATTTCATGAAACCCCAGAAAAGTACTGACATAGAGGCCCACTTGAGTAGGTTTTTAGGTATTTTTACATTAAAGGCAGAGATCAGAAGTAGAAGACCTTCAGTATTTCTTCTTCTAGTGAATATTGGCAAGGGATTTGTGATATTAACAAAAAAAACTAGCCATTGGTCTTGTGTTTGTGGCACCAGCTTCCCTCAGTTCCTCCTAATAGCTTTCTTCCTTGCTATAAATAGCTTTATTCAACTTTCTTCAGAGAATGTACAGAAAAACATTTCAATGCTTGATATTACTTACCTTGTTTATTGTTCTTTATCTCCAATCATATTTAATTTTTTATATTAGCCTTATATAAGCAGCAAGTGACTTTTAACTGGAAATATAAAAAAGAACACACCAGTTTCTACTGTTTTTAACCCCAATGGTAGGTTCTCATACAGCCGAAAATTGTCGTACCATCTGCTGCAAGAAGACGCTTATCAACAGGACAGCGTCTAGGTTCTCATGTGATGATAAAACTCAGATGATAAAAATGTGAAAATGAAGTGGCTGATTTTGCAAATCCAAATATTAAATAGTTGGTTAAGAAAACAATCTCAACACAGAGTCTATTCAGTAGCTGTTCTAAAGCCTTCAATCAACATCTTCTTCAGCAGATGGAGTTTTGCCCGTGGTAATAGAGTGGTTTTACCCCTGAGAAGTCCTTAAAGTGCTCCGAAAAAATAGACACAGATGATGATATGATTTGAATTGCTGCAGAACCGCTATGGGCATTGAGACTCAACTGCAGTTTCCAAAGTTAAACTGTAGAGTGATTTGTATTGCAAATCTCTGAATTGCATTGATTTGTTTTGTGTCAGATTTTCATCTGCAACAAACCAATAATCTCATGGATTTGTGTTTCAATAAAATGATAAATAAGTTATGCCTTGAATAATGATAAATTAATCTCTTCCTCTGACTTTTTCAAGAGATTTTATTATGTGCAGTGTCCGGAGTGCTAAGTTTGGGAATCATTTTGTTCTTACTTCATGCAGAAATGAATGGGATGGGGCACACACAGATTATACGACTGCATGGTTGAATGATGGGTTATGTTTGTTTTTTTTTCTCGTTAAAGGAATAGGGAAGGATGAATTTTCCCACAGTGACGATAAAGTGCTGCAGTTTACTACACTGGCTATCACCAGACCCAGCCAAGCTCAATAGATTTGAGATTGAGCGTTGGTCTTGGGGAGTCTGCTCAGTATTTTCTCTGCACAAGAGGCATGACCAACAGGCATAGTTCAAATGACTCTGTATGCAATTGGAAAGTCCTTCAACCAATCAGAACAACGATCCGGGTGACGTAGAAGCGACAGCGGCATCAACGGGCTGCTGCACTTTAGTGGCCGCCGCTATGTTGAATGAAAACAGGAAGCTGCGTGAGCGCTTCTCTATCGTCATCGTGTTAAACCCACCAATGGCGCGGCAAGTAGATAAGCCAGTTTGTGATTGGTTCCCACAAAATTGTGAACTGAAGCAGGAGAATCAAACGTGTAGGTTTCCAGACCGAGCTGCAGGAGAAGGAGGTTATCATGGGAACATCAGAGAGCATCAAACAAGCCTGCTATGATGACCTCCCCAAAGGAAAGTTAACAGTTAAATATTCCACCCTTGCATCGCCTGCACTGTTGAAATATTTTCCTTGTCAAGAGGAATCTTGTAAATTTTACTGGCTCTCCCTTGTAACGTCATAAGGTAAAGAAACCATTTAACAACAGTTTTACTTTCCTCCAGTTAATTCCCCACTCTGTCTTTACATGGTGCACATTACATGGTACATCATGCATGGAAAAGCTGCGGCCAACTTGAAAGTCTAATGCTTAAGGCTGAGCAAAAAAATAAAGGGGAGGCACTATTTTTGTCTCCACTGGGTTAAAATGCCACAAATAAGCCTGGAGGGACAATAATAGCAGGCAATTACTGCTACCCAGCACCTTGTGCCTCCCACGTCACAGCCATAGGTCTTAGCACATTGACTCTGGCATACTTTATAGCGTCCAGTGAAAATAGCACAGAGCTCGTCGTGCCTCCTGCTCGCTGTTTCAGCCTCAGCAGACCCTAGAACCTCCGCTGGTGACAGTTGTAGATAGGTAAACAGAGTCTTGCGGCTCCCTATAGCCTCCTCACTGCCTCTTACCTTCTCTCCCTGGCACAGAGGCCCAGCAATCATTAATCTAGAGTAGAAACAGTGCCACAGTATCAACAAGCAAGTTTGGTTCAGGAGCTGAAATATCCCGCCTTCTCCTCCTCCTCTTCCTCCTCCACCCACCCTTTTCTTCCTGGCTATCCCAGGGGAAGATAGAAAAGGTGGGAAGTACCAGTACATTTATTTAATGTAAGTACTGTGGAAAATGTAGGTTTTTTATAACTTGTTTTCACATCAGTTGAAGAAGGAAAGCAAATTCAGGAAAGAGGATGAAAGATGAAAAGAAGGACATAATAAACATGCAAAAAAAAATAAGAAAATAGGGATCATGGCTAATTTTGAATGGAATTGTAATTTGTGTATCATATTTGTAAGATAAAAGCAGCGGAAGTAATCATACCTTACGTGTCTAATTTCCTTATTTTTGGCCTTCAGCATTCATCAATAAATCATTAACATTTCATAACAATTCTTTTGAGGTATCACTCAAAGCACTTTGCCTAAGCATTTTTGCATCACTGAGAACCACTAGTTGTAAGATAAAAAAATAGTGGCACTCTGAGGGGTACAAAGTCTCACAAATCAGAACTAATAAAAGTAAAACCTTACTTGGGTTTTGTACTTTTGGCCTTCATCATTCCGATCAATAATAAAAAAAAAAAATTACTTTCTTTTAAAAAGTTACTTTGGTGAGTAAAAAGCTTTTGTAAATGAGGGCCAAAACATTGGAAGCCAACTAATGAAAGGGGACTAATTTTTAAAAGGAAATATTGTGTAATAGTGTGTTGGCAAGTGGCTTCCCTGTGAGTCCAGACAATGCACAAAAGATAAATGGATAGATAGCATCACAGCTGGACAACCCTGCAATACAAATCATCGTCTTCAACAATGAGGGCTCTGTGGAGTCAGTTATATCTCATCACAAAGTCCAATTCTTACTTTCTACATGTGTACTTTTTTTTTTTTTTTAGATTTATTTTACCAAGATGAGAGTATCACAAGGAAAATGGGATATTTTGACCTGAATTATGTCTCAAAAACAGGGCTCAATCTCAGGCGGCATACAAACTCCAACTACTGTTTATATGGCACTAGCACTGATTGATTTGCAGCCTTTAAAAGCAGATCACCCATTTTGAATGATATCACTCCATGGGCTGATGACATTCACAGCTGGTGAACAGACCAACGTTTTACACTACTGTTTTTGAAAGATACTTTTTTTTTCCATTTTCCATCTAAATAAAAACAGTAAATTTAATTTAGAACCTACAGGTATGTGATCAAAGATACTGATACTGACACATTTTAGAAAGTCCAAAAATATTAATTTTTTATTATATAAAATAAAGAAAACCAGCAAATCTGGACATTTTAAAGACTGGAGCCAGCAAATGTTTTGCATTTTGATTATTAAACCAGCAATAACTGCTGAACACAACACTGAAATCTCATCACCATTTAAAGTGACCTTTAAGGTGAACTAGCAAACACTTCTCCAGCAGTTACAGAGCAACATGATGATGCATTAGCTCTGTTTTTTTTTTTTAAGATTCTTTTTTGGGCATTTTTTAAAGTGCCCTTATTATGAAAAAAAAATCACATTTTCTGGGATTCGGGGTGTAAAAAAAAATAATATTTTTTTAAATGAAACCATGTAAACCTATTCTCATACAACCTGAAAATACAATTATGAACCTAAAAATGAGCATTATATGGCTGCTTTAAGAACTTTATTTACAGAGGACAGCTGAAGACATGATAGGGTAGTAAGCGGGGGAATGATATGCAGCAAAGCATTTCGGAGTAAAACCGGTGGCTGCTGAGTCAAGGAGTAAACCTCTAAATATGTGCGCCTATTCTACCAAGTGAGCTACCCAGGCGCCCTTAGCTCTGTTTTTAGTCTCCACCAACTCCTGAAGTGAATATGTCTATTTAGCTGCTAAATACTCCACTATGTTCCATACCGTGTCTGTCTGCTGCTGGCTGCGGTACAGGTTAGTGGCGTTTCTCTGAAAACGACACAATGAGAGCTGTGGGGGTTAACCAGAACAGTAAAGTTGCAGCCTGGACAGGTAAACAATGAGCTGAAATACAACATTAAGCTCCGTAAAGCCATTGGGAACTGCAGATTCAGATGATAATTCTCTGTATCATAGTCACTATGAGAGACACCTTTCCACATTGTCTTATTGTTTTCACATTGTCATCCATAATTTTTGTGGCTGAGTGTGTCTTGGGTCTCTGGTAAAGTACTCACTTCCAGTTAATTTCATGATGCACCGCCAAATGTTCCTCTTTGGAAATGCTTAAAGCATGTGAAGAGGTTTTATTAATTGAATCCTGTAATAACGCCATCCTCTGGGACCCTAAACAGCACAGGACACATACTAGGAGGAGTTAAAGATGTACCTCCAGATATTTAACAGCGGGAGAGCTGGTCTGCAAAGAGCCACTTTAACTCTCAATGCTGCAATTAGTGTTCAGAGTGCTGCAGCGGAGCGACGGTGATATAATGTTAGGCGTCGTTGATGCTGCCGCGTAACATCTGGACCTGTGCACAGCTGAAGTCAACTCCACTGTAATTTGTGAAGGAACGGCAGTAAAAACAAGGCATGGCGGAACAGCTTTGAAAGAGACAAGAGGCTGGGCTTCTCATTACCTGTCATTAGTTTGCCCGGCCATTCATCTCTCTGGCATGCGTAGGTGAAAAATACAGGTCGGCAGTATCCGTGAGAGCCCAGGAGATGTCTGTAGTGGGGAATAGTCTGTTTTGAGGAGTTGGGAGTGCATTATGGAGCTGGAACAAGAAAAGAGTGGTAGCCCAAGGGCAAATAGGCTACAGAGAGTTAAGACGATGGGTTTCTGCTATCTGCTGCTGCTCAGATGTATGGTATAGGAACAGCTGCGATCAATGCTTGAGAGGTATTGATCCTGCTGATAATAGTCTGCATGAGAGGGTTTTTGCAGGCTGCTTCAGGTCTTAATGAAGAGTCTGCACAATGTCCTCACGTTGACTTTGGTTACCGCCTATGAATAGGAGAAATCAGAGCTTCTCATGGAGATCGTTATTTCCGAAGCAGCGGATGGAGAAAGACTTACATGGCTGTTTTTCTGTCAGCGGAGACCTATTCTGAGCCTTCAACGTATATGTCTGTCTTCTTCCACAGCCGAGCAGTTGTTTGGTTGATTCACACATTTTACAGGTCTAATGGAAATCTGATAAGCTGATGCTTCATGCCACATTAAAGACCACACCATGCACACCATGACTAGCTTTTCCATGCGCTATAAAATATAATGCAGCCCTCAAGCAGTGATGAGTCTGTTCCTCCTGATGAGAAAAGACAGTCTCAAGAGCAGAAAGAAGATGAGACTGATGCTGCAGATTAACTTCCTGGTCTACTGTTTGAGGCCAGAGTTTAATCCGGTGGTTTCGCACAGCAGCTGATGGACAGCAGCTGATGGACAGCTTTCCCTTCTGTCAGACGGGAAAAACACAGAAAGGCAAGGCTTCTTCAAATCCAGACATGACTAACAATAGATTGTGTTCACACAATTATGCACCAAACATAAAGTCACATGTACATTTTAAAGCCTGAAGAAAATAACTGACTTGACTGACCATACACTGGCGGTGTCTTCACCCATCTGTGGTTTGACAGGCATTTGTAATTGCCAGCATTGACTGATCAACTCCTCAGAAACAAGCTTGTCTCGTATAAATACTGTTATCGAATTTGTTTTGCAAGTTATGTTTTGATGTCTGATTATGTTGATAACTTACTTACTTAGGCCTTTTGTATTCCTTGTGCCTTTCGTTTCAATTTACTGACATGACATTTCATTTTATGTTTTTACCAGTCCAAAAAAAGTGCTTTTGAACTGCTGCTAGTATAAAATAAACATGTCATGTCCCGTGCCTCATCCCTATTGACGATTTTTTTCAGATTTTAACCACAAAGACCACAATCTTTCTCTATCCTAAGTGCTGTGAGTGCCATACATAAACAGAAAGAGGTGCCCAGTGTCCACAGTGTAGAACTATGTCGGGTAAACGTGCAGGACAAAAATTAACAAAAGGAGAGATTGTCTTCACATTGAAATGTGCAATCTCCCAAAAGGTTTTTATTAATGCAACTTCATTGAGCTGTTTTTGCTTTGGAGTGTTTAAAGCGTAACTATCGCCAAAATGCAAGCATAGGGTGTTTCTGTGAATGTGCGCAAGTCAAACTTTCGTTTAAAAGCATAATTAGGACGGAAGCGCCAGTTTTAAGACTTACTGTATTTTTGGTCAAATGGCCTTTTGAATGGGAGTGCTAGGGCCCTACTATGATAGCATCAAAATCTTTTTAAAACACTAAGATGGCGGATAGCGGAAACAACAACTGTTAAAGTGAGCCGTTCAAAACCTGTCTTTCTAGTAAACTCTGTGTACACAAACAATGTTCT
>NC_045737.1:13836792-13838577 GCF_008692095.1 Etheostoma spectabile
GCTCATGTGTAGAGCCCCTGGTGATACTTGGAACAAGATTTCATGTTGTGTCAAGACTTCTTAGCGTTTTAAAAATAGTGACTTTGATGCTATCATAGTAATGCCCCTAGCACTCCCATTCAAAAGGCCATTGACCGAAAATACAGTAAATCTTAAAAGTGGCACTTCCGTCCTAATTATGCTTTTAAAGGAAAGTTTGACCCATGTACATTCACAAAAATACACTATGGTTGCATTTTGGTGAGAGTTACGCTTTAAAGATAATCACAAAAAAAGGGTTTCATCATACCATAGTTGCTCTATTTAGGGATATTGTATTGAATGATTTACTTATTATTGTACGAGTTGATAAACAATTCACTTGGAAGAAATGTTTTTAACATTTCCTCATGTTGGTAGAAACCATTATAGCTGGCATTCACTGACTTTTGCAAATTAGTAGCATTTAAATAAAAAAAATGATTTCCTCATTGTGACTACAGTACTTTAACTACTTTGTCTGTCTTGCAGTTTGTGGTTTGAGCATAAATTAACAAGACTGTGTCATGTTGAATATCTCTCTGCAGAAAGTAAATAAAAAAGACTCCCTGTTCCTCTGCTCCCCATTTACTTCTTGAGGAAGTTTTGTTCAATATCAGTGAATAGCACATTTTCTCCAACACTTTGTTTCCCAAGAAACCCCTCACACCCTTGGATTGTCTCTCACTTTCTCTCTATCACACGTCTACTTATATGCACTCCTTCTTTTATAAGTCTCAAATGGGTCGTTAAGGAGAAACATCTCAACAGAAATCCATCAGCATTCTGGGAGTGTAAGAGATATCAGCACTTTGAACGCAGACAAATGCAGATATATAATCTTATGTTCACGTCTTTTATTTCTCCTCCTGAGGCAGGTGAGGAGAGAAATTCAGATGTAATGACCCTAAATGAAAGAAAAAAGATAACGAAAAGATGATTGAGACAGCAGATCTTCCCGTGTTATCTTTTACAGTAAATCACCGTCATGAAACTCTTTATAGACGGTCTTAACATGTTTTATTCTGAATCCTTAATTGTCATTTTTACTCCTTAACATCCCTGTATGATAAACAATAAAAAAAACATTTCTGGTGTTTATTTTATTGCTAATCCTTTTTAGTTTTCACTCATTTTATGTCTATTTTATTGTCTGTGAAGCACTTTGTAGCTCTGCTGTGGAAAGTTCCCCACAAATGAGGTTTATCCTTATTAGTATTTGTGAACATGCACAGAGCTTTAACAAACACAGATACTCAGATTTGGGATTAGTCTTTAAGTGTAGAGTAAGCAGAAGAAAATGCAGTAAGCAAATACCATAATTATAATTCATACATGGGATTTGCTCAGTTTAGATGCTTGTCTCAACAGATTTCCTCAAAGGAAGTCTGACGGAGGCAAACTTCTCTCTCAGTTCTCGTAGGCAGTTTCAGCTGCTCAGGGCTTTTAAAATGAGACACTGCCCTCTGTGACTTCCGGAAAGGCCAGCGTCAACACAGTTCGCCTCACAAAAAAGACCAGTTGAATCGAACAGGTGAAAATGGGGCACTCTGTGAAGTTGGCTGCACTCAATAAAACCCCAGAGAGAGGGGGGGGGGGAAGGCCACTTGTTGTTTTCTTTTCACAGCCTGGTTTGGGCGTTTGTTAGAGAGCAGTAATGCTTGAACTGTCAGATTAGTTTTTCCAACCTGGGGCCCAAAGCCTCTTAAGGGGGGAAAGCGTGGCAGTTTGTCACGTATTCGAGCCATACCGATGGTAATTTGGGGC
>NC_045737.1:13838587-13839787 GCF_008692095.1 Etheostoma spectabile
GACAGCAGGGGGGGGGGGCAGAGAGAGACTGTCCTGCAGCTGGAGATGACACAGATTTATCCCTTAGTCACATTTATATACGCTCCCTACAGGACAGGATAAGTCTGTTAATATGTTTCTTATTGTGAACAAATTCCATGCAATTGTTGAAAACCAACAAAAATATTGTTATATTTGTGTATTAAAGCCTGACAAATCTTTTCTGTGCCAAAGAGCTTCACTCAGATCTAGGATCTTGTTAACTTTGGCTTAATAAGGTAGGACATATCATATCATAGCTGTCATAAAGAATGACCACCAAATATTGATTGTTAAACTATTCCTGTGGGGGCTGCGGATATCGTCATTACTATGATTTATTGAAGGGGATAACCCTGTTTATTTAGTCTGCATTATTCAGTGTGTATTAGGTTGTTGTAAGGGATTGTGTATTTTACACAAGATTGTGTTCCAGATGAGAATTTTTCTCTTTGACATTAAATTCAAACTTGATCAATAAGGGATATAAAAAGTTAGACTTTAAACAGAAACTATGAAACTTTTCATCCAAGCCTGTGGTTGCATCCCAAAGGTCTGCAGTTTCTTCATAACCCTGTGCAAAGCAGATGAGTTGGTTTGCAGGCGGTCATTAGGCACAAGTGTGTACAAGCTGGGTTTACTTCCCATTTGAAGAGGAAATGGTCATCTTGGATGACTTAGTTACAGGAGGCAACGATGATGGATTGTTTTTGCAGGAACTAAGACTGCTCTTCAGAGAGTTAGCGTCTGTTTCTTTCCCATCAAACGTGTGTACATCCTACTTACGATCTTGAATCTCTGGGGGTCCTCTTCCCCCATAAAATCTTGAGTGCAAATACTCTTTTTTTTTATGCATCAATTTATGGTGCAAAAGTCTTTATTTGTGTAAAAGGAAAGTATTATTCTCCAGGATTGTTCAAAACTTTCTTCATATTTGAAACATCACATGTGTTTCAAGATGTATTTTTTTTTTCAGGAATCATGTACATCTCAACAAAAAAATCTGTTAGAGAATGAGACCTTGTTAAAGCTATAAGCTCCAAAGTTTAAAGCTAATAGAAGACAGGAAATCACATCTTTATTTTCCACGGTCCTGTTGTGTACTTTAACCCCCTGATTGTAACACAAGTAGACATTGGCATGGTTTTATTTCAGTAAGCTTAATAGCTGGTTTGATTTGCA
>NC_045737.1:13839797-13847034 GCF_008692095.1 Etheostoma spectabile
GAGATGATCTTATGGAACGTTCCCCATGCCTAGCTCCATGTATGGTGAAGGGTATATGATGATGGGGTATATGATGATTTCTACCTCTTCCGATATTTAGAAGAGGTAGAAATCTACGCCTATACCTGACTTTGCTTAAGTACTCTTGCCTCACAGTTTCAGTATTTGTCACCAAATGCATGTAGTTTTAATCTGATCTTGATTTTACACGGTTTCCTATAATTCTTCCACGTCTGTTTGTATTATGACATTAAACATTGAAAAACATTGAACCCGGGTGCATGTGAGGAGCATCTCATTTTGATCTGAATCAATTCTTACAGGAGAAGGGGTGGTTGTAGAAAAAGAAGTTCATACTCTGCTGAAGCTCTAGCCTCACTTATTTCAAGTCATCGTGAACATGAGTATCCATCAGCTAAATGCCTCAAATGTAAAATTGAACAAGAAAAGTCTTCATCTTTGTAACTCTGCACTATATGGAAATGTGGGTCTGTGATTCTGAATTATTCATGCTTCTCTCCAATCTGAGAAGTTTAAAAAACTAAGAAAGTGTAGGGACGTTTTTCATCTTCCCTTTAGTCATATCATATGGCTTTGATTCAGATTCAGTCTGCTGCTTGAAAACCTACAGCCTCTTTATAGTATTCCTGTGAAGATCAATCGATCCTCTTGAAAATCACTGAGCATCCGTTAAATTAGTTTCCACGTGTTTGACCAGGATGAAGTCTGCACTGTGTACTTTATGATGACTGATCCTCTTGGGGTGGTTTCTCTTCAACTCTTTAATTACACAGTACTCGTTCCAAATTCTGCCCTCCGGTGGGAATCAAAGCACCGGAGGGCAGGAAGTTTTCAAGCAGAAAGTAAAGCCCGGGCTCTGATGAGTCAGTTATGACCCTGAGGCTGCCGCTTCTCTTGTAAATTAGCCTTAAGAAGCTGGAGCGGCCAGATCCTCCCTGCCCCGCAGCACCTGACGACGATGGGACATTAATGAGCACTTAAGTGCCCCAGGGCTCAACCTTGTACAAAAGACTCCACACTAACAGAGGAAAAAGTCTTGATTTCTGTAGCAGTGAACTGGCTTGATTTGTTCCTTCTGTAGCAGTATTCAAATGTAAAAAAAGTGAAAGTCTGATTTTTTTCTGTAGTCAAAGTAAATTGTGAGCAGTAAAATGTATTTGGTATTACAAAGAAGTAAAAAGTACAAAGAGTTAAAGGTCACACAACATGGTGCTCATTGGATACTTTTATATAGGCCTTAGTGGTCCCCTAATACCATATCTGAAGTCTCTTGGGGTGGCCTTGACCAACTGCCACTTTGCTTGTTGAAAGCCATGATGTTTCTCTCTCATGGGTGGGCCAAATCCTCTGGGCGGGCAGAACAAAGAAAGGGGAGGTAACCTTATGACGTCAGAAGGGGCAAGGTTACCTCCCCTTTCTTTGTACCAGCTTGGCCAATCTGAGCTTTTTAAGGCAGAGCAGGAAAATGAACTGGATGTTTTATGTTGTTTCCGTGCTCGACTTCCTGTCCTACACTATCTGCTGTGTGCTGAATTGCTGCGGAGCTCTCCGGCATCCGGAAAAAATAGAAGCTCTGCTGCGGATCCGCTCCGGAACGGTGGCGCAGTCATTTGGTTGTCATTAGGCTTACGGTGTGAAAGCGCCCTAAGACTCCAAGACTTTGAGGAACACCATTGAAAAATCCATGCTCTCTATTTGGTATCAAAACCTTTTGACTTTTGAAAATTTCTGTAAGAATTGCATTGGATGTCAAGCACTACTGTTCTGGAAACTCAAATCCCCTTTATTGTCAATATACCTAAGAAACCTGTACATCCACTGAATGTCCTAGGTCTTTAGGTTGTGGTTGTAAAGTTTCATGAGGATATGATTATCCTAGAGATCACAACAGCTCATTTTATACGGTGAGGTCAAGTTTCAATAAATTATGAAGTGGCTACTATGGGGATTAACATCATACATGAATACATTTCAGCTCAAGGAATCCACAAGAGTCCAGCTTTCCAGTCACACCCAATGTTTGGGACTCCTGTGCAGAATCATTCAAATATACCATTTTAGAATAGGCAAAAATACCATATTGTACTGCATGAGACCAAGTACATGTTTAGTCTCAAAACTGCATGGGATTAGCATAAAGTGGGCATGTCTAAAGGAAAGACTCGTGGGTACCCGTAGAACATCTTTTTATTAAGATATCTTTAGGTTAGAGGTCAAGGGACCTCTTTTGAAAATGTAGCCTATCCTGTGGAGTTGTATTTACCCACCTTCCAGTAAAAGGTGGCACGCCTTTTATTCAGATTATTACTGTAAAAAAAAGTAGTAAAAATGCACTACCTCAAAAGTTCTGCATTCCTAATGAGGAAGACTTTTGCATTTCCAGTTTTGAAGAAGTTTATGCTTCTAAAAGTTGAACAGACAAAGAAACAATGGATTCAAGAGATAAAGAAAACATATAGAAAAAGAGAAGGAAAGTTGTGAATTTGGCGCATGTCATAAGTAGTTTGAAGATTTGCATGCTTTCAGATTAGCAGTAAAACAAAGAAGGATGGAAGGAAAGAAGGAAACCATGAACTTGAACCATGGCTAAAGCTAAGGGTTGCACTTCATTGGCTTTCGTCTCTCCAAAGCCCCCTGCAAGGAGGAAGGAAGAGGGAAGTGAACCAGGCCAGAGCACCAAAAGGAGCGATGGAGCGTTGTGAGGAGGAATGGGGGGGGGGCTTGTTGCTGCTGCAGCTTGGGCCTTCAGCTGTACTTTATATGTGTCTAAAGATTCCTTGTGCTCTTTGTGCTCGAGCTGTCGGTGACTGAAGGAGCTGAGAGGGAAGATGCTGCCAAACGACAGACCCCACACATCCTTTATGTCCTTATCAGACAAGACTTCTCTGCTACCTGAGATTGCCTTTTTGTAATGAAAACTTTTTTTTGTCGTTCTGGATGTTGCTGAAACAAAAGGACACAAAGAAGGATATTTGTAGCGTAGTTTGTGTTGTGATAGTGGTGGAAGATAGACTCTAAGTACAAGCCAACTACAAAATGCTGAATTAATGCAAGTATTTCTTTTCCCAAAGGGACTGCCAGGTATGATGACAAACAAACAATAAAGGAAGGAAAGGAAAGGAAAGGAAGAAGGAAATAGAGAAAGAAGGTAGGAAAAAAAGAAAGGGAAAGAAAAAGAAAACTAGGAGCAAGAGGGACAGAGAAGGAAAGAAGGAAGGGAGTGGAAGAGACAGAAGATAAGAAGAAATAACAGGGAAATGCAAAGAAGAAAGAAAGATGTATAGAAGAGAAAAAAATGAAGAAATAAAGGAGAGAAGGGCATTGGAAAGAGAGAGGGGAAGAAAAAAATAAGTTAGGAAAGAAAATTGAGACAAAGAAGAAAGAGAGAGATGTATGGAAGAGAAAAAAATGAAATAAAGGAGAGAATGGCCTTGGAAACAGATAGAGGGGAAGAAGAAAATAAGTTTTGAAAGGACAGAAGGGGAAGGAGGGAAGGAAAGTAGGAGGGAAGGAAGCTGTGAAAGAATTGAAGATGGTAAGAAAGAAAGAAAAAAAGGCAACAAGTAAGGAGAAAAGGACCCTAGGAAGAAAGAAGAAATGAAATGAGAAGGAGAAAGAGGAGACAAATTAGGAAAGAAGGGCGAAGAGAAGAAGGAAGAGAGGAAGGACGAGACAGAAGGAAATTTAAAATAAAAAATGACAGACTGGTGGAAGAAAATTAGGAAGGAGGGAAAAATGGAATTACAAGTAGGAAAGAAGAAAATAAATAAGAACAGAAGACAAGGAAAACAGTAAGCTTAAAGAAGGAAACGAAGACAAAAACGATTCTATAAACTAATCTCAATGATATGAATATAAAACCTGAATCTGTAATTAATGTACAGTATATTTCCGTCTGACACGGCGTAGAGAACAAATGTAAAGTTTCTCCTCGATAGTGTGACCGTGGCACTATTGTTATTGTCTTTGGAGTCCAGGTAGTAGACACTCACCGCCGTCTGCAGCGTCAGAGGACAACCAGCTTTTCATCTTTCCCTCTCTCCAACGGCTCTCCGTGGGCTGATCGTTGTCCGACAAGGACTTGCTGCTAAAACTGTCAGAGCTCTTGAATAACTCGACGTTGGCCTTCAGGAAGAAACGTCCGTCCGAAACAACGCAGCTGCATTAGTGCTGTACATCAACAGAGTGTCAGAGAGGGGCAGCAGACGCAGGAGGATCGTGGAGCTGCCGACAGCGAAAGTCACTGGATGGACAAAATATATCGTCCGGATGGATTGACTGGATGCAGCTTTGAGGACAGAAGTCACAAACGACCTGCAGAAATATGATCTGAAATAACTCTGAGTGACAACTTTAAATGAAGTTCATTCAAAGTTAAAGGGAGCGGAAAGTGAACTCGATATATTATTAGAGTCAAAGTCACTGAAGCCTTAAAACTGAATCTGGGCTGTTGGCACAAAGTGGGATATTATGTTCAACATGAGACGAGAACTCAATTTTATGACTTTTTTTTATGACTTTCTGATGGGCTTCTTTGTTTCCTTTCTTTCCTTTTTAATTGTTTTGTTTTTTACGGCACTTCTTTTTTTCTTCTTCTTCTGGTCTACATTCTTTCCTTTAAACGTTCCATATTTCTTATTGTCTGTCCTTTATATTTCTTTCCTTCCTACCTTTCTGTCTTTTCCCTTCTTTTTTTAGCTATAGGGTTCTTTCTTTCTTCCTTATTTTCCTTGCTTCCCGTTTTACTTCCTACCTGCTGTTCTTACCTCTTTTTTCCTCTAACCTTCTGTTTTTTATTCTTTTTCTTTTTTTTCCCTCAAAATTTTCTTATTTTCGTTTCCATTTCTCCTTAAATTTTTGTTACGTTCCATTCTTTCCTCTTCCATCCTTCCCTTTTTCTTTCCATCTTTTCTTTTGTTCTGCATTCTTTTCTTCCATTCATCTTTAACTATTCCATCTTTTTTTCCTTCTTTCCTTTCTTGTGTCCTTTACTGTTCTCTCCTTTTTCCTTCTGTTCTTCCTCCTTTCATTATCTTTCTTGCAAAAATAATCTCTCTGTCCTTTGTTTTTTCCCTGTTCTTTCCTTCTTATCTTAGCTTGTGAGTCCTTTCTTTCCTTACTTCTTTCCTCCTGCGTTCCCTCAGTGCACTTTTCTTTTATTTCTACCTTCTCCTGCTCTTTTCTCCTCTTACCTTCTGTTCTTCATTCTTTCCTTTATGTTCCCGCATAGTTTCTCTCTCTCCTCTTTACTTTTGTTTTTTCTATTTCATTCTTTCTTTCAATCATTGGTTCTTTTCTTTTTGTTCTTTTTCTTTCCTATTCCCCCTCTGTTCCTCCTTTTATGGACACTGACATACTTTTTATTGTTAATATTTGCTTAACGAAACGTGTAAAATGTAACTTTAAATGGAATGCTTTTACACTGTAGTATAGTCTTGCTTCCTTCCCCGCTGTGTTATAGTATGTAAAGCTGTCTGGCTGACAATTGCTCTCATCAGAGAATTAAACAGCGCTGTCTGAGCCGAGGCGCCCTGTGTGTTGTTACCACTCATCGTCCTTGAGATGACGGTAACTCGGGTTCAGCGCTGATCCAACCACCAGCTGCCCTTCTATCTGAAGAATTAGCAGCATTAGAGAAGACATGATCGAAGAAAGCCCTCTTTCATTTCACCATGTATTCATGGCACTCTTGGGAGGACAAAGAAATGTTTGCGGATGAGCTGCAACCAAAAAAACTGTCTCTCTGTAGAGCAGAGGCCATGAATGAGGCCTTTGTGCTCTGCGAGTCCTCCCAGCGCTTCCAAAGCGACCAAACGGCCTCCAAAAACACGCTTTTGTCCAGCCTCATTTGTTCCACTGTTGGCTTTAGAGTGACTCTGCTGTCTCAGTAAGAGGTTTACAGTGTTGGCCTTCTCCTGGAAGTCAGTACCTACATCAACCCCAACACACACACACACACACACACACACACACACACACACACACACACACACACAGCTATATAATAAAAATCAAGGGTGGCTTATGCGCACAACTCCGGCTTTGTGAGGAGGGTTTGAACTTGCACCGATCGACAGAAGGAATTCACTTTGTTGTTTACACCCACAACACAGCCTCGTCTTGGGAGTCCATTCCCCCCCCCCCCCCACCACCATCCTTCTCTACTTCCAGTGTGAGAGGGGAGGATTGAAAGAGAGCGAGAAAGCAGAGTGGGGGATTTGAGAAAACATCGTCCTGTCTGAGCTCATATCAGTAACCCGGCTTTGATTTCTTTTATGTTCTTTACATAAAATGTGTTTCTGCAGGCGCTCAACGCTGCAGAGCTCATCAGAGATTCAATATGTTAGAATGTCTAATTGGAAGTTGAAATCAGGCAGTAATTACATCACTGAGTTGTTATGTAATTATTGGCTGGACTGCAGTCTTGTGTTACTCTACTTGTGTTAATTAGGTTTTGTTCATGTGGTGTTTGTATTGAAAATATGAAAGCTCTTAATCTAAAATATTGGAAAGGTGCTGCTATACATAATTTATTCTTCATGATTTCAAACATACTTGACTTCTGCAGTCAATATTTGATAGGGGCTGTAACTAAGGATAATCCTCATCATTATCTCTGCCAAGGAGGTTCTGTTTTCGGGTGGGTTTGTCGGTTTGTCAGCAGGATTACAGAAAAGGCTACCGGCCTAACTTTTTATGAAACTTGGTTGAAGGGTGTAGTATGGGCCAATGAGGAACCCAATACACAGAGCTGATACACATATTATTTTTCACTTTGTTAATATTGAAAGAAAGGACATTTCTGCTGCATTCATGTGGTGTCAGCATAATGGGAAAAAATTGTTCCCGATTACATTTCATGGCTGACATGGTCCGTTTCATTTATTCATTGTCACGCAAATAGTGGAAACATCAAACGTCAACTAGTTATTTTAACACAACACATCTTATTGGTAGTGTCTAAGCTGTATTCACTTGGCGCAGCGCAGTGCAGAGCCCGACCCAAGTGTCTTTGCTATTTTAAGACCAATGCAGTTGTTAATTTCCCGTCCTGCGCCCACATCGTTTGAATAGCAAATGCACCTGCGCCCATCTTTGCGGCATTGCAAAATGTGCCTAGGCTCCTGCACACACACGGCAGCACAGCAGCACACACACATGCAAAAGATTACAAATAACAATATTATGATTTAAATCCGCCATCATAATAGCAATG
>NC_045737.1:13847044-13848876 GCF_008692095.1 Etheostoma spectabile
CAAACGCGCCTGGCTTTTAAAGGGAATGGGAGATGACACTGATTTGTTTATTTGCATGTTACGCCCAAAACACACCTATGAATTATTGAAGACTCTATGTACTACACTAAGTACAACCTTTTTGAACCATGTGCCTGGGTGCACAAACTCTTTTTTTTCCGCCGTCAAACTAGCAAAAGTGGATTTGGACACACCCTGAACGCACCTGTGCCATGCGCTTCACACCATGTGCTTGGATTGTTAAAAAAGGGCCAAAAGACTTAAAGCTGAACACACAAATGGAGGGAATAACTTCCCACCTCAGGAAATGGAACTATCCGCAGTGCAAGCAAATGCATCATTGGCCTTCATTGCTACTACCCTTGTATTATTACTAAATAGCAGATTAACAAAGTTGGCAACCGGCTGGTGGAGAGAGTGGAACATTGGTGGAGACCAAACCAGAGCATCAAAAGAGAGTGAATATTGGATTCTTCAGTTGGAAACACAAATATAACTTCATTGAAATGATAACGTGTAATGTGTCCATTGGCTTTCTATAGAGCTGCCTTGAAGTGTCCTGAAAAATTGATGGATGCAGCTTTGACATCAAATAGATGTGAGAAAAAGATCTGTGAGATATGTTTTGTCAAATTATTGTTTCCCAGATAAAGAATTATTTTTCAGCCTCAAAAGCTGTTTTATTGTGTCATAAATCCTCACTGCGAACAAAGCAATGTGTTTCAGTGTGTTGAACCTGGCACTTATACCTAATAATATAGCTCAAGTCTGTAGATGACTTATATAACTTTAATAATAATAACTCTTCCAGCCAGCATAGTTTTTATTTTTCATCAAATGTGGGTCTTACTTCAAGCAGAAGGTCTCAAAGGATCTGAGAGTGTTTTTTTTTTTTTATTCCAATATATTTCAACAAGTGCTACAGCTTGTGAGCTTATATCAACTTCATTTTTTTCTTTCACCTTTTTCTTGCTGACACTAATGCAGAGCATCAAAATCAGTCTGGCTGCGGTCCAAACAACCATCAGCATAACCTGCATGTTTCTGTGTTCTGCTGTTGGTTGATGTGTTTGGCCTTAAACAGAATCGAGGCCATGTACTGTAAGCCTCTCACGTTGTCAAGTGTGTCCTTTGAGTTCTCACCTTCTGCACAGCTGGTGGTGCTTTTTTATTTCTTCCTAAACGTACTACAAATGCTTACTCTTGGTGAATTTTGCCCTTCACTGATGTGGAGGAGATGAGGGTTGTAGCAGCTTGGCAGGGATGCCGAGAGTTTGTCCTGAGTGTTACCAGATGGAGGAGATTTTAACCTTTGTTTCACAGATTTTCAGAGAGCATAAGCTCTGCCTCACACCAACACTTCAAGTCAGACAGTCATAACTGGCAGCCAGAAGCCCACTAACCATCTGGAGCTGTGGGAGGGCTTTCCTCGAGGGACAGCAGTAAGTGCAGCAGTGTGGATAAGAAAAGATGCCTGAAGCTGTTTGGCCTGTTTGTTAGTCCTGTAGACTGGTCTGCTTCAGGGCTGGGGAGTCTTAAGTGCCATGGAAAGTTCTTGTTTCTGATTGGCTGGCAGACCTTTGCACAAGATATACAATTTCTCTGCAGCCAAGGCAATGAAAGTTATGCTTGATGACACCACATCACCCACCTGCTATGAGGAACCCTGTATACATCACCAAACTACATATTGATCAACCTTTGATCGGGTGCCTTTCCTAAAGGATCTTTGGTGGTATTTGGAAACTTAGATCCTCCCAGCTTGCACTTGAACCAGAAGCCCTCTAATCTGTCTGTGACATTTACCTGCTGCCCCTTCTCACTGCACGTTA
>NC_045737.1:13848886-13853206 GCF_008692095.1 Etheostoma spectabile
ACCCCGAGGCTTTAGAAATGTGCTGCAGTCACCTGTCACGTAGCCTCTGGCGTGAAGATGATTTCACACGCTCAACTGCTTCCTCCCACTCTTTCTCGCCTTCCATCTGTCCTGCTCTTCCTCCCACAGAGCGGTCACTGTCGCTGCAATTTCAGCCACTTCTCCCGTCGACAGAAAATGTGATGCGGTGGAACAACAGGTGCAATTCCGCCACATCAGCCTCTCTGTCCAGCAGGTGGAAATGATGTGTGGGATGATTTTATATGTAATCCTTATGCTGGATTTCTGAACTCTATTGTCATACATTTAGATGTTAAAGCAGTAGAAGAACTGATCCTTTACTACATGTTGCACCTGGCCCTGCAGTTTCCCTCAGCTTTACAGAGCATTTTAGCATCAATATTGGTAACAACAAAAAGCTGTAACAACCCACCGTACGCTACCTGCCTACGCAGCACCGTACGCACCAACATACATTGGAACACGTCTGTGTATTCACACACCAAATGTAGTACAAACAGAACTGCATGCCATGTATGTCCCTGGAGGTGTGTGTTAAGGAGTCAGCCTATATCCAACTGTGAAAGTGTTCTCCAAAAGTTGAAATGTGAAAAAGTGTGAAAAAAATTTACTTAATTTACAAGTCTTCTAGATTGATGATTACAAAGCTATATATCTATTTATTACCACAGGTGTGATACGAGGGTGTAACGCTTGTTAACGATGATTACTCAGTCTGGGTGTGAATGTCACGCCCTTTCATCTTTCTCATCACACACACTCCGCCATGAAGGATTAGATGTAAGCTGGTGTGCGTGGACCGGGATCATCTCAGGACGAGCCATCTCTACTTCACTTTCCATCCTCTCTCCCCTTCCTCCTCTTCTCCCTGCTCGTATAAACCCAAGTTGAAAGATTGAAGAGAAGGGAACACAGGGGTCAGAACTGGACTTCCCGCTCCTGAAATGCTGAGCAGCAGTGGGCGCTTTGACATGAATGAATAATCACCTTGTTAGATTTTAGGATGTTAGTGGAATTACAATAAACAGATCATCCATAATTGAGCAGACTGTCAGCCTCAAGAGGCCTCTACTCCGCTTCTTATGTTATAAAATGTATGGTACAACTCAGAAGGTCTGACTTTATAGCACCAAGAAGCAAGACAGTGTGTTGTTTTTCAGCAATTGTAGTTGATGTTTGTCCTCTTCAGGAATGGCCACGTCATGATGTGATTGGGAAATGTGGTATTCATTTTAAGGGGTTTATTTATTATCATGATTTGGTAAAATTAACCAACCAGGGTTTATTAACAGGGTTTATTTTGCAGTATTTGTTAACAAACGTAATTGGCCTTTCTTGGCCAGGATTCTCTTGAAAACTAGATTTTAAGATCAGTGGCGCTTTTAGTGGTTAAATGAAGTTTAAATTTAAATATAAGGTGGACTTAAAACAAATAAACATTTCTAAAATCTTATTTTGTTTCCGCCAGCATTGTTGGCATCCGCCTCTTTCATTTTAGAAAACAAAAGGCAATCTAATCATCTCTCCCATGCTCTCATTTGTTTACTGTAATTATTTTAAGCGCAGATCTTTGGGGGAGTTTAAAAAATGCTCCATGTTCCGCCTTGAACTGCATGAGAGAGAGCCAGCTGTTGTTCCCACATGAGAGAGCCCCAGAGAAAGCGTTAGGTACCTTCCTCCTTCCTCCCTGATCTTCACCACATCCTGGCAGACGAGAACATTTCCACTCGCCTCTTTGATTCCACTCCATCTTTCGAATTCAAGTCCGTTCTACTCATCTAAAAGCCCAATATATTCCTCAGCATAAGTTCAAAGACTTCCCCTGCCTCAGAGCTCCAATGTGAGAGGGATTTTTCTGAGGAGGGGGAGGTTTTCATGAAAAGAAAGACAAATCTCTGCTCGTCAGCTTGATTATGGCGACACCCGCCTGGGGTCAAGAGCTGGGGTTTCTCCGAGAACTCGAACTTGTTCACCTATGCATGATGAGGTGCAGGGCTGTGTAAGAAATGCGTGGAGAAAGTGGTTAAGCTGAGGGTTAAGGTTATGAATCTGGCATTGTCAGAGATGTTTAAGGAATGTTTAGGGTGCCTGGTAGAGTAAATGTGAGGTCAGAGGTATTGCTCTGTTTAAAAGTAGGTACAGCCCACTGTGCTGGCAGCTCGCTTTTTCATCCTGCACACAACAAATTGTCATGTACTCCAGGTCCCTGAGAAAAATGAGTGGTCATCAGAGGGCTGCTGGCATGTGGCACAGAGTTTGAGTGATTATTTTTCCAAAACTGGGGCTGGATTCTAAAGATCAATTTCCTTTTGAGCCACCAGGCCTGGCGGGAACAGAAACGCCCTGTCAGGGAGTCAGAGAGCCGTGACTGGAATCTGTTCAGGTCTAAGGACAGGAATGTATTAAGGATTGAAAAGAAAGAGTTTTTTGTTTGTTTTTGGGTGGTTTTGCATCAGCTCTCAAGCGTAAATAAAAGGTTATGTTGTTGTTATCTCTGACAGTTTGAACCAACCACTAATCTGTGACTGGACTGGTAATTGTTAAGCATATCTGGATGCACGTGAAACATCTTTGAATGCTGGGAAAAGAACGGCTGAGGAACCTGCAGTCAGTTCATGAAAGCTTTAACTTATGCTCTTTAACACTCAGGGCCCTATTTTAACAATCTAAGATCACGGTAAGTGCATGGCGCAAGTGCGTTCAGGGTGTCTCCAAATCCACTTTTGCTAGTTTTATCGGGGGAAAAAAAGGTCTGTGTGCCGGACGCATGGTTCAAAAGGGTTGTACTTAGTGTCTTCTTTAATTCATAGGTGTGTTCTGGGCGTAACATGCCATAAATCAATCAGAGCTCCATCTCCCATTCCCATTTTGTTTTTTGTTTTGTGTTGGGAATGGGTCGATTGCTTGGCCTTTGGCATTACGGCTTGCAGTTTTCTCTAGAGCTGCTCATCCAAACATCTTTGTCTCGTCACAGCGCTTCCTTGGGTCCTAAGCAATATACCTGCCATGACATAGTTGCATCCCCTAACAATGCTAGAGTCATTTTTATCAACAGCTCTTTTGGACCAGGCTATTTTTGGAAGCATAAGCGTTCATCCTGATTGTTACACCACTTATGCTTGAAATGTTTGTAACATGTAACATTTTCCGTCTCTCTTACTTCATCCCTTCTTAAATATACTTTAGGGAGCTACATAGTGTGAGCTGTAGCCAGCATGCCGTTCAGCGGTGTAACAGTTGAAAGGGGTCCCCTCACCCAAAGATCTAAAGAGCTTGCACTTGACACTGCCCTTCCTTTGGTAGACAGACAGACATACTCTCCTTGATTTATAGTTGGATAGTTAATCAAGCCCCTGTTTTGGCACGCAAAGTCAAGAAAACAAATCCATAAATCAAAGTCCTGCGTTCGAAATTGACGTAGTATTTGCAGTAATGTGTTTAAAGTATCAACATTGAAAAAAAAAGGTTCCTAAACCTAAGCCAAATATTATTCCTCTGATAAATGGTTCAGAAACTGAGATAAGCTGCTGTTGCTCACTTGAAATAAAGAGTATTTTGTTGATAAATGTATCCAGTCAGCTGCGTGAAAAGTTTTTGTGCCACTTTGTGTTAACATCACTAAACTTTTGACCTTCTCAATACTTTTTTCTTTAGTATGTAGGTTTTTATTTAAATTTATGAAACTCTATGTGGGAGTTTTTCAATATTTTGAAACTAGCTTACTGTATATGAGATGGTGGTCTTATATTGATTTTCTCTCTGAGAATAACAGAGTTTTTGTAGGCTGCAGGAGCAGCCTACATGACTCGGCTAACTCTGCCGACATATGTTTACATATTTCCCATAACTTGTACTGTTGTGCCTCCAGGCACCTGCTGCCTCGCCGAGGGCCAAACATCCAATCGCTGCTCTGTCTGTCTGCTTCTGCTAGATAACACAAGGCATTACAGTGTTCAGCCTGTCTGCCTTCCAAAGTGAGATTTCTGTATTTTGACAGGCTGTGGACAGAGCCGTCCTGCTGCTCTGTGTTTACTGTGTTCGCATGGCAGGACAAACTTGTCTCACCTTGTCTCTCCACCTTTGAACATTCATTTATTTGCTGACAAATGTGCAGTTGAAATTTAGCACTTTGTAAGGACAGTGTATCAGTGAGTTTGCATGATCAAGCCTAATACATTTTATTTTATTTTATTAATTTATTTGACAGGGACAATGTACATTAATTAACATAGCTGTAAATGCATCAGAAATAGCCAAAAGGCTATATTTCATCTGTTGTCCCTGGACAGATCTTAAAAT
>NC_045737.1:13853216-13869168 GCF_008692095.1 Etheostoma spectabile
AAAAACAACAACAATAAGAAGATTACAGTCAACACCCGTTGATAAATAAAGTGTACAAATGTAATACAGACAAAAAAAAATATATATATATACATGAAAGGAATGAATGAATTTTTATTTTCTGTCATTTAATTGTCACATATCATGTAATGCAACACTACAACATATAAATATATCAACATTATAGTATACATTGTATTGATTTTTTTTAGTAATGTTATAAGAATTAAGTCATCATTTTCAGAAGGATTATACAATAAGTCATAATTATTTAAGAAAAAGTCAAAATCCTAAGAAGAAAGCTGTAGTTTAAAAAAAAAACAGCCATAATAAGAGAATACAGTAATTATATTATGGAGAATAAAGTCATAGTTTCCTTTATTGTGTTATATATCTTTTTTGTGCATGTTACAAGTTTACAAAGTGGAAAAGTTTAAAGTCCACCCCAAAGGGACTTATCTTCTCCAACAGAAAACCCCGTTCAGCTCCAAACAGCTCTATTGTAGTCTGGCCTTTACTTCCGTGACAAACATTGTAACTATGCACTGAATCTAGGATTCGGGTTTGGATTCAGCCGAATATTGGGCTTTTTGACGGGGTTCGGTTTCTGTCGAACCTTAGAATTTTTTTCCACCACACCCTACACTTGCACTACACGCACTCTGCTGGTTGATGTGGTAAAAAATTAAAATTTTATGTAGGTGGACCGTTCAATGCAGGAGGCTGTGAGAAAGTGAAAATGGAACTTGCAAACAGAGAAAGTGCCACCTGGCAGTACCCCCAGCCAAAAGAAGGCGACCCTAGCCGAGCCACACGCCCAACACGCAATGCCGGCCTGTCCCGCGGCAACAAAGCTTCATCACAATGAGCATCATTTTTTTGCCTCTACAGTTTTTTGTCTTGTTATAACTCATAAAAAATCACTGACTTGAGCGTCAGCTGCCTCACTGCAAGATTTGCGGTGCAGGAAAATAACTTAATATTCATGGTTATTCTTTGTCTTCTTTAAATTGGATTTTGTCTAATAGCTTGGTTAATTTCCGAGCTATATGTTTATTGGTTTCGAACATCTTTTTTCCTGCATAAGTGTTATCTCTTTGTACATGTATGACAATCATCCTGAAATAACATACAAAATAGCATATGCAAATTCATGCATTTTGTAGTTTAACCTTGAAGAAACACTGGTATGGTCCTGACAGAAGTCGCTGCCATTAACAAACAGCCTGTATGAGATGTATTCAATGGCATGTGGATGTTGCGGTCCCTCAGTGGTGGACAAGTCCCTTGTTATTGGTCCCTGAAGTGCAGCCTAATGCCAGTTTTCATCACAGTGTCTGTTCTCTCCCGGCTGTCCTCCCTGAGGCATGTTGAGCATGTGTGTCATACGGGTCTGCAGAGAGCTCCACCAATCAGAGCAGAGTCACAGAGTCCGTTCAGCTGTCTGCTGATTACAACAAGTGGATTATTGAATGGAGACAATGGAATACAAAACCTTACATAGCTTCAGATGTAGACACAATAGCCATCAAACTATTTTTCAATTAATCATTTATTTTTTAGTTTTCAGAGTCCAAGGTGAAATCTTGTCTAGCTTGTTTTGTTCGACCAACAGTTCAAAACCTAAAGACGTTCAATTTACAATGAAAGTAAACTTAGAAAAGTCCTCAAAATTGTGAAGCTGAAACCACCTAATAGTTAATCAGAATCAGAATCAGAATCAGAATCAGAAATACTTTATTGATCCCCAGGGAAACTCTGTGTTGTAGTTGCACAATATTATAATAAGAGTAGAAATACAAGAAATAAAGAAATATAAGGAATGGAACGTACGGTATTTACATAAAGGAATGTTATTACATTATTTACATAATTCACATAATTAAGGATTTGGAATGGTGAAAAGTTAAATAATAATAATAATAATAATAATAATAATAATAATTGTGGTATTTGAGATTGCACACATGTCAGGCCAGTGTTATTGCACAAAACAGATAATACAGAAATATTGTCCAGTTTCAACCTCTCTAAGTGTGTGGTGTGTGTGTGTGGGTGGTGTGTGGTGTGGGTGTGTGTGTGTGTGTGTCAGAAACTTAGAGGGAGGATTAAAAAGTTTGATGGCCACAGGCAGGAATGACTTCCTGTGGCGTCTGTAGTGCATTTTGGAGAATGAGTCGTCACTGAAAGGTGCTCCTGTGATGAGCAACAAGCCGTGGAGTGGGTGCGAGCATTGTCCAAGATGGCATGTAGTTGGACAGCATCCTCCTATCTGATACCCCCGACAGAGAGTCCAGATCCACCCCACGACGTCACTGGCCTTGCGAATCAGTTTGTTGAGTCTGTTGCGTCCGCTACCCTCAGCCTGCTGCCCAGCATGCAACAGCAAAGAGGATAGCACTGGCCACCACAGACTCATAAACATCTTCAGCATCGTCCTGCAGATGTTGAAGGACCTCAGCCTCCTCAGAAAATAATGAGAGACGGCTTTGGCCCTTCCTGTAGAGGGCTTGAGTGTTCTGGCCCAGTCCAGTTTATTGCCAAGTCACTCCCAGGTATTTGTAGTCCTCCACGATGTCACACTGACCCCCTGGATGGAAACAGGGCCACTGTGCTGCCTGGCTCTCCTTAGATCCACCACCAGCTCCTTGGTCTTTGTCACATTGAGCTGGAGATGGTTCTGCACTCCATGTGACAAAGTCCCCACCACAGCTCTGTACTCAGCCTCATCCCCCTCGCTGATACATCCAACACAGCAGAGTCATCAGAAACTTCTGAAGATGGCAGGACTCGGTGTGGTAGTTGAAGTCTGTGTGTAGATGGTGAAGAGGAAGGGAGAGAGGACAGTCCCCTGCGGGGCCGGTGTTGCTGACCACTCTGTCTGATACACAGTGTTGCAGGCGCACATATGTGGTCTGCCAGTCAGGTAGTCAACAATCCAGGACACGAGGGGGGGATCCACCTTCATCGCTGTCAGCTTCTCACCCAGCAGGGCGGCCGGATGGTGTTGAAAGCACTGGAGAAGTCAAAAAACATGACCTCACCGTGCTTGCCGGCCTGTCCAGGTGGGCGTAGAGCGGTTGAGCCGGAAGATGATGGGTCCTAACTCCCAACGGGGCTGGTAGGCGAACTGGAGGGGGTCCAGGAGAGGTCTCACCATGGGCCGCAGCTGTTCCAGAACCGTCTCTCCAGGGTCTTCATAATGTGGGAGGTCAGTGCCACGGGTCGTGTCCTTGGCGTACTGGGACGTGGCGTCTTTGGCACAGGAACGAGGGAAGATGTCTTCACAGCATGGGGACCCTTGGAGACTAAGGCTCAGGTTGAAGACATGGTGAAAGACTCACATAGCTGAGAGGCACAGGCTTTGAGCACCCCAGGATGGAATACTCAGGGCCTGCAGCCTATTAGAGTGGAGTGGTCAGCTGTCTTCTCACCTGGTCAGCAGTGAGGCACACAGAGGTCACAGGGGGGGTAGGGGAGGGGGAGGAGTAGGCTGGAGAGAGGTGTTAACCGGAGGGCTAGAGGAGGGGAGTAGGCTCTCCTGGAAGGAGGACAAGGGACAGTGAGGGGGGAGGGGGAAGTAGTGGGGTTGGAGGTGAGACAGCAGTTGTGAATGGGGGGATGGCGGAGGAGCAGGAGCATCAAATCTGTTAAAGAACAGTTGAGTTCGTTGGCCCTGTCCAAGCTGCCTTCAACCTCTTGCTCCAGCTGGTCTGAAGCCAGTGATGGTCCTCCTTCGCCTCCAGACCTCCTCATGTTGTTCTGCTGGAGTTTACGCTCAGCTTCCTCCTGTACTTCTCCTTAGCCTCCCTGATCTCACCTTCAGGTCCCCTGAATGGCCCTCACCTCCTCCCTATTCCCAGCTCTGAAAGCCTCCTCTTAGCATTCAGGATGTTCTTGATGTCCTTTGTTACCCACCGTTTGTTGTTTGGGTAACACTGAACAGTCCTTGCTGGGACAGTGCAGTCCAACAGAAGTTTAGTAATCTGAGATACACTCAGCAGCCCATCTATGTCCTCCCTGTGGCTCACAGGTGCATCCCAGTCTGTCACCTCAAAACATCCCTGAAGTGTTCATAGGCCTCCTCGACCACCCTCCACTGTCCTTGAGGTCAGAGGTTGCCTTTTCACCAGGGACATAGCAGGGTTTGATGTGAACCAGGTTGTGGTCGGATCTGCCCAGTGGGGGGAGGGGGGAAGAGCTGTATGCGTCCCTGACATTAGCATACAGCAGGTCAAGGTCTCTTCCTCTCTGGTATGCAGCAGCAGTACTGGGTGAAGTTAGTTAGTGTGGAGGTCATGGAACTGGTTGAAGTCACCCGAGTCACAATGAGGGCACTCGGGTGTTGAGTCTGGAGTTGGGCAATGGCGGTGTGGGTGACGTTACACGCCGACGTGCGGTTGGCCGAGGGCGGAATGTAAAAGCAACGGCGATGGCATGTGAGATTTCACGTGGCAGATAATATGGCGGAGTCCCCAGCGAGCCGTTCAATGTCCGGGCTACAGATACGCGTGTTAAACGTAATGTGACCGGGATCACCATCTGTGTTAACTAGAACGGCAAGCCCCCCGCCTTCCGCTTACCGCTCTCGGTGCAGTCCCTGTCGGCCCGAACAGTCTGAAAGCCGTTGATGGTGATGGAGACCTGTCTGTTGATTGACTTATCGATTATTGGGTTAATTGTATCAGCCATTTAAGGAAGATGAAAGTAATGTACTGACTTGCAGGGACTGAGGTTTTTAATATAGTAATTGTTCATTTTAAACAAACATGGAACGTGAGGGGGTTTGAATCATAGTCTTTGATGGCTAAAAGCCTCAAGAGAAAGTTTAAATTTGGCAGTTTTGTCACTTTCAAAATAAGGAAAATATGTTTATTGGAGGGATTTTCCAATCCAATGAAGAGAAATCTTAATACTGCAGCATACAATGAAATTTTTTTTCTTTTGTGTTTACAACTTTATGTTTGTCCCTTCCCTGTTTCAACACGACAGTGCCCCCTGTGCACAAAGCCCGCTCCATAAATAAAAAAATGGATTTCCCAGTATGTTGTGGAAGAACTGGACTGACCTGCACAGAACTCTAACCTCAACTCTATCAAACACATTTGGGAGCAAGAGCTGATCCCCCAACATCACTGTTGGACATCACTGTTGGACGTCACTCGTGTCTCTTGTTAATTGTAGCAAATCTCTGTTGTCAAGTTCCAAATCAGGTTGAAAGCCTGAAACCAGAAGAGTGGAGGCTTTAGTAAACAGACTTTTGGCCATGTAGTGTAGAATACACATACATGTTTTCTAAAGAAGGAAAGGTATGAATGACAAGGACAAGAAGATCTTAAAAAGTGTGTGCTATATGCTTTTCTGCCGCAGTAAGATTAGCTGGCATGGGGAGGAAGTCATCTTTGATTTCATCTTTCTGTTGTTTCTCACCCGAGTGCCTCTTTTGCTTTTATGCTTTACATATGTTTCCTTCACAACTTCCATGTATGATGCTGCCACGTTTTTACTACACACTTTCTAAATTCATGCTGCTCCATCTCCAAAAGAAAAATTGCGATGACAAATCATGTTGTGCTTTCTTTTCATCTGTCAAAAAAGGCAGTGAATGCGCCGCTAATGAGACAGCTGAAGGACACTGTGGACTGCCACATTACAATATAGCAATTTGCTAGCAGCATCATCATATTCTAATGGTAGAAACACACAAGAGGTGAAAGAGAGATGAATAGCGGAGTTAAATTCCCTTGATCTAAATAAAAATGAAAAGATTAAAGAGGCATATTCAAGCATTAATGATGCTTCCATCCACCTCAGACTGTTCATCAGATGCCTTTTCACTGTGAGGACTTTTACTCATCACATAGTAAAGATGAGTCTTTGCTCTCTGTACAGAGCTACACTTCAGTTAATGCCATCGTAGTTACAACACCCACCTATATGATAACTGACTGACGTGAGGATGAAGACTATCATCCAGAGTTGATAATGCAGGATGAAAGCATAACAGCTTTCAGACTCCTTCAAAAGCAAACATCCTCAAATGACTATCTTCAAAATAAACTCCAGATTAATCCAGATCCTTTACTTCAGTTATCTATGCAACATATTATGTGTTTTTTTTATGTAACAGTAATCTGAACAAGTAATTAGTCCAATATGTGCAGTGATGTTCGCATTGATTTTAATTGGCCTAAAAATAAGTCTAAACCACCTCTCGCTGTTTCATCTGACACTTCTTCTTCACTGCAAAGACCTTCAACTCTCAAATGTAAAGCAGACTTTTCTTTAAAAGGCACATTTAAATAAATCATATCTGTCTGCTGCAGTACTTGCCTAACTGACAGAGGACGTACACTGTCAAAATAGATTCTGCAGCAGTGATGGAAGGATTACTTAGATCTAAAATAAGAAAGCAATACTTGTCTTCTTTGTACTTCTTTGTGTAAGTAAAATGTACCTAAAAATACACAGTATATAAAAGTTAAATGTTTTATTCATTGAAGTTCAACAACCTGAAAACAATCTCAAATATTTATAAAAATATTAGGAAATTGACATTAAAGTCCCTCAGAGGAATACATGTCTCCAACTCCAGTTTTTGTCATGCCTCAGGCAAGAGCTGGTTGTCCGTACGTCCCTTTGCCCGTCTGTCCATCCATCCGTCCGTCCCTCCTCATAAATGCAATATCTCAGGAACACCTTGAGGGAATTTTTTTTACAATTTGGCACAAGCATCTACATGGACTGATTTGATTTTCGTGTTCAAAGTCAATGTCGCTGTTACCTCACAATAAGCTTTCTTTATATCCAAAAGGTCAAAGCTCAACTTCATTGTGACATCATGATGTTCTGCAAAAATGTTTTTCAGGTCATTCTTCAATGCAATAACTCAGGAACAGGAAGGTAGACATTTAGTCAGTGACATTCACCTTAAAACTGGTGATTGTAGTTTGAGTGGGTTGAAGATGTGTATGAAGCAGTTAATAGGCCTCCCATTTTTTTGAATTCTTTCAAGGTCTTCACTACATATAATTTAAGTCTGGACAGACATGGATGTAAACTGAATTTGAGTGGTAGGCGGACGCATACAACCAGTAATTCTAGTTTGTGGTAAAGTGTGTGTTGGAAAACCACTCTTCCCTAGTTCAGTGTTGGTATGAGAAACATTTAAAGCTATTGTTTAGTTGTCGACTTTGAACATGGCCTTATTAATGAAAACACGGGTCTACTGGTGTTTCTAGTTGTCAGTTATGACCTCTGACCTTTTCATATAAAACTCAATGAGAATGGTATGGCATCGTGGTACCTAAATGGCATTTTTTTAATAAGATGATCATATGTTTTATTTCTCAGATAAGTGTAGTGGGAATAGAAAATGCAGTGAGTGTAGGGGTGTAAAAGTTACTTTCCGTTTCTGCTGCGGTGCGACACATGCTAAATATTCAGTCCTGACTGAGAATTAATTTTAAACCCTTTCCCTCCTCCCTTCATGGCTTCCCTCCTTGTGTCACAAAACCATTTGAGCTAAGACAGATATATACAGTACGGCACATTGGCAGTTTCCTTTATGAAACCACAAATAGTTGGCTTGCAGTATCATGTTTGCTGCTGTGACATAGGCGACGCCAGGAGTGGCTATCATCTGATTCATAATGGCTGCCTGCCCGCCGCTACTTATCGGCATCAGGAAAACATTCCTGGCGCCGATAAGCAGTGACCATGTCTGTTAATACATTTTTTGTATGTATATTTTGCCATTTATACATATACAGTTTAATCTATCTAGCAAAATAACTCCCTGCCTGGTGACTTTTATTTTCCCCCTGGATATTCGGTTACAAAGTGAAAGTTAAAATAGCCGTTTCATGGCGCCCAGCTGCAGCTGTTTTTTCCGCCGGTGCCTGGAAAGTCTTTGCCACCAAAATACTCTGGGTTGGAGGCAGAGGGACCGTCTGTGGAGTCATCACAGAGCTTTACTAAATATGGACGGGGCTGTCATAGATTCACATGAGCACCTGCTCGTGCCAGCAGCCCCTGCAGCGGGAGGAGTTCAGCTAACTGTATTAGCACACCAGTTACACATGAAAGCAAAGTGCAGAAAGAGAAAAAATGTAAGTAGAGATAACAAAGACAACAGAACTCTTATTGTACATTTTAAGAAACTGTTATAAGAAAGAGTCTCAAGGTCAAAAAAAGCAGGATAACGTTATAAAAATACATGAAAGATCAAATTATTTCCGGACAGCAGAGCAACCTTCCGTCTCTGTAACCCAAAATCTCATCTCTTAAACAACTACGTCATGTCACTCTGCCACCCCCCTGAGTCACACACTCTGTGCCCCAAGTATTCCTCCTCTGCTGCTCTAATATGCGTCAATTTGTTCCTGTCTTCAGGTAGAAAAAAAATCCCTTCCACCTTTTTTCCTCAGCTCTTTATTTTCTCAGCCAGCAATTTTCTGCTGAACACGATTTTTCTTGAAGGTCACAGGAGTATTGTGTTCCGCCTATTGTCAGGACACAATGGTGAAGACTCTTACTTGCTATCGATTGGATGTAAAGTGAGTGGTATGGAAATTTTGATAGTGTACCATTACACTTTTGTACACTGGATATTCTTTCAAAAGTCAGCTTCTGGGTCATTTTAGTTGCTTTATAATTTTTACTAACAGATTTTTTTTCTTGGCCATTAGGGGGCAGAATAACTTTGCAACAAGCTGAGGGACACTCCTCTGACATATTAATGCCTTTTAAAGCTGTTATGGCTGATGTGTTAGCAAACAGTCACCTATTTACACAGAATAACAATCATTCAGTTAGAATCATGTTTGCATCCACTTGAAATCCAATATTTCTCATATCTGGCTCTTTGGCTGCTAGATGTTCCAATATATTCACCAGCTAGTCTCTTAACTTTGTCTGTCTGCTGTTTGGTGCTGGGCAGACAGTGTATAGTGGGTTCATCTGGGGGGTTGAATGAATGAAACAAGCTTGATAAGAGCGCTGAGATGGAACTCATCTCCCTCAAAAGTGGAGTATTACCCCAAAAGGAGCTTAAAAAGGCTAAAAAGCTTCATAGACCTGCAGAGTCAGTGATAATTGATTTTGTGACTACGAGAGATACTTTTCACGTTACACATTTTTTCCACCGTTAATATCAATAATAAAAGTGGAGCTTTAAAGAGAAAGACAGACATCTTGGCAGTCAAACGTTTTTTTCTTGGGTTAACAGGAGATACTAGCACCTGTTCTGGCCACTCATTGTTGCATTAAAATTTAAGAAAGACTAACTCCTCAAATTAGTCAGAAGGCAAACATTGCAGCTTAGTTTTAATTACAACCTGATCCATTAATCTAGACAAGCATTGTGAATACTTGCCAATCTTCTTTCTTGAAATCCTAGTAGGGATTTACGGTTCTTATTTGTCTATGAATTGTTGTGCAGACAGTAAAAAAATAGATGTTTTGCATATACACTTTTCCCACTAACGCCTGCCTTTGGGAGTCTCACACACAGATTTATGATTAAGTTTTAGGAGTTTGAACAATGTGTTAGCTCTCTATCATGCCTTTTATTAGATTGACCAACTTGTAGTTTTTCAAGAAAGAGCTTAAACAAAGTTATCTAACTGAATACTTAAACTGTAAGAGATGTTGGTTTACAATATTTTAGGGCCATATCTAACTGGTCACTGCTGCTATTATTAGATCAAAACAGAAGCAACACATTTAGCAAAGCTTAAAATAAATGGCATTTTCCAATCAATTACTTCTGAAAAAAACAGATGCCTGCATGATTGGAGGCATCTGAACCACACACAATGTCTCACGTTAAAACTATTTTTAAAACTATGTGTGGATTCCATTAGCATATTAATTTAAGCTGCAGTGGAGCCTATAAGGACTTGAGTCTCAGTATAGCTGCACAGCATGATGCGGCATTGCTAATTCGAGCTGTACCCTAATTTGTCTCTAGACTTAAGGATTCAAACACAGGCTTGTGTGACCCCCTCTGTTCTCTGATTTAGGATTCTCTTTATGGCTCAGGAGTTGCATGTTTAGGCTGAACATGCAGTATGAGGATTGCGTTGACTTGTTTCACATGAAGCTGAAAGAGAAAGGACTCCTACTGAGTTACAGTATCACAGTACCACTGACAAAAGCTGTCATTGTTTCTATCTACTTGCTTTTATATTGTTGAAGCCCTATCAACACTTCTATTATTTACAGTAGGAGAGTTGTTTAAGGTATACAATCACTAAATTGGATTTAATACATGGAGTAATTTCTATTAGGTTTTGTCCAAGCTGCTTGTCCACTAAACATGCAAATTAATGGATTAGGGGAACCTGAATTTATATTAATGTAGATGTCCTGTAAATCCTCTAAAAGCGGAGATGCTGCATTAACTTTTGTGCTGTTTGAGTAATTTTTATGGCAGGTTTTGTCTATTTATTTCTACCTATCATGATCAATGAGTAAATCATAGAAAGTATGAGAATAAACTGTTACTTCATACGTTGTGGTTCCTCACAATGGAAACTGTGTTAGATTAGTGGAACAGTTCTTTAATAAGGAACCCCTGCTTTTTTTCTTGAGTCTGAAGCCTGAATGAGCTCTAAAGGTTCCTCAAAGCTCCTGTACATTACTGACAAGCATCTTAAAAAATGTCACACTGGCTGATTCGCCTTGAGGTCTGGATGCTGTGTTCACTTGACAGGTGACTACTGCAAATTGCTCTCTGAGGGGTATTGATCGGAAGTGATGACCTTTAGAGATAACTCCCTTAAGGTTATTGGACAGATGCAGACACTCGATTTTCTTTACCAGCCTTTTGGGGGCTGTTACATGTGTATATTGATCAGGTTATCTACAGGTCGTTGAAAAAGTTTTAAAATAATAATTTGTGTCCCACTCATAATGAACTGTAATAACTGGGGATCCCTTATCTTTTCATTTAGCACCATCATCAGGTCAGAATGTGATTTTGTCCAATTAATGTTTAGTGCTAACTAGCAAATGTTTGGATTTAACGTGTTAGCATTTAAATTTTAGCATTAACATTTGCCACAAAGTGACTTCCATTGACTTCAAAGAGACAAAAAAATAACACAAAGAGAGATTAAATTGCTAAAAGACCCATAACTGCAAAAAAGAGGCAAAACCACCACAAAGTCTATGTGTCTTGCATATAGTAAGTGTGGGGTGGGATGCCCAGGGACCCTTTGTCTAATAGTCCGCCTATGGTTATACTTGCTAAACATCAGCATGTTAACATCATTGTGAAATTCTGACAGCATTTAGCTCAAAATAGTCTACCACTGTGCCTAATTACAGCCTGACAGAGCCACAGCAGTCAAGACTATGCATGTACTTTCAGAGTAATGGTTCTAGTAATATAATTATAGTTGTGTTTGGCTAAACATTGTGTGATACTGTCATATTTGTCTATTCAATTCTGTTATTTTTCTTAGATGTCTGCCCCAAAACATTTTCAATGAATTTTGGGAATCACTAATTGCGGCATTGTGGGAAAGATCGCAGGTGACGTGAGATTAACTCACGCTGCAAGAGGTGTTGCGCAACTCCTCGTGCAGCAACAAAAAGCTCGTCGCCCTTTGATCTCCCAACATCGCCATCCTTAGACCCAATGCGAGAGAAAACAATTGAGTGATCACGCCAACGCCATTTCTTACTTGTTGATGTGGGAATGTCAGCACTTGTAGGCGTAGCTGGTATTGCTCATTAGCAAGACCGTACAAAGGAGGAATCTCAGCAATAAGGCTCTTCTTCACAGACACTTTCTCAAAAACTGATGTGAGGAGGTGATGTTGGTTGGCTTGTTCACATTAAACACAGATTTAGTCTGTACTACACTCAATTTAATTTAGTTTATTCTCATTTGTGATTCCTCCAGTTTGCATTCTTTCAATACCAGAATCACTCCTTAACGTCTGTGAAGTTATATATTTCAAATGATCTTCATCACCCCTCTTGTGATCACTGCGATCATAGCATCATCAATCAACTGGACTCAGACTCACCCTCGACTCACCCAAATCTATAGTGGCATGACAGCCTGTAACGCTACAGAAATTACAGCAGTCATGCCTCGTCCTCGTCATAATTGCAGCTTTCAGATCTGTTTCATGATGTCTTCTGCCAAATAATTACCGCAACACTGTGCCCACTGGGGGGAGAGAAAGTACATGGCTGACTACTTCTTGGCTCTTGTTTCTCATCTAAGTCATTCAACACTGCACAGTTTGTTGGCTGGTTTCCCTCTGTAAAGACTTTTGGAGCCAGGTCTGTGACTTGAAAGGCTGGCAGCACAACATCGGGGAGCAAAGCTGCAGAGGACCTATTTTTCACTGTATTTCTCGCAGAAGAGGAGTTGCACCTTTTCACAGCCTGAGGTGGAGAAGGGAGGGGGGGGGAATAAAACATGTGCTCCATGACTTTTATGTCATCACACACTAATAAATCCATTCATCCCTCATATCTTTATTATGACAGCTAGATATCAGTGCATATGGCGATATATTAAATTAACTGCAAAATCAAAGGAGTGGATGTTGAAACACTGAAACACAAGACCATGTATCCAGCGCTCAATCACATGTTTTATTGCCTTCACGCTAATGCTTTTGGAAATCAAGTGAAGCCTGACAGATGTGACAAGACAAGTTTTAAAAGAAGACCTTTCTCAGTCATTAAAGTTATCATGCCTAATAAAAGCATATGGTTCAAATAAATATCTGCCTGCAGCAATAATGCAGGTGCAGGAAACAATATGCATACTTGGATACATACTTGGATTATCAGTCACGCTGGGGGGCAAAGCCTTATCACACACACACACACACACACACACACACACACACACACACACACACACACACACACAGCACTCCTGGTAATACAACTACACAGCTTGGTGCTTGCAACATCTCGTTTTTTTGAAGGATCTTGACAGTGGGGGTGCAGGGGCGGTTTGAAGAGTGTGTGTGTGTGCATGTGTGTGTGTGTGTGGGGGTGTGTATGGCAGACAGGGGTTGTGTTTGTGCTATGACTCTCGAAATAAAAATGTAGACAAAACCTGCCCAAAAGAAAGATACAGCCTGCAGGGTCTGAGCTGCTGAGCACAAACCCAATTATAGAGCAGGGAGAATGAAGATTGGATTATACAAACACACACACACACACACACACACACACACACACACACACACACACACTTTAGCCCATTTAGCTTCTTTAACAGTAGCTATACTCCACCTATCCTGATCAAGACCTTAAAAGCGCACTGAAAGGAGGAACACCAGGGTATATGATTATGTGTGTTTGTGAGTGTGTGTCTGGATTTTATTGTGTGTAATATACTTCTTGAAATGGTTAAGACACACACACACACACACACACACACACACACACACACGCACACACAGTGCAGGTTGTTTGAAAAGTGAAATGTATGGTGTGTGTAGTTAATCCTCTTAGTGGTTTCCTGTGAAGACTCTTGCCCTGTATCTCTGTTTATATTTCTCTCTTATTCACCACAGTAACTGTTTAGCTCCCATCATGCCAGTTTTTTACTTGCTGCTCTGTAGTAAGGGAATTTAATTCATATAAAAATATGAATGAGAACAGTTTTCCACGGAAAAGGAGCTCTCTTCTAACCTCATTATGTGTGTAGGTCATAGGTGTAGATGCTATAGCCAACTAAACCCTCTTGAATACAGGAGCTGGCTTCTGAACCCTTTACTGGAAGCAGTGTTGTTACTCTTACAGTAATTAGTTAGCACAGTAAAGTACCACACATACCAGCATTTAAAAAAGCTAATTGTCATGGTGATTTCAGCTGAATTGCCATATTCAGGGTATTCACTTTATGACGGTTAAAACTCAAATTCACAATGTTGACCAAATAGCAAACCATCTTGACAATTCCACTCCGATAAGTAGAATTTCAAAAGTTTTATTTAGAGAAAAAACAAAACTCACGGCAACAGTTTCCAAAAAAACAGGCAAGGGAACAAAAACACAGGGAATCGGAAAAACAGGGACACAAGGAATACTGGAAAACTGAGAAAAGACTGTTACTTCCCAATGTGAGTTGAGCGCAGATGTGAGTCACGCATGCGTCACTTTGCTGCACGTAGCCTACAAGATGCTAACGAGAGACTTCTGTAATGTCAATACAGAAAAATTACCTAGATAGTTTATTCACTGCTGGCTACATGCTAGCAATCAAACACAACAAAGGCTGTCACTTGAATGGCGTTTTGAGCTAACGTTACCAATCAAACAATCATAGATAGCTAAAAGGTTTTTGGAATGATTTCTGTCTTCTGTTATTGTTTGTAATGAGAAAAAGTTTTGGGTATGACACGTTATGCTGTAAACCGTTTAAATCTGAGCATGCGCAACTCACATCTGCACTCGACTTACATCGGGTAATGACAAAGACGGTGGGTATCAAAATAAAACAGAGAGTGGAAAACTAGACAGAACACATAAAAGGTACTCAAAACAAACTTGAAACAGGATGTGACACCCGCAAAGTGTATGTGTGTGTGTGTGTGTGTGTGTGTGTGTTAAGGCATTTGCAGTGTGTTTGCAGTTTGCGACACTCAGCTTAACACTGCTCTAATTGCCTTTTCCTGCTCAGCGCACTCACACACTTATAATAAAGCATATGTTATTTTTGTTGTGTAGCTCGGAGGGGTAGAGGGCCTGGTGCTAAACTAGATGTTGTCACACAACAACACACACACACACACACACACACACACACACACACACACACACACACACACACACAAGCTGCGCTCTTCTCATTCAGACAGCAGATGCCTTGTCCTGTGTCGATCCCTTTGGCTGCTAAGGCTGTTAGGGAGCTGCCCCTCAATACTCCTCTCTCTGTGTGTGTGTGTGTGTGTGTGTGTGTGTGTGTGTGTGTGTGTGTGTGTGTGTGTGTGGTCTGTTTAGTCGGTTTACACCCAAACCTTCCGGACTGCTTGTACGAGGATTTTTAGTTTTTATCAACTGCTGCTTCTTGAACTTGCTGCATCATATTTCTGGGAGCAGATGTACGAACGTAGCTGCTTTGGAATTTCTTTGCTCCTCACCAAACTACTGCCACACTTTTACACCCTGAAAGGAAAGTTTTGTTACGTTTACAACCTCTGCTAGGAGGTAGAAGGAGCAAACTGATATCTAGTTATAGAGACAACATTTTGTCTAAACAGAGGACTTACAGTTGCACTTGCAGTTACATGCACAGTTTCAGAAATCTCTGACTATATTAAAATCAATGTGTCTTTTCACAACAGGTTCAGCTCTTAATGACAGTTTTGACTTTAAACATTTTTCTTTAAAATCCACTTTGACACTACTGAGAGCTTTTTAACATTTCCATATCACTACATGACTCAGTTGTATAAAAACACAATTGGATTGTAAAACACGTGCACAACATTACAAGGCTCTTTTATATGTGATTTCTGAGTACATTTTAAATGCTCCACCTTGATCACAGAAATCCGTATGAAGAGGTGAATGTGATTGCTGCTGGATATTGGTCCAGTGCTAAAATTGTTGACCCTCTCCACACTTTAATACAAGATAACAAGACAACTTAGTTAATGTTGAAGCTAAAATTCTCACTCATTCATCGATGCATAAATCTGTGTAGTCTTCTTGCTTTACAGATTTCACATCTAAAAGCTAGAAGAAATGAGCATTGGACTTAATGAGAAGGTTTTATGTGTCACAATTATGACGCTTAGAAATGATGAAAGATACTCAACATTGACCTGTAGCACAGAGTTTTCATGAAGAACAATGGCAAACAAAAGCTAATGATACTAACAGTTAACAGGTAACTGTAGCTTAGTGCAACCTGTGTTTAATGTTAAAGTGCTTATATTATGCTCAGTTTCAGGTTCATAAT
>NC_045737.1:13869178-13869383 GCF_008692095.1 Etheostoma spectabile
GGTTGTACCAGAATAGGTTTACATGGTTTACTTTTCAAAACCCTTTTTGTTGTACTGCACATTGCTGCAGATCCTCTTTTGAACCTGTGTTCTGAGACATCTCACTTCTTAACTATCTTAATTGGGAGTCACATAAGCGCAGTAGCTAGGTAAGATCACATCAGCTAGGTGACTCTTTCTCCAACTTTGGTCAGTACAAGACAGG
>NC_045737.1:13869393-13870062 GCF_008692095.1 Etheostoma spectabile
AGCTGGGAGACTTCTTCTAAACGAGGGCACACTTGTGGAATCCCTGCAGAAAAGGGACATGGAAGTAGTTATTTTGTAGATTATGGTGAACTTGTGTGTGTTGTAACACTGTTTTCCTATTGAGAACGAACTAGCATGCTAGCACTTGCATCTCGTCTCACTTAGTGACGTAGAAAGCCGTGCAGACTTTGAACAGCTCACCCGGAGACTGAAGACAGAGGACAATCAGAAAGCTGTATCTCACTCAAAACAGCATGGATGTTTTTTTTCCAAGTTTGTATACGTGTGGAAGCACCAGAGACACAAAATAACACCACAAATCCCAGAAAAATAGTTTATTTTTAATAATATGGGCACTTTAAACCTTCCAATACACTCCAACTTTATTTGTTAAGCACTTTAAAACAACCAAAGTTGACCATAGTGCTGTACACAAAAATACAACAACAAAAATAATATCTGCGCAATAAAAGCAAACCAACTAAATAATTAAATGCAGTAAATGAAGTCGACATCTTACTTGGTGTCAAAGGCCACAGAGAAGAGGTGGGTTTTAAGATGTGATTTAAAAACAGACAAATAAGATGCTTGTTTAACATGCAGAGGCAGATCATTCCACAATTTTGGAGCCGACACTGCAAAGGCACGGTCCCCTCTGAGCTTCCGCTT
>NC_045737.1:13870072-13870204 GCF_008692095.1 Etheostoma spectabile
TTTAGGCACACTCAGGAGCAGCTGATTATCTGACCTGAGAGAGTGTGTTGGTACGTAAGGGCGTATAAGCTCAGCGAGGTAGGGCGGGGCAAGACCATTCAAGACTTTAAAAGCAAATAAAAGAATTTTAAA
>NC_045737.1:13870214-13873540 GCF_008692095.1 Etheostoma spectabile
AATTGAATAGGCAGCCAGTGGAGTGAGGATACCCCCACATGAAGTGCATTGCAGTAATCCAGTCCAGTGGTAACAAAGGCGTAGATTACCGGCTCAAAGTGCTGTCTTGGCAGTATTGGCTTTTTTCAAACATAAGCTCCAGGTCCACTTCGACCCCCTACGTTTTTGATGGTTTGATGGTTGAAGGTTTAACATACCAAGGAACCCAGATCTACAGGGGGGGGGGGCACCAAAAACCATCCCTTCCGTCTTTTCATCATTAAAATTTAAAAAGTTCAGAGTAATCTGACGGAGAATGCATCTTTCTTTTTAAGAGGCACATAAATCTGATTGTCATCTGCGTAATAGTGAAATGAAATACCATGCTTCCTAAGAATTGAACCAAGTGGGAGCAAATAGAGAGAGAAAAGGACCTTGGCTTGGAGTGTGCAACATGACTCAGGCTAGCGGCCAGTATGCATGTAAGATTGACAGCCAGCCAATAATCCTGCCAACAAGACATCCTCTGACCTTTCCCCTTTTCTTCTGTCAGATGGCTCTGAAATTACAGAAGCAGTTTCATGAAACATTATCCAGCTGGTATTTCTTAGAACAGGATTGCAGTTGTGTTGCAGCGCTGGGCTCCAGCTCTGCTCACAGCTGCTATACATTAAAATTTGGTTACAGATTCATAAGCTCCTTGCAAGGAATCGGCTACATCAAAAAGGGTCAGAAGTGACTTGTTAATCTTTTAACTCAAGTTCTGCATTCCCACGAGGTGGGAAACAGTGATTTAGAAACTTACTCAGCCTCAAATCCCTGGTTACACTGTAGCTGCAGAGATGGAGGGCTGCTATATGCATCACCTAACATGACTTTCACCACGGCTGAGTGGCGAACCTGATGCATTATTGAAAATCTCGCTAATGTGCACATGATTGGGAGGGCCGAGTGAGAGCTGCAGGTGAATCCCTGAACTGCGAGCCGTCTTTAGTGGATCGCCTTCCACGTGTTCAGGAATATACATTGGATAAAAGTGGCTTCAAAGGCTTGCCCACAAAGCTATCTACATATATGAATTATTTAACTTTTGTTTTGTTAGCCTAAAAGCTGTTGTTCTTTTCTCAGAGCTGCAGACTGTTGCTTGCCAAGATGTTTGGTGCTGAAATATATGAGCTGGAGGGATGGTGGTGTGTCTGCAGCCGGCCGAACGCTGTGGGCTGACAGGAGCAACAAAACAGAAGCAAATTAGATAGATTTGTCAAACATATTTCAAATTACGCAACATGAAATCTTTTTGATTGATACAATTGAGTTAGATCAAAGTCAGATGCGAGGAAACATGTTAACTGGATAATGACTGAGTCAAAAGGCCATCATCAAATGAACAAAGGTCCTCAGATTGAATGCCTGCAGCATGCATTATGCATCCCCATAGGCCTGTAAGGTTAAAAACTGTATGCCATTTATTTTCTGTACTTTCTGTTCACCTGCTACTTTGTCACTGTCATTTTTGTCCCCTCTTTTTTTTTTTTTTAAATAATTTCTTGAATTTGTATCTTTCCAATGTTGAAACTTCTAAATCAGACTAAATCTAAAGTGCAGCACAAACTGGGTGGGGAAACTCTGGCTGGGCATGGATTTTTCATTAGAACTAATGGCCGTTAAGACAGAGGAGGTGAGTTATTGAGCAATATCCTTTTGATTGTATGTTCATCGTCACAGAGCTGCACAGGAAAGAAAAAACTTGTTATTATATCACAACTGGCCTTGTCATAAACCTTCTTCTGTCAGCCATTACTCTTTCTATTCATGATTGATCTAAAACTGGCTGGCTTTTCTTTAACATGCTTTTTTTCTGCTTTGGTGTCTTGAAAGTTCAGTAATATTAACAGGCTGTGAGCTGTGAATGTGCGTTTCTATTTTTGACCCCCCTAAATGGGTCAGCGACTGTTACTGCAGTCTGAAATAATCGAAGCAGAACGGGCCAAAGTTGTTTTCATTTGGTCCCTTCTGCAGCACGCCATCATGCAAAAGTGGTTTGATATGTTTTCTCCTATCAAGCTTGTGTTTCTATTGCATCTAATCATCTGTTCACTTACACAACTGACGCATTCCGAAAATCTATTTATGTACCAATTCACAAACCCATGTTTTCTATTTCCTCATCATGACTCTCTCACTGTGGCTCCAGTGCTAATTCCTCTTTTTGTGGTGGACCCTGACTCTTTCAGGCCATCTGCTTGACGATCCAGAACCCATTACGTGCTTGATGCTGATATTTGGCTGCAGGAGTGATAGCAGCTATAGCAGAGCGAGGGCAGACAGCTAGATTAATGGGCTATGGGAGGCCAATGATCAGCCAGTCATTTGTCATGTCTTACCAGCAGGTCCTTTAATTGGACTGGAGGTATAGGGGGGGAAAAGTTGAATCAATGATCTAAGTCACAACTTTTTAAACTCAAGCCTTTCCCTCAGATGAATATGTGTAGCTATTAGCATAACCATGCTAACAATGTGGTGGAGCAAACAGTCTCCTGCTTTACATGCAGATTACGCTGCTGCTAAATAGCTTGTACTGGTGGTCAGATGATGGATAACACACAGAACAGCCATGGAAATTCACAATTAGACCATTGAGGAACCAGAGTCATCTCCTTACTCTTTATGGCTGCTTTGAATATTTGCCAAAGATTTGATTAAATCAGGCTTTTTGGCAGAGCCTGTGACAGTTTTAGGCGTCCTTCAATTGGGCAGCGCTATAACTTTCCTTGTTTTCACAGCTCGCCTCGCAAGAAATTAGTATATAATCACTTGGCCGGCATTGAAGGAAATTGCGTAGTAAATCAATTAAATGGCAGCAAATGAATACATTTGAATTCATTTGTTGAGCGAATTATTTGGCAAAACAGGAGCGACACAGCTGCACCCCCTAAAAACGGTAATGTAACACTCCTTGTGCTTCTACTGAAGATCCCAAATGATGAGGAGGCAGCTTGAGAGGAGGCGGTGATAATGAGAAAGCATCGACAGGCTGGTGGAAGTTACAAGTTAATTTGTTTTGTCCATTTTTTAGGCCTTTATTGACAGGGCAACTGAAGATATGAAAGGGGTGAGAGAGGGAGAATGACATGCAACAAAGGGCCGCAGGTCGGAGTCCAACCCAGGCCCGCTGCGTCGAGAAGTAAACCTCTATATATGGGCGCCCACTCTACCAACTGAGATATCTGGGCGTCCACGTTGCAACTGCTTTGTTAGGTGTGGCTCACTTGTTTTTACATACCTAAAAAGATTAAATGGGAAGTTGTGCAGCACTTTCTGTGTGTGTGTGTGTGTGTGTGTGTGTG
>NC_045737.1:13873550-13874125 GCF_008692095.1 Etheostoma spectabile
TGTGTGTGTGTGTGTGTGTGTGTGTGTGTGAGACAACTGTTTTCAATTTTCAATTCAGTTTCATTTATAGTATCAAATCATAACAAGAGTTATCTCAAGACACTATACAGATAGAGTAGGTCTAGACCACACTCTGTAATTTACAAAGATCTACAGTAATTGCCCCAAGAGCAAACATTAATGCGACAGTGGCGAGGAACAACTCTCTTGTGGGAGAAACCTCGGGTGATGAGGGAAAAGTGTATTCAGTGTGTTCAGAAAGCACTGACAGGCCTACACAAGGTGAAATAGTGTTTGTTATATTACAAAAATATAGGCAATAGGCTTGTAAAAACTATTTAAAACTGGTTGCTGAAACACTGGCCCATTGTTGGGTATCAGGTACAAACTTAAACCAGAGATGCTTGACTTTGAGATTCAGGAAGATTTATTTACAACTCCAAAATAAAGTTAACTATGAAGTTGTAATTGACGTTACATGTGAAGTTAGATGTGGTTCTGAAATATAAGCAAATCATAATGCACATTAATAAGCATCTGGCTTTCTGTGAACATTATTTACCAAAACTAAATGT
>NC_045737.1:13874135-13879772 GCF_008692095.1 Etheostoma spectabile
AGCCACCAGCATATAACAAGAAACAATACTAAGATACTAATTACATTTATTTGTATGAAATAATTAACATAAATGTAACATATTGCTCAGTAACCCAAATAAGCCACATCTATTACAGCACACATATCCATGTTGTCCATCCATACGTCCTGAGATACCCACATCACTTCAACAAAGAAAAGAAAAAAGATAAAGCAAAAGGTCCGCTGCTATATTTTTTCCCCTTCTCCTGTCTGAGCGCAGTGCGCCTGCACGGCAACTGGGAAGGATTAAACACAGGGTTCCCACATCCTAGTAATCCACCGCGATAATAAGGATATTTTAAGTGAAAAGGGTAATTATTACTGTCCTTTCTATCGTGGTTTACCATTACACCGGTAACCGTTACATCTCTAATAGACATTGTCTGACCGTGCTGTGGCAATGATGAATAATAGTCACAATAAAGATAATGGCTAGACTATGACTAGAAATAGAATTGTAATAGATCATGGCATAGCAGGATGTTGCAGGGCACTTTAGGGCATAGCAGGGCACTTTAGGGCATAGCAGGGCACTTTAGGGCATAGCAGGGCACTGCAGGGCATAGTCGTAACCAGTAAAAGAAAAGTTTTTTTTTCTTTCTGCGCCAAACTTCTGCAGCTTCAAATCAACACCAGGCTAAAAGTGGTACCTTTGATTTGCAGTTTATAGTAATTCACATGGCACAACGTGTATACAATTTTAACACACGGAACACACACACAAACCCTCAAGAACATGCCAAGGTTATTGCTGGGACTGGGTACTTTTTTTGGATCAAACAAAAAAAGAACGTTTTCTAGTCAGAAAGACATGAGTTACCCCTCCTTGAAAACCTGTCTTGTTTCAGCATTGCATTCTGGTTGACAGTGTTTTGGGTCTTTGGACCGCCTCTTCAACTTAATTTCTCTCCATTTGGTTGTTGAACATGAGTGAAAAATGTCAGACACCAAAATACATTGATACTCTCATGGATGTTTTATATTGTTGAATGTGACCCCATTTGAGTCAAGGCCAGTGACTGTGGTTTACCAAAACAATCCCAACTCATGTTCGATTGATTGATTAATTGATTGATTGATTATCAAGAATGAACTTTAATGCTGATGTTGGGGTGGTTTAGATCCATGTATTTGTGACAAAAGGGAGCCAATCTTGTGCGTTCTAATGCATAAAACAAGCATTTCTTAAACAAAACTGAGCAGATATTTCAGGCTGCACACACATTACAGTTTAATATTAAATATTATACTAGTATACTCTTACTAGGTTATTTTTCTTCATGCATAATTCCCTAAATAATTTGTATGGAGATAAAATGTATGCAGCATTATATCCACATTACTGATGATTATTTATTAAAAATCTCATTGTGTAAATATTTTGTGAAGGCATCAATAGTCAACCCTACAATATTGCCGCAATATCGCCATCGATGTATTTGGTCAAAAACATTGTGATATTTGATTTTCATCCATATCGCCCAGCTCTAATGTGATTTGCGAGACATACCTGTACTTTTTATTGTCAGAGAAACAAGGTAGCCTAATGTTAAACAAAATATTGTTCTTTCTTTGCTGTCAACGCATAATGATATTGCCTTGGGGCCTACCTACTCGGCTATTACGAGGTATTGCATTATTGAAACCAGATTTGGTGCCCCGGTGTGATCAGGTTAATCAGCTGTTAAAATAAAGCTGTGTTGACACAACCAAGCTTCCCTCGAGAAGCTCAAGTGTTTTCGCAGTGTCTCAGTCGGCAGCAGAGTTGCTTGACTGCTGTAAGCCATCATGTCTCCAGATTGAATTTGCCGCAGTAAAACCTTTAGTTTCTATCCAATTATAGCCCAATTACTTTTTGCTAGCCTGGCAGGCTGCCTTTCTTCATCCTTACCCACGTCTTGAATGGGGAAGTTCGACTAGTTTAGCTGACAGCTCCAAAAAACTGAGCCCTGTCAATGTTTGACTCATCCGTTTTGTTCTTTATTGGATTTTAATTGAATCTTAATAAACCAGTGAGTGGACTGGGGAGGGAGGGGGGCTGTCTTCCCCCCTCATTTAGGAAGACACACTTTCCACTTCTCCCTTTTAAGTAAGCATGATGAGAGAAGGTCAAAAATAAAATCTCTCTTGTGGAGCTAAACACCTTTTAATTGATTAGTTCATTATTCAACTGAGGGTGTTATTTAAGTTTTCAGGAATTTTTTGAAATGTGTGAATTTTATGCTTTTTGTCATATATGACAGTAAACTGAATATCTTTGGGGTTTGGACTGAAAAAAACATGTTCCACTGATCTTTTTTATTTACCAAAAACTCTAGTTCAAGTTTCTTATACAGTATGTGAGGATTTGCTGCTGTTATCTATTTTATATCATTTGTAAACTGAAAAAGTTTAGGTTGTTGACTGTTTGACTGTTGTATTTGATGACCTTGTAGTTTGAGAAATTAAGATGAATAACATATTTTGACATTTAACAGACTAAACGGTGATTGATATTTAAAATTATCATTAGTTGCAGCCATATCATGGTTTTAATACCCCAAATGTCATTCATGTAGACTATTCTATAGTCATGATACCTGGCTCCACGAGCTGCCCAGTGTCATACTGTTCATCACCTACATGTCATATGTGAGTGGAGAATGGAGCCATTCCCCATCTAGAAAATCTTTTTTTCTAATGTGTTATGCATTTTGGTAATCCCCTACATAAAACAAAAAAAACCTTTAAATTAATTTATTCACCTGTCCTATTCACATAATTCAGTATGAATGGGAATCAAACCAGGCAAAGGTCCACAGTGCAAACCTCATGCTCATCTCTGCCCTGTGTAATAGCCTCTAGAATGTATTCTGTTTGAAAGTTATGGATCCATTTTTTTCATTACGGAATTGGGGCAATGCAACCGCACTGGCTGAGCCGGTTCAGTCCTAAATCAAGGCAGGAATCTCCCTCAAGTCCTTAGACATTTAATCAACAAATCCCTTGTATAGGTCCCTGTAGGGGACAATCTCATTGGGAGGAGGGAAGGAATTGTCACTACCACTCTTGCTACTGTCGGCTGTATAGCTCCCCTGGCTCGGACTTGACAGGTTGGAAGGTCAGGGAATAGCAAGTTCAGGTTTGCTCCGCTGCCCCGGCCACTTTAAGAGGTCCCTGTTTACAGTGAACCTGGGGTCAATCCCATTCCACCCAAGGCAAACAGGACGTTGATTTGGAATTGAGCACAAGCTCCTCGATCCTCTTGGGACCTCGGCTGACATGGACTTGCCCTCTGAGCCTTGGCGCTCAGTCCAGTCAGAGCTGAAGTCACCTAGCTGCTGTGCTAATTTTACCCAGCGTTATTAAGACCTTCTGATATGAATGGTGGCCACCGTTCCATAAGGGGACATTTATTTATGAGGAATACCTTCTTGCACACAGACTTATTATTAACCCTAAGTGACATTTGTACCTGATTTATGTCAAAGCAATTAAAATGTTACACATAAAGATCTGATTTTACAAACAACAAATTCACACATACAATGTATTATTAACATCTAACACTCCCACCACCTAAACACAGACACACACCTACTTTATTCAATACAGCACATACACTTCACATATCAAAGGGGCAGTTACAGATTGAATTTTTCTAATTAATTGGGAATTTTTTTTTTTCATTTATTCTTTATTCAACCAGGTTAGTCCCATTTAAATCAATGATCTCTTATGTACAAGAATTAGCAACGGAAAGACATAACCGGCAAGACATATGCAAACACACAGATTTGAGTTACATTAAAAATCATTAGGTAAAACATTTGACATTTGTCAAGTTTAAAGAGAAGATAGGAGTTTGCCAAGAATGACTCTGTAAATAAAAACATACCAATGAGTGAGGTGGCATGCACATAAAGCAGATAAATTAACTTTTAAATACTGTATATAAGTCAGATGTTCTGAAAATCCATTATCTATGATGTAAAAAATAGCAAAAGTCTCTGTGTCTGTTTGAAAAACAGAATTTGAGTGCAGGAGCTTTTATTAAGTTATGTAAGCGCAGTCCAATTTTATTGTATTTGTCGAGTACTTGTTCCTTCTCCTGTACTTTTAATACCTTTTTCATTTGTTTGACTTTTTTTTAACTTTCTAAACTTAATCTTCTTGTATTCACCTAAATAGATTTGTGATAAAGTTTTGTACTCAACCACTTTTCAAAAGAAAAGAATTATTGAGTAGCCTGAAGTTCTACTGTTCTGGTCCAGTCAGAAGGTTTTTCCATTTAGACGTTTGCTTTGAATCTCTTTTCCCTCGTAGGGGCAATCTGTTAGAAAGTTATCTGATGAAGAGAAGGTTGTCACTACTTTGAAAAGCGTCACTGACTTGTAGTGAGATTGGTCAGTCCTGTAGATCCATGCTGAAATGTTTATGTTCAGGATATCACGCTGGACCTTTCACAGTAACCTAAAGAAGACACTTTAAAGTTTGGAAAAGGCCAGGGGCAAGTATCTTGGGCAATTTAAAAAAAAGTGCAAACAGACTCTGAGATGGATTGGTTTACTCTGTGTGACAAACTGATCACACTGTATCATGTGAATTGTGCTTTGCAGTTAGAAGACATTACCTGAGAGACAGTTTCTGTAATAGTGTGAATGCACGGTGGGGTACAACTCTTATTGCCCAACGCAGTGAATCAGATTTTGTAAGTCATCTGGATTACTTTTTTCTTGTATTTGAACATCCTGTTTTTTTACCTTTTAATAACTACAAAGACAGAAAGGCAGAGCGAAGAACTCATGTGTTGAATGTTTGCAGGTGACACATCAATGTGTGTTCAGATATAATGCTAAGTAAACTTTTACTGAATTCTCTTGGGTCTTTTTGTAGTCATTTTGTGTCGTTTCAAGATGTTTTGTGTATGTTTAGGGTCATTTAGCTCTTTGTGATGTTTTTTGTGTTTGTGTGTGTTATTTTAGAAACATTTTGTTAATCAGAGCCCCTGGGCCTGTGCCTGGTAGGCCCCCAGTTATCCACCCATCAATGTTGTAGCATGTGGCAATAATTCATCCTACATTAAATATGACCATTTCAAATAAGTTGGCGAAACAGTTCACAAAGCCCTTTAATAAAACTAGGTTCACAACTTTAATTTTCTTTAAAACCGCCTCTTTGAGGAGTTCCTCCGGGAACCCTCTTGGATTCCCTCATGATTGCAACATATGGGATAAAGCCCAAAACGTTCTAAATTTTAGCTCCCATCTTATTTCGAAATGTTTTAAATTACACAGTAAGAAAATGTATTTCTGTATTTGATTGGTGCAGCTATAAAAACACGTCAAAAGACATGTCTTCATGATTTGAAATATATTTAATCCTATGGAAAAATGACAGCTTCAAAATGTACAAACTTTTTTTCTGACTTAAGGTGAAATATTGAACTGCTCTTATTATGCTTTTTTTCCCCTTTTCTTTATTGTGTATTGTATTGTATTGTATTGTATTGTATTGTATTGTATTGTGCATGTTATAGGTTCACAAAGTGAAAAAGCCCAAAGTCCACCACAAAGGGACTTACCATCTCCAACAGAAAACAATGTTCACAAACTGCTCCAAACAGCTCTATTGT
>NC_045737.1:13879782-13879986 GCF_008692095.1 Etheostoma spectabile
CCAGCCTTTACTTCCGTGACAAACGTGCGTCACTTTGTAATGCACATTATAATGCTCGCCTAGCTGCTAGCGTGGCACGCCCTCATACTCTGCAATTGAATGGCCAGTTGTCCTTACCTATGTACTGCGCTTATGCGAATCCAAACAAAGATGGAACAGATGTGAAATGTCTCACTTTGTAGCTAAAACAGAGAGCTCAACACA
>NC_045737.1:13879996-13882699 GCF_008692095.1 Etheostoma spectabile
AGAGGAGCTGCAGCAATGTGCAGTACAACAAAAATATGGTGTCTTTTGAAGATTAAACCATGTAAACCTATTCTGGTACACCCTCTAAATACAATTATGAACCTGAAAATGATTATAATATGAGCACTTTAATAGAAATGTCAAGATCTAAAAACATAATATGATTACTTTAAAGGAAATGTCAAATGTCGTTTTTTTGCATCTTCTGCGTGATCTGTTAATGCAACTTGTTTTGTGTGACAGTTGAGTCCTTGTCAGTATTGTTCATCTCAGATTGTGTTTGTTGAACAGTTTCTGTCTCAAGAGGACAAAAGCCTACTTGGGAAAACTGCAGTGCTCCGTTGACTCCCACATTCTCAGTACTTCTGAAGGTCGCTCCTCCTCCTCCCTGAACTGGAATATGAATATTGCCAGCAGAGATTGCCCATGACATGTTTGCCCTTACATAAAATGCCTTACACATCTGGCTACTGCTGTGCAAAGATGCACTCCCACAGACTTGCATTTAAACACATATATACATAAATAGCTCAAACCACATTACAGGGGACATATCAACTTGCATATGCTCTCTTCAGGCCTTTCCCCTCAGCTAGCTTCTTTCCCTAATTAAATTTTCATTCTGTGTTGTTCTCCTTTTTTCTGTGTCTTTCAACATGACCTGTAGCTACTCCCACATTTTACTGCATGCTTACAGCATGACTTTCTCATGGACCTTAACTTAATTAGCAGAGTTGTTTTAAGAATTAAGTTTGGCTCTCTGTTCAGAGCTAAGATCTGGGAAAAGAAGCACAGTCAGACAATCAGAGACAGGCTTGAAATCGGGCGATACTGACTCAATACTGATAATACTGACTAATTTCTTGCTGATTTTAAAAGATTTACATTTGAATAATATTTTCTGTTAATTTCATGGATTATTTACCAAGATGCTTGTGCACGATTTATTATTTTTTATTATATTCAATGTTTCCTTGATGTAATGCTTACTACTGTGTATCCTGTATATCCTCTCGTGTTAGCATACAATATATGAAACTATTAGTAGTCTGGTTGTTACCAAAGACTAAAGTTTCCTGCCCATTAAAATGTCCCCCCCTGTCCACTTAATAAGCACAGCTGCCCATGGATATTCCGTCATGAGTGGATAATTAATCATCCATCTAAATCGGCTTTATGTACTGTAAAATGATATATCAGCGCATATGCAGGCTGGAATATTGATTTAGTTTTGGCTTTGGGCTAGCCATAACACATTGTCAGCCCTGTGTTATGAGCTATTGACATATACCTGGCATGCTAAAGGGTGTGGCCAACAACTGGCAGAAGTGATCTCCAGCCTTTCTCCAATTTTCCCCTATCTCACTGTGGAGTTGGCCATGATGCTCAAGGCTTTTAATCAACACCGAAGCAGTCTCACTCCACCGGCAGCAGAAATACTTCACTGTTTTACAGCCTGATGATATGAGTTCAAAATGTGAAATGATTTTCTTATGGTGGTGCTCACGTTTTGTAAACTAGAGCAGTAAAACGTTGTTCAGCTATCATGGACCTCACAGAGCCTGTGATACAAACTGGTGAAATGAATGGAAGCAGGTCTGATTGCCTGGAATATTACACTGATTAATATAAATCCATTGTTTCTTCATTTCATCTGTTATGTTCTATATCTATAATGCACAGTCTGCATATTGTTTAATGGTTTTTATAAAGTCACTGATTTTTGTCAACAACAAATCAAAATGCAAGGAGACTCAAGCTGCACTTTACTGTACTTGCGATATCTGCTTGTGAAAAAAGAAATCTGTCACATTAATATGCATAAAGGGACCTGTATGTTTATTACCATTTGCACCAGCTGTCAACATTAACACAACATGTGGATGTGTTAGGATATGATATTGGAACAATTGTTTTATTTAATTTTTCTTCACAGTGATGAATCAGGTGGGCCGTGGTAGTGTTTCATGTGTGTTTTTTTTGTTTTGTATTGACAGAACAACACATCATGGAAACCACAGTCGTGTCTGGAGTGTACCTGCTACAGCGACGTGGCCATTTGCAGGCCCACCACCTGCCCCAACCCACAGTGTGACTTCCAGAGGGTAAGACATTTTACATTTAACAGGGGAAGTTTGTGTGCTTTTGAAAACAGTAGGCAATTCATATACAGGGAAACGATTTCAAAGCTGGTTCCTTTGAGCATGTATATATATGATGTGTGCGTTAGGATTTGCTCCTAGTTTGGACCCCAAAAGCAGATTCAGACTCAGTTACAATGGATTGGAGTTGTAGTTTTATTTTATCTCAGTACTTGTAGTGAAGTGAGTTAAACAAGGTGGTGAGGTGGCAATGCTGGTGGAAGCAGATGGCATCTGGTGGTGGGGAATTTGTGGCAGGTAATGACAGCTAGGCAAGGATCAGCAGGAGGCAGGCTCAGCTTGGTCAGGTGCTGGAGACGGAGGAGACACAGGTGAGGTTATCCTCAGCAGAGTTACAACAACGGTTCAAAATCAGTTTTAGGCCTGAAGAGTTGCCACGTAGAGAGCGGAAACCAATCTGGCGACAAGTGAGTGGAGAGCTGGGTTTCTTATACTGAGCTTGATTGTAAATGGAAGTCAGGTGTGCCTGGTAACGACTGGAGAGCCACGCACTTGCTGATGAGCATACACACACACACACACACACACACACACACACACA
>NC_045737.1:13882709-13883649 GCF_008692095.1 Etheostoma spectabile
CACACACACACACACACACACACACACAGAGAAAGACAGACAGGGAAACAAATAGGAAACAGGAGAATCCAGAGGTCACAGACCAGCCTGGGACAGTGTGCGCCAAATTTTTTACTTTAGTTAAATAATAAAAAGGGCTCAAAAATTTCCTTTAACCGCTACCCATACTTTACTCAAACAGGAGTACATTTGTTAAGGACTATTTTCAATGGCAGCCTGATAAATACGCATTCAGTGTGCGAATTAGTAATTTGGGCAGCAGAATGGTGTATGTGCGATTGGGTCTAAATAAACTACCGTGAGTGTGTTCATGGTAATGAAGAAACATGTCACCCAGTGTGGCTCATTTATGTGTTTTTAATAGTTTTTGGACAACAATCGAGCTCTATGGCACAGAGGAATATATAAAACTCTGACTGCATCAATACATTTTTTGTTTTTGGTCATTTCACAGGATTTGTTGATGACAAAATAAATACAGTCACAACTCAGACATGTTTCTGCATTTTATCACTAATAAAGTACATGTATTATCATTTAATAAAAAGGTTTATTTGAGGTTGTGGGTCAGAAGGACCATAGCTCGTCTGAAAAAACGGAACATTCAAAAATCAAGGTGGAGCCGTTACTTTCCCCCACTTTTCTTGAAAACAACTGGTCCAAGGTCCGTAGACCTATCAATGGATACACCCCCCTCCCCCTCTTAATACATCTATATGTACAGAACACAGTTACTAACACACTAACGGTACGTAAGTGTGTGTGTGTTAGATATCTTAAATCAAGCAATCTAGAGGGTATCACTATTGCTGATAGAACTATTGTTGTCAGTCAGCTGGCCAATGAGACAACATTGTTTAAAAATCAATTGGATCAGGTGACTTCTCTTTATTCCTTTATTCCATGCAGTCCCATGTCGAAGTGTCCTTGGGCAAGACAC
>NC_045737.1:13883659-13891519 GCF_008692095.1 Etheostoma spectabile
ACCCCGAGTTGCCCCCGATGCTGCGCCATCAGAATGTAAATGTGTGTGACTGTTTACCTTATGAGCAGGTGGCGCCTTATACGGCAGCCTCGGCCTCGGTGTGTGAATGCGTGTGAATGTTGAATGGTTCCTGTGCTATGTAAAAGCGCTTTGAGTAGTTGTTGAGACTAAAAAAGCGTTATATAAGAACAGTTTATTTACATCTACATTACAACTCAAATTTATTTTGATCTGTAACTATAATATTGACAAAATTCCCCTCAAAAATGCTCCTTTTAATAAACAAATGTTAAATGATAATCTTAAATGGCCTGGTCTTTAATCTTTAAACATAATTTTAGTCCCCACAGATTTTATATGTGGAACAATAAATGTTTTATTCAAAAATAGATCAATTTTCTTTAAACATTGGGTTGGGTCAGTCAATTATTTAACCAAGACGGTCAACTTTATTCGTATGAGGAATTTCTTCAGCAGTATGGTATCCCTGTTACTCCTAGGGAGTGTTTGATTGTTTTCGATGCTATCCCCACAGGTGTAATTGCAACTTTTAGAGGTTATAGGGCTGTTGGTAGAAGTTGCTTCTCTCCACACTGTAAGAATATTAACAAAATAATTTGTCAACTTTTTCAACCTGACATCATTAGTACACCCTCGTTGTTATCACACTGGTCCAGTTTTGTTAAAGATATATGTTGGGACAAGGTCTGGCTTCTCCCGCAGACATTTTGTATGACTAATAAAGTCAAAAAGATTTATTTTAAAGTGCTTCATAGGTTTTACCCAACCAACCACTATTTGAACTGTCTAGATACTTAGCTGATCTTATTTACTCTGAATTCTCCTTGAGCTGGGAAAATGTACTTTTTGGTTTATTTAACTACAACACAAAACTCACCTCTCAATTTTTTTTGACCATATTTTACATCCATAAGTCTAAATTCCAAAGAAAAAGACCTAACTTCATGGAGCTGTCCATTCACATTAAACATTATATTTCTACTATATCCTGTTGCAGTAATCAAAAGGCTGTTAGAACACACACACTATGTGTACTTTTCAAATGATTTATGTAAATTGAGTTTGAGTTTTCTTTTTTATTATATTATTTTATTTGTATCTCCGCTGGCGTCCTTGACCTGTTTGTATTGTACACTTAACGCTATAGCTGTTTGCTCTCTCTCTTGTGTGCGCAAAAAAACATTTTTAAGATTTCTTTTAAATGATTTGCCCAAAATGTGTCAATCAAACTTTTATTTGAGTGGAAGACCTGCCCCCCAGAGACGGGTAAACCAATCAGGCTTATCTCTCCACGCATTTATATTTTATGGGACTTTTACTTACTGCGTTGAAAGTGTCCGGAATACAGTGAGTCTATCCTTTTCAGCTACATGACATCGGCTTCTACTCTTCTAACCTTTTGTTGAAATGCAAAATGTCTAGCTTAATGATATCAAAATAGCAAGAAATTAAAACTAATCTTGTATGGCTACCTTAAACCTAAGTTTTATCTTAACGTTACTGTAAATTTCAGTTAGGCAACTAAGCTAACTAGCTAACCTAGCTAGCTAACAGTTGAGGTGGAGGTTTAGCAATTTGACGTACCCATTAATGTGCTTATTTGCTAGTGAAACACATAACTAACTTCCTTCCCTTACTTTCTCACTTTAATAGAGCTGCTACACAAACAGCACATAACAAAAAAAAACATAAACATCTTATGGTTTAAATCAGCATTGTCTCTGCGACATGACACGAAGAGGATAATCGCAAGCAGCAGTGTAGAAATTCCAGAAGCTGCGACAAAAGCTTTTAGTGGAGCAGATAAGTGCCATTTTTTAGGGTAATCGTTCACTTGTGGATACAAGCACCAAAATTGGTACAATTACTCAGTGGGTAGTGCTCTTTCAAAAAAGTACGTTAGCCATTGCAAAAAAACTTCATGGGAGCCGCGGCGGCCATTTTATTTTCCGCCATAGCCAAATTATGTATATTTGCATGATATCTCCTGAACAAAACATTCCTGCTTAAAGGATGTGTCTACCCCTATGTTTTGATGGTCAATGATTACAATAATACCACCACAACAAAATGAAGGCCTCTAGACAGCTGTTGCGGCCATTTGGGATTCCGCCATAGCCTAATTATGTATTTTCCATCATATCTCTTGAACCGACAAGATAAATCACAGAGGCGATATTTACCCCTATCTTGTGATGGTCGAATTACAATGAGACCATATTCAACATCATAATATCTAGTTTTGAAGTCCTCATATTATTTGGAGAGGACTTGAAGAAGAACAACCCAAACTTTATGAGCAAATCAAGAAAAACTGCATGAACTTCTTCCTCGGAACGTGCCTCTGTCAATTCTTTGAAGAAAAGGTGCTGAAGGAGGATTGCCAGCTCTTCTCCAACTGTTCATCTCATGCCAGAGCAGAGAGTGTGTCTGAAGGAGCTCTTTAGACATGAAAATCAGCCATTCCCTGCTGCCTTGAGTGATGGTGGGAAGCTCCACGCCCCCCCTTTGGCAAGTATCACAGCTTGAAACGCTTCTTGTAGCAGCCAAAGTCTCTTTCTGACTGTTTTGTCACGCACTGCTAATTTAAGGTCTATCCATAGATTTACATTATGTTGAGGTCAGCAGATTGTGAAGGCCATGGCAGAACCTGCAGTTAACTCCTCTTGATGTAATCCACCGTGGATTTTGAGGTGTGTTTCGGATCATTATCCATTTGTAGAAGCCATCCTCTCTTTAACTGCAGCTTTTTCACAGATGGCAAACGACCACAATGTGCTGCAATACACCCCCCCCCCCCACCATGCTTAACAACTGGACAGAGGTTCTTTTCATTAAATTCTGAGCCCTTTCTTCTCCAAACGTACCTTTGCTCATTTCGGCCAAAAGGTTTGACTTTAACCTTATCGGTCCACAGACCTTGGTCCCACTATGCATTGAGCTTGTCTATATGTTAATTTTCCTTCTTCCAACACTGATTTTTGTGGTGAGGACGTAGAAGACATTTTCTTCTGATGACTCTTCCATGAAGACCATATTTGTGCGAGTATCTCTTTATAGTGGAATGGTGTACCAACTCCAGTGTCTGCAGGTCTTTCTGGATGGATCACATAGTCCAACGTGGGTTTGGAATTGCTTTTCTCACAATCCTGCGAGTGGTTCTGTCTGATATTTTTCTTGGTCTTCCAGATCTTGTTTCAACTTCCACTGTTCCTGATGACGGCCATTTCTTAATTACATTCCAAACAGAGGATATTGGCATCTGAAAACGCTTTGCTATCTTCTTCTAGCCTTCACCTGCTTTAAGCGCATCAACTATTTTCAGTTTCAGTTTTCTAGACAACTACTTAGAAGAAGCCATGGTGTTGATTGTTGGGGGGGGTCAGATGAGTCTGGGCATTTAAAACCTTAAGATTGACATCACCTGGTCTTTCCAGACGATGATTGAGAACAATCCATGACGCTGTCAGGTCTCAGCTTTAAAAAGTATGGTGCTATAAACTCTGCAGGGTGCTCAAACTTTTGCAGACGCCATTGTTGTTTTCTGTTATTTTGAAAGTGTAAATGATGAAATAAAATCTAACTTTTTGTGACATATTATACAAATGTCTAATCTGTAATTTGATACCTTTTGGAGATTTGTCCATCTTTTCTTGGCTTCTTTATGCACATTTATACAAATATTTACCTGGGGTGCCCAAACTTTCGAGCCCCACTGTAGAGGCATACTCTGTGAAGTACAAAAGAACAGTCTGAGTTGCTTTTGGCCAAGGAATGAATCTTGGATGGATCATGACCTCTATCCATGTACGGAAGGAGAAGAGCAGTGGTATTCTTTTCTTTCATGCATTCACTGCCTGTGATGTAGTTTCAGCCTTTGGTGACAAAGGGAAAAGAGACTGCTTGGCAAACATAATATATTGGACAAAGCTTCTGAATCTCAGCCAGCTCAGCACTACCCTCCAAGAATGGATGACGTGGACCTGAAGATTTTGAAAGTTTGTGGTCATGATGTACAACAGATCCAGCGAAGTAGGAGGAGTAGATGAAGCCAGGTTGGTAAGTAAGTAAGTAAAGTAAAGGCCATATGAAGCCATTCCTCCTACTCAAGCAACATTGCGGCAGCGTGTAAGCATTCGCCACCAGGCAGCTGCATCTGGAGTCAAGCAACTGTACTCCAGCCAGAATACTGAGTCCTTCTGAGTGGGGATGGACCAAGAAATTGATCATGGCAGATCTTCTGGACAGAGCTATCACCAATTGTAGAAAGCTGTCGCAACTGACCAAATGTGGATGCAAAGCAATGCCGTGGAAGATGTAAATGCTATAACTTTGGTCTTAACTGTACAGCAGCTGTAAGTGCCAAGACTACCAATGTTGGCATACATACATTACAATAACCCACTTAAATAAAATGAACACAAATACAATAATATTATGTGCCTCCAGAAAAGTAAATAACATAAAACCTCCTGTTACTTTGACATGCTTTAATATAATTTTTTCTTGGAATTATGTCACGTTTCGTGGATTTTTTTCACATTATTTACTCTACATACCACTATAGATTCTCAAAACACAAAATAGATATGTATGTAACATCCTTATAGTAAAAAAAAAGGATTCAAAAGGTAAAAACCTTGAAATATGTCCCAATAGTAAAATGATGTGGGCAGATATGTGTTTTCCAATGATGGAAATGGCAGCCATCTTGGAAAATGGCGGCCATTTTGAAAAATTAAGTGGCTAACGTTATTTTTCAAATTATTGGCCCCAGAGGGATAACCACACCAAATTTGGGGCTTGTATCCACTTGTGAACGATTTTCCCCCTTATCTGCCCCACTATTTCACGTAGCGTTAAGTAAAACAAAACGTCCCGCGTTCTCACTTGACATAACTTAACTAAATGTTAGCTGTGTCCCCTAAGCACATGGACAACACAAGATTTTAAAAGTTAAAAAATACGAATATGTCTTCCAAAGTATTGCTACCTTTGAGAAACATTTTCAGAACTTTTTGGAATCTGACAAAAAACGGGTGGGAGCATAATGGAATAAAGTTGTTTTATGTGGTTAAAAATGCAGACCTAGCCAAAGTGGGAATAAATAATATAATTGAAATATATCGCAGAATATTGCAATATTTTAAAATCGCAATAATATTGTATCGAAGTCTGCACTTTATGTAGCATATTGTATTCTGTAGTCCTCTACTGTATTGAATGTGAAACTGTAGGCTATGTTGTCTTGCACACATTTCTTAGCCAGGTCGCCGTTGCAAATGAAAACCTGTTCTCAACGGCCTACCTGCTTAAATAAATTAAAAAATAAATGTTCCTCCCCTTGCTGCTTCTTCAGTGTGATTTAAACCTCAATGTCTGCGGCTATGGCATCAAATCCAATCCCAACACTGAGCTAAAGCAACAATCAATGTCTAATGAATTCCACTCCGCTGGCTCCCAATCCAATGTTAATTAAAAAGAAGTCATCATGCTCACCAAGCCGTGTGCTCCCTCTATTTAAAATGCTCTTCAAATGTGACTCCCTGTCACCTACACTGTGATTTAAAAAAAAAAAAAATATATATATTCATTAGGTATGTCTCTGGCTGTCTTAGGATATCCACTGCCATTATCTACAAGCTTACATTTCCTTATCCTAGAACTATCTTAATATTTCTCTAATGTTCAACACTCAGGGTGAATCGTCTACTACAGATGTGTATGTCTGGATAGGACAGCTCATATATTTGTCGCAGAGCATTTTTTAAGTAACATTTTGACTGAGTGCAGGAATTCATAGATTTTTGGGTTCTCCCCCCAAATATTTTAAATTCAAATTTGGGCTTCAATCATCATTATAAATTAATTTGCAGAAAATATTCTTGATTAATCGTTAAGTCTATAAAATATAAAAAAGTAGTGAATAATGCCCATCTCACCTCCCCAGTGTCCTGAAATTGCATGTTACAAATGCATGTAACAGTCAAAAATCATAACCTATATGACAAAAACAAGCAGCCAACCTGCAGCTTCAGCTTCCTGATTACTAGTTTTCTTTCGATTGACTTTATTATTGGTGCTCTAATTCACACTGGGGTTTGTTTTTTGTTTTATTGTTTATATTTTGTTGACCTTTTTAAATAATATAACAACAAAAATGCAGAGAAAGCTGCCTCAGTGTGATTTCTATTCAATAATCCAATCATATGTAGTTTATTATATAATTCGCCTTCACCTTTTTTCACTGTTTTTATTTCACAATTTTATTTTGCAATGCTTTAAAAACAAAAAATGCACATCCTAATAAAGGCACATACCGTATATGGCAATAGATGTAACAATTTCCTTGCTTGTTCAAAACCAGAAATGGCTCCAGCATCAGAAAATTAAATTAGATTGTTTTAAAATCTGAATGGATAATTGACCTGAAGCTTCAATACATGAAACAATTACCTTTTAAAACTAAATGATATCTTTGTCACCTCTGTTCTACAAATACACATTTACATTATTTTATAATCAGACAGAAAAGTGGCTTGCAAATTTCAAATTCACTTTTTACTGGAGTTTTTATTTCCTGCAAAAGCAACTGCAAGAGTAGAAAACCTTTTAATCGTAGTACTGTAACAATGCAGCAGTCCAGTGCTAAATACCACTCTGTTCTCCCTGAGCCTGAACCATCTCTCTTTATTTGCAGCATAACAATCTGAAATTGGATCAAATTCTTGTACTGCAGCCACATTTTGGTAATTAAATTTGAGGCAGCAGACAGAACCAAGCTCGAGGGACTAAGAGATGAAAAGTTCAGAAAAAAGAGAGCTGAATATATGAAAACATTCGGAGGTTTAGATTATTAGTGTTTATTATCATAAAGTGGCTGTCAAAATTCAGCTTTTGGTCTAGTTTTTAATCTTAAAATGGAAACTCCAACATAAACCCTCTGGCTAGATGCTACCGGCTACACAGCTCACTCTCCATCTATTTTATTTTCTCACTTGTTATTTAGTGAGAAGCTAATGTAGGTGCCAGTCTTCTTGTTTACAGGCAATGTTGTGTGCTGCGGCAGATTTGGTGACCTCTATTCAGTTTTCTTCTCTTTTTACATGTAAATTTACACAAGACATTCTCTGAACCTCCTTCAGGGTTGTTTTCAAACACCTTATACAAATTGTATTATTCCCCTCCTTTTTTCAATTCATATGATTTGTATTTACAAATAAATGACACCTAAACCATTCACAGGCTATGTCTGGACCGCGCTGTTTCACCATTTGCTTGTTCCCACACATTCGACCTCAATCAGTGCAGCGCAGATAAAGAACTGCGTTTGTATCTGTATTGTAATATGTTTTATTAAACCTCCACAGCACTCGCTATGTATTCTACACGCTGTGCATGCCTGATAGTCTTCATATTTCCATTATTGTCAGTTCCATTGTGCTATTAATGTTATGTCAGTTTATGTCCATGGAAATGGACAGTTTGTTGTCGACAAATTTTATATCCATGCTTGGTTAAAGGGACCCACATCCATTTTCTCTTTCTGTCTCTGGGAATTTGTGTACTTTGGTCATGCTTAGTGTGTATTTATGTTAGAGCTGGGCAATATATTGATATTATATTGATATTGTGATATGAGACTATATATTGTCTTAGATTTTGGATACTGTAACATTGTTATCTAGCATAAGTGTTGTATTTTCCCGGTTTTAAAGGCTGCATTACCTTTAAGTGATGTCCTTTACTGAACTTACCAGACTGTTGTAACTGTTCTATTATTTGCCTTCACCCACTTAGTCATTATATCCACATTACTGATGATTATGTATCAAAAAT
>NC_045737.1:13891529-13895387 GCF_008692095.1 Etheostoma spectabile
AATATTTTGTGAAAGCACCAATAGTCAACACTACAATATTGTTGCTGTATCAATACCAAGGTATTTGGTGAAAAACTATCGTGATATTTGATTTTTCCATATTGCCCAGCCCTGCTTTATATTGTGTTTGTTTTTTCCCAAAGGGCGAGCGCTTGAGGATCCCTGCCAACAAGTGCTGTCCGGAGTGTATCCCCTTGTCCCAGGGCTCGTGCCAGTATGAAGGAGTCATTTATGGAGTAAGTGAAAGTGTTAGAGGATGGCTTCTTCTTCTTCTGTTTCTATGGTCCAACTATTCTACAAAACATTAATATGCACACATATATACAGGGATATTTTAGACAATGTGTGCCTCCAACTTTGTGTTAATTCCTTCCGGTTTCAATAATACAATGGCCCCGTACACAAAGCAGCTCCATAAAGAAAGGTTTTTCCAGTTTGGTGTGGAAGAACTTGACTGGCTCTCACAGAACCCTGACCTCAATCCCACATTTGGGATGAACTAGAATGTTGACTAATGCTCTTGTGTCTGAATAGGATCAAATCTCTGCAGCCAGATTTCAAAATCTGGTGGAAAGCCTCAAACCAGTAGAGTTTGACAGGCTGTTAAAACAGCAGATGAATGCATTTGGTGTTGGAATGACAAGTTCAATTGTCACATATAAGTGTATGTGGTGTTTTTCTAAAATATTGGTGTTTCTTCAAGTTAGTCCAAAAATTGATTTGAGTGGAATTTGGTGGGAAACCCTAAATCATAAACATTAGATGCAAAGTAATTAAACCCATGAATCGTTTTTCAATGGCATTTGTTTGTTAAATTTGGGTGCTGCTGAAAAACTGGTTTTGGAGACCCACCCCCTTCCCGCCTCCCTCTCAGTAAAGAAACTGTCACTGTCATGTTCATCTTCCATCAAGTGGTCTCCGGCCTAACGAGCTGGACTTTATAGCATCATGGCCTTCTGAGGTCTTTACTGCATCTTAACTGAGATGTTGCAGAATCACTGCTGCTGCTCCTTCCCCGGGAAAAACGATGTGGAAAAACTAAGCTTCTAGATTTAAATTTCTTTTACTTTCTTTTATTCAGTACATAAACAACCGTTTTCTTTGTCTCATGATGATTTTAGTTATGGTGGATGTTTTTTGGAAGACAATGTTTTCTACCACTAGTCAATTTGGTAATATTTTGTAATTCCGTGTATTTGAAATTGTGCTAAAACATATACAAATGACAGCTCCAGAATCAGCACCCTGGACAGTGGCCGTGACCCAAATTAGCAAACAATTGACTGATTGTACTTTTAATGTCCCTATTGTAAAAAGTGAGATTTCCATGTCTTGTTTTGCTTTACAGCAGTTCAAGGTGCTACTTTGAAAGTATCGAAATGTATTAACCGCAGAGAAATGCACACAGTCCGTATTCAGAAACTGGGCCTTCAAACATGCCGTCATGACTTCTGTACTGTTGTGATGTCACAACTTTAATATAAATAGGTAGTTATATAGTTATTCCCTACCTGCAATGGCGGTACAGGGACTCTGAAAGCGCAGATGAGACAACCAGGAAACGCTGACCAATCACAGCAGACTGGGCTTTTTGGGAGGGGGCCTTAAAGAGGCAAGTGCTTAAACAGAGCGTTTCGGACAGAGGGCTAATACTGGTATTTTTAAACAGACAGCATGAAATTAAAAAAGTATAAATATTATAGCATGTAAACATGTTCTAGTAAAAACCCAATATTCAAGTATGAACCTGAAAATGATGCATCATATGGGACCTTTCACAAAATGCACATTTGCTGCACACCAAAACCATAAAAGGCTTTTGCTTGTTGCCACATGATCTAATCTTTCCAGGGTGAAAAAGCATTTAGATAAATCCTCCATTAAAACTCATACTAATGATTTATTTCATGCAGCGTAAAGAAGTTTTATTGCACAGCCTGACGCCTCTAAAAATGAGTTAAGTCAGATCCTCACCTCTATCATTTAGACTGCAGGCGACATCAACATGCTGATATCTTATTTACAGTGAAATAACAACACTGAACTCAAAAATCCTCGAATGGATGTACTCTGGTTTAAATACTGCTTTAATTAATACCTCAGAGATTGTTGTATCGATGCCAGTATCGATACCATTAATCACCGTTCTGTCAATCACAGAGTATCAACATCCTTGGGGTTTTACACCAACAGATGTTGGCCTGAGGCATTTTCTCAGTACTTATAGTACTATATACTTTACACGTATGAATAAAATGATCAAAAGAAATGTAAGAAGATCGCAAACAAGCTGACAGTCCACCTCAAGTTGAGCCAGCAGTTGAACCCCGTCTTTAACTGGGCATACTGTTCTTCTGAACAGACTTATCATATAAATCAAACATCTGCATTTCAGTTTTTAAATTTGAATTTAAAGTCTTCTCACAGTTTGCCTCCTTATGCACATTCACATACACCCTCTTGTTTTTCTCCCCCCGTTCTCTCGTCATGGTCTGACACATCTTTCCTCTCTGTTCTCCCTCCTCTGTGACTCTGTTCTCTTGTCTGTCACTCAGACTTAGGCTTACAAAGTCGTCTCGTCCACAGAGAGCAAAACAGCTTTCCTTATCCCACTGTCTCTCTGGTTCTTCTCCCCCCATGATTGTATTTCTGTGTGTGTAATGGTTTGTTTCTCTGTTTTCCAACAGCATGACAGCCAGTGGAATCCCTCGCCTTGTTCGGTGTGTGTTTGCTCCAGAGGAAGTGTATCCTGCAACGTTCGCCCCTGCCCTCCTCTCAGCTGTCCTGGGGACCAAAACCCGTTCAGCCCAGCTGGAGAGTGCTGTCCCAAGTGTGGCCGCAATGGAGGTGAGGGTGGCATCGGGCACACTGTAGAAACAGATTTGAAATGCAGCATTTGTTTTTTATATCTCTAAGGGATATTTTTTGTTTATTAACTTCAAATCACATTGTAACATTTACTGTATTGTGTACTGTTTTGATTGGCTTCCATGTAGACCTTTTGTTTCCGTTTATGTCATAAGGATGTGAAAATTAACTCCCGATAGTTGCTGTTTCATCACCTTAATGTAGATTTTCTTTTATTTTTTTGTAAATTAAGGTTACAGTGCAGTTGCATTTTAATGCAGTTGAGAGAAGAGATTATTTTGAAAACTCTGTGTTATCGGTGCATTCAAGTGCTTGCGGGAGTCTCAGACATGCAAGCTATGAGAGTTGCATGAGTACCATGCAGAAATCTTTAGAGCAACAAAATACACACAGTCCTTTTCACAACAGCCATGTTTACTAATTTGTTGTCTTTCAACAGTATTTGTTGAAAGACAGCATAAAGTGTGCAGTATCAGTCAGACAGCATAAAGTGTGCTTACTTTCACCTGTTTGTAGCCTCATTTTCAATTTGTACAGTTGAAGTGGAAGCGCTCAAAATTCTATACAAACTTTAAATACTGTAAAACAAAGTCTCTGTCTAGAAGATATGAAATCATATTGTATTTTAGCCTTCCTCAAAAATGTTCTCCACTCAAGAAGTGGCTCATAACAGAAAACCTATGATGAAAAACCAATGATGCCCTGCTTCACCATCATACAAACAACGCCACACATTAAGACTGGGAAAGACCTCAGTCAGCTACTGTTGACCAACAGCTGCTTCACTTACTAATTCTCACTTACTACGTGGTTACTGATGGCTAAAGAAGGGCATGGAAGTAAACAATAAATCTCACATATACACAATATAGTACAACTTGCGTAAGCAGAAACCGTGACAAACAAAACAATGAAAAATATTACATGCACACTAAACCCCTAACACCATAAACTAGTTCAGGGCAGGAAAATACACACAAACACCCCCCC
>NC_045737.1:13895397-13902142 GCF_008692095.1 Etheostoma spectabile
ACCCCTTTCTTACACACTCACAAAAGAAACCTGAGTCTAAAAGTGTGCTTGTGCTACAGCTGAAAGTCTTAGAGAGCAGCACACTGCCTCGGGTTAACTCACTTCCTCCTCTTTCAATAAACATGATCTCTGCTCTCAGTTCAGGTTTCTCTAACCTCAAATGACAAGGTCTCGACCATTTGTATCAAACCACAGATTGTTTTAGTATACTTATACTTTTTTCATGACTCTTGTCTGAGGCTGTAGCAATGTGCAGCGTGGAACCAAATGACTAATTTTGTGTTTGGATAGATACATATTTCTTTTGTTTTATTTCCATTTTTCTTTCTACAACAGTTGCCTTATACAACCATGTTTGGTAACACTTTACTTCAAGGTATCAACATAAGAGTGACATGACACTGACATGAATGTGTCACAAACATTATAAACAAGTCATACACGTTTATGACATAATGCTTCTTTTAGTAAGTATCATTCGGTTTTGTCATGACAAGTTATGCTAAGGGTTAGGGTTCCTGTGTCACTCTTATGTAGATACCTTCAAGTAAAATGTCACCCCATGTTTATTTAATTGGGTCCCAGAGATTTTATTCTAGATGTGAATTTTTGGTGCATCCAAACTGCAATGGAATCTAAATGTCCCCAATGCAAATCTTGAAAAAGGAGATAAATGCTTTTCATGTAGTAAAAAAACGATTAATGCTTTTAGGGTTAGAGTGGTGAATAATATGGGTATGAATGTTACTGGAAATTAGTTGTTGACTTCTCATCACGCTGTAAGTAAAGTATCGTACAAGATCATTTAGTGATTTTCCAAATTACAGCCAATAAATAAACTCACTTCTTAGATAAATGAATCCTGTTTTATCAGTAAATCTTTTTATGAGACAAACCTTTTGATGCATGTTGTTCCGCCTAATATCTTGAAACTTTGATGACCCTTTATTTATTTAATATACAATTTTTAATTTACTAACCTCTTCAGTGGTTCAGTCTTCAGGGGACTATTTAGGAATATCTGCCCTGGTGAGAGATCACTCAGATGCGTAGAGTGGGTGGCGTCTTGTCTTCTCGCCGATTGTTGTCACAAACTGTTTAGAGTACACAGACCAGTTGGATGCGAGCTGAAAGGTTAACCTCGACTCTAATGATGTCTCGGAGCTGTTTTGATGCATCCCAACAGTTAGCAGCTCATTAGCGACTCCCCCCCCCCCCTGTACATTCAGGAGTTTTGAGGGCAAACAATGTCCCACACGTAAGCTCATTATGGGTCATTATGTCATTACCTAACACCCATTTTCGGTTTACTCATTCGGTGTGTTTGTGTGTTGTGTGTTGTGTGTGTTGTGTGTGTGTGTGTGTGTGTGTGTGTGTGTGTGTGTGTGTGTGTGTGTGTGTCAGAGTCTTGCTCCTGGCAGGGGACTGTGTACAGAGATGGTGAAGAGTGGAAGCCGAGCCTCTGTTCCAAATGTGTCTGCAGCAACGGGGAAGTCCAGTGTTTGGTTGCAGAGTGTCAGCAAGTGGCCTGCAAACTGGTCAGTTTCTGGAAATATAACACACACTTTTTTATTATGTTCACGCTGTCAGTAACAACGGCTCTGTATCTGTCCCTCTCAGTTCACTTTGTCCAAATTCAATAAACCTACTGGCATTAAATGTGCTATTTTTGCCCTGAAACTCCAAAGTCAAAAAGGAAGACAATACAGTACATAATTGATTTTCTATTTTGTACTTGTACATCATCTATATAAAAATACTAGACCTAGAAAGTAGATCCCAACTGATAAAGGATTTTTAAGGCCGATACCGATATTTGGTTATTTAAGAATCCGATATTCTGATATATCGGCCAATATATATTTCAAAAAACAAATCCAGAAACGTGTAACAAAACATAAACAGATTTCCTTAACATTAGTTATTTGTTCTCATTGAAATAATATGATAATAATTTGAACAGAACAGAGGAACATCAACATATATTAAAGTTCTGATCAATAAAATGTATAAAAATACAAACTTAAGATATGAAACTGAAATTCCTTTGAACAAAAACACAATAACAAAAAAAGTGTTGCCAACAGGGATGTTGTATAGCGCCCTCTGGTGGACAAACTATCCACCGCCAACACACATACACACGCCCGTTTTAATATTATCGCCCATTATAAATGACGATCCAGATAGTTTGGTAAATGCCTAATATTGGCCGGCCGATATATCGGTCGGGCTCTACTAGAAATAAGGTTACCTTTATTTCTTATGCAATGCACCCATTACGGGTGGCTTCATTGCTGGATTGCCCAGAGCAATGTTTCAAAAACTCTCACCTCTTGGTTTGTTTATTTTATACTCTATTATATACTATTTCATATATTAAAATTAAGTACAGTACATTTGAATGCATACTTATATGGTCAGTGTGGCTCCCACAGTGTGACTGAACCACTTAAAAGGACAGCACACGCTCATCTTTCACTACCTGCTGTGTTTTGCCTAGCTCAACATGCAGACTGAAAGCAAGAGCGTACCACAAGCCATGCAAGTATGCAACATACGCCTTCCAACAACTCAAGAAATCTTTCCAATCAGTACTATTCTGCTTCTTAAAAAACATGATATCTTGATTTATAATTTTCTATTTTTTACTGTTTAGCGATTTTCATTCCTTGGATATAAAGTGCAGGAGTTTGAGGTTGTTGAAAGGTGTAATTCACAGCAGCACACTAGCAATTTCTCCAGATGGTTTTGCAGACTTTGTGCAAAGCTAGGCCAAACAGCTATCTCTGTGCTGGAGGCACGGCGATGAAACTAAAACTGATCTTATGACAGTCCGTCCAGGATTGCGCGATGTTGGGATCGTGCAAATTCAACCAAGCACCGTGACTTTGGTTTGACTTGCAATTTTGACCAATCACTGCAACTTTTTTACAAATTTGACCAATAACCTCCTGCGACTTCAACCAATCTCAGCAGTCCCACGTGCCAGACTCTGTTATCAGTATGTGACTCTGAGAGCCAAGGACCAAGCGGGAGTGAGAACGGGTTGACGTCACACGTACGTGACCATATTCATTTCCTTGTTTAACGAGACGCGTGTGACTCAAACATCTTACATTTACCAACAAAATGTACAGCGAAAGACAATTCAATTTTCAAAAACATGCAATTTTAACATCAATGTACGCTGTAACAATTTTTCACTCTGATGTTGCTGAAAGCTCCTGCTGTTTCTTTTTTTGTCTTAAGTCCACCAGCCATTATCATATTACAGTATACCAAAATTTGCAGCAGCCTGACCCGTTTTGGTAAGGTAACTAGAAAAACTCAGCATATAATTTTTTTATTCTCCCCAAAACATGTTTCCTTTTAATTTTTGAAGAACTATACAAAAAAATTGGAACTTCAACTTTCTCTGTCTCCCAAACATACAAACATACAAAAAACATCACAACTTTTATCACAATCTTTTACAAAAGGTCCCGCAACATCAGGCATTTTGGGCCAGAACAATCTAAAAAAAAGTCCGCGAAATCCTGGAAGGACCGTTATGTAACTCTTGGTAAGATTGCATTTGCCAAAATATTAGGCTGTCTAACAGTATTATCACAGCTTATATTTACAGCGTGCATCTGATATAATTATATTATACAACAGAGGAAGAAAGGAAGGAAGTGGATTTAGTAGGCCATCTGTCTGTCTCACACAAACACACACACACATACACACACACACACACGGTCTGACTTTGTTTCTCTTTTCCTTCATTCCTTCAGCATGAGAACTTGGTGATCCAGCCAGGTCACTGCTGTCCTCAATGTGTTTCCAATCCCTGTCTTTCTGCTGGTAAACAGTACCAGGTAAGTAACGTGTGTGTGTGTGTGTGTGTGTGTGTGTGTGTGTGTGTGTGTTTGTGTGTGCGTGTGATCTCAGCTCATTAATCTGTACTAACTTACTCTGTTTTGTGTTTCTCTGCAAATCTGTGTTTTGTGTTTGTTTGTGTGTGTGTGTGAAGAGGGGCTTTGATATTGAGTTGAGTCTAAACTCTCCTTTCCTCTTATCTCTAATCTCAGTCTACTTCACCTCATCTGCCCTTACTTGCTTTCTCTTGCTGTGTTCACAGCACATACGCACGCACACCATCCTTCTTTTACTGCCAAGTTTCTCCTTTGATCGTGTGTATGTGTGTCCCATCCTGGCTGATGTGTGTTTCTTTCTTAAGACACATGGCTATGCAACACACACACACACACAGACACAGACACAGACAGATAGACAGACAGATAGACATTCATTCATGGTTGCTTCGGAATGGCTTCAGATGTGTGTTTTCTTCTTCTTCAGTGTGTCAGGAACTGTCAGAGTCTATTTGTTATACACTAAAGTATAATGACTCGCTTTTGGTTCTCAAATACACAAGTCGAAAAAATGTACACACATGCATGCATGCACATGGAGGCGCTGCAGCAATGGGCAGTATGAAGAACAAAATGTTTTTTGAAGATCAAAGCATGTAAACATATTCTAGGAGACCCCAAAAGTACACATATGATACTGAAAAGAATTATAATAGGGGCTCTTTAAAACGCAAATTAGAAAATTCACAGACAATTGGTTTTCTTAGTGAAAGGACTACAATGATAATTTGTTTTGTTTTGTTAAGGTACAGTAAGTGTTTGTTCTGATGCACTTTCATTATTTATACCAATACTGCAGAAGAGATCGATATTAGTAGCTGTCTACAGGAAGCCCTTTAACCTGACATGATAAACAGTCAACAGACTGTTGTCAGCAGTTGTGTGTGTTTGTGTACTTCATTCACATTAAACATGTTCAGATCTGTTTATTCAGACCTCTTTATAGCAGCATTTTTGTTCAGGTGAGAATGAAGCTGTCGGAACTCTTATTGAACCAATAAAAACCTCTACAAAGAGATCTGTGCTGCAGTCCGTTAGAAATCACTCACATTTTAATTGACATATACTGTATATTTCATACAGGTTAGTGATGTTCAAAGAGCTCTACAAAGTGCTTTACAGGGTTTTGATCTTTTGCATAAATGTTATATCAATGAAGAATGTTTTTTTTTTATCTTGTGAAATATTGAATTCATTTGCTCTATGCATCAGTCAATATTTAATCGAGCAGTTTAAGCCTGAAGAGGAAGGAGGTTAGGATTTAGTCTGACAGCTTCAGGAACTTGACCCCAAATTGAAGCAGATTATATAATGCCCAAAACACATCAGGCATGGAGCTGCTGTGTGGGACTACTTAACTTAACTTAAGTGTCCTGATGAGGGAGTGCACAGACTGTCTCTAACAGGGAGTTTATAAAGAAAGTTATACTGTTCATGGCTATTTCATTAGGGGAAATTAGGAATAATCTAAGTAAACAACTCAGCAAAAATATGTAAGAGGGGTCTTGTCATTTTTTAACATTTTAATGTGGAAATGTGTATGTTTAATCATTGTTTATTTGATAATTGCTTTAACAATTGATTATCAGAAGTATCAAATATCAAACTGTCTTACTAAATGGCTAATTAACTAACTGACAAATTGTTTTGGCGCTTTACCTAAGTGTATAATTATAATAAAGGTGCAATATATAATACTTAGTGCTGTCAGTTACACACGTTATTAACGCCGTTAGCGCAAACCCATTTTAACGGCGCCAGTTTTCTTTACCGTGAGATTAACATTCTTTTTTGCCTAGCAAACTTTGTAGTTTTTTTCACATGCTGTCGCAACAACTAGTAACGTTAGAACAACTACAACACCACACCGGATCTAGCTAGACCGGAAACATAACAACAGGCACGCCACAAACACTTATTTGGGCTTGCGAAGAGTAGTAATGTTACGTTTTGAGTGGATGGCGAGCGCAAAACGCCAAAATGGATGCTAATAAGATTCTGAATAGAAAGTTTACTTTTTCAAAGTTGCCAAATGGTTCCAATGACAACTGATCTGTGGGTTTTGTTGTTGTGAACTGAGCTATCATCACAGCACGACCAGTCTGAAATACCACTTGATGGCCAAACACACAGCTGATGCCAATTCTCCGCCCACCCCCCCTCGTCAAAAGAACAAAAAACAAAAGAAAAGAAAAGGCTGCAGCACAAATTTACATTTACAGTAATGGGTACAGTAACAATAATCAAGGCAGACAAATGTACTCTGAGCTTTAATTGGGCAGAAAGTGAATACACGGCTGTTAATTATTTTCATGTGGTGCATTTTCACGGGGGTGAGATATGTCCTATAAATGAAATTGTAGTGAATCTGCTGAATGGTCTGGATTGCGTGATACTTCTGGAACTTCTCATAATGATGTTGACATGTGATAGCTGCTATTTGCTCCTGACAGCTTTGTTTGTGTGTGTGTGTGTGTGTGTGTGTGTGTGTGTTTTTGAATGCCATTCACACTGTGGAGGAATCTTATCCACACAGAAAAGAAGATATTCATTTTAGTCAAATGAGCTTTGAGTTCCCTACAAACAGCTTGTGATTACCTGTGTGTGAGACTGGATATGAGTGTGTGTAGTTTGGAAATGGTCTAAGTGTGTGTATCTGTGTGTATCTTGGCAGCATGGCGAGCAGTGGCAGAAGGACGCCTGCACCACATGTGTATGTGAAAGGGGTCAGTCAAAATGTCATACACTCACCTGTCGGCCCGTCACCTGTGACAAGGTGGGTAGCCTTGCACACACGCACACACACACACACACACACACACACA
>NC_045737.1:13902152-13908935 GCF_008692095.1 Etheostoma spectabile
CACACACACACACACACACGCACACACGCACACACACACATTCAGTTTTGTACAAAATCCTCTTTATAAATTTGTCTCTTTGTTGAAACTCTAATTGATGCAGAGACGTTTAACTATGCAAGACCCCACATAAATGTCTTCTGCTCTCAGTCTGACACACAGGCTGACATTTAATTGTTAATTGTATGCAAATTTTCGCTTGCATCATCCATTCTGTGCTGGAACTCTTGTTAGTTTTGTTTGTTAAGTCGGAGAGGAGGATAAAACAAAATCCAGACGCACAAACATGAACGGGCCACGTACAGACAAGCATAATAATGCCAATACAAGTGACAAGTAAAATAAAAGATGAAATTGAAAGAAAGTAGTAGCATTGCAGTAATAGAGAAATGGACAAGGAAAAAGCAAGTTTTAAATTTGGATTTTAAATGAACAAAAGTTGTGGAATATTTAAGATCATCAGAAAAGCTAAATGCATCTTCGGTGTGTGTTATGTTCTGACTGGAGGCGACCACCCGACTAAAGATCTAAGGCCCAACTGAGTTTAACACATCAAAAATGTATGTTAGCCCTAAGCCACAAATTAATTCATAAACTAGCAGCAGCATTTTAAAATATATCCTTTACGGAAGCCAGAGTAAAGTTCCAGCATCACTTGTAATATAAGAACACTCCCATTCTTACAATAAAAATGTTTTCTTTATATTACAAGTGATGCTGGAGCTGCGACTTATACAGACTTTTTTTTTTTTTTTTTACCAAGTTTCACTTTGCTCTTTCACTAAATTTTTCCTTTTTTAATTTTACCTAAGCATATTCTCAGCCCATTCTCTTCACTGATGATGATAGAAAAAAGAGGAGAGGATTCAGGTGGACTCAAAGCCTCAAAACCACCACTCTGAAATAAGCAGATACAATGAGAAAAAAACTGAGCTAATAACTACCTTTTCTGTTAATAAATGGAGAGACTTATGAAGGTAAAAAAGGTGTTCTGTAGTTACTTGAGCTGTCTTTGTAAGATACAGAGAATCTCAAATTCTCAGTAAAGTCGTACAGTAAGAGATGTCTCGTCTAAACTGCATGTGTGGGTATATGTATATATTTCCTTCAATAATGCAACACACACTCTCTGCATCATCCTCTTACCCTTTTGTTGAAACACTTACACAACCAAAAAACAGCATTTTTCTAAGCCCCTTGGATTTTCTCTGTCTTTTCTCACAGTTTGCATTCCTTCATTCCTGTCATCTGTACTGTACTTGAAAACCAAACAAACACAAACCTAAACTCGCTGCCGTGCTTTCTTGCAGGGCCAGACCAGAGTAAAGCGTGTTGGTCAGTGCTGTGATGAATGCGCCGCTGCCAAGGAAAGCTGCCTGTATGAGGGCACGGTGCGTTACAATGGAGACCTGTGGAACAGCACGGGCTGTGAATTTTGTACCTGCAACCGGGGTCAGGTCATCTGCCAGAGGGCTGAGTGTGGTCGTGTTGAATGCCCGCAGGTGAGCTTAAAAGAAAAAAAAGGTCTTTAATCTGGCCTCATCTTTGGAAACTATAGCTGTTCATTTTATTATTACAAACCTTTCCTTGAGGGCATAACTGCCTTCAAATGTTGGAAAGACTTTTTGGTTTGATTACGTTTTGTTTAGCCGAGTCAAAGAGCTAAAAAGTTGAGCCTGACTAAACTTTTGCCTCAATGCATTCTGTCATCTGGCAGCACATTCTTAGTAGAATGCCTTCTAACGTGAATTTCGTTTGTCTTCTGTTTACCTTGCAAATTTGTGATATTGAGTTACATACAAATTACATTGACTTGATAACCTGCTTAGATTGATAACTATTGAAAAAGTAAAAAGGTAAGATATCAGTAAAGTATCAGCAAAGTTATGTCCGTTAGCTAAGCAACCTAGCTGACCAAGTTTAAACTAGCCCTACGTTGCCTATATAAGTTAGTATGCTAGGCTGCATCATGAATGCAATGATGATAATAAATTGTGATCTTTTGATATTTTGAGTTCCTCCTTTGTCGTCTAACTTTGCTGGTTTGAACTCTACCCAGTTATAGTGCGTGAGTTTAGAGTACAATATTTCTGAATGTAGTGCAGCTATTCTTTTAGAAACACTTGTAAATATAAAACTCATCCCATTTTTTCCCTCATCATAGCTAAAGACAGTTTAGTCCTTTGGAAGCGAAGGGTTCAGTGCAAAACTAGTTGAAACTCGACTAAATATAGTGTAAATCTATATTGCACTAAGCAACCCCAATACTTGTTTTCCATGTGAGAATACAAATATGCGTAACCTACAAGAGTTTATATTTTCTGTGCTTTATTGCTAATTTATAAAGAGTCAGAGTGGAACATAATCTATATACCCAGGGTTCTTTTCCTGCAGACTCCACCTGCTCTAACCTTTTCTACCACATTCTCTTTCACCCAAAATGCAACATGTCAGCACCCAGAAATCCCATTTCCTGGCCTTGAAGTTGGGCCACTAAAAAGTTGATTGAAGTTGTCACTGTTACTTTGTTCACAGTTTACTACAGTCAGTGTAATTTGTTGCAGTAAAATTTACCAATTTACAAGGTCTGATGTAACTTCTCATCTCCATAGGTATTTAGGAGATTGGTTGGAATGGGAGAATTGGGTGATCATTTGAGGTTACAAGGTTGGCTGCTTCCATCAAAGATAATTCACTCACTTAAGATGAAGTCAATTGAAAGACAGTATGAAACCATAATGATCTATGTGGAAGCCGGGCACAGCAGCAAAAAACATAACAGTTGTTAGGTACTGTAAACTTGCATTATAAATTCAGCACTAGACCCAAAAAGACACTCAGCTAGAATGCATCTACATGTACATCAACCTTACGTCACACTTAGAAGGCGTTCCCTGAATGCAACATCTTTTAACCCAATAATACCATCCCCACGTCAAATCAGCCTGTGAGCACAACAGAAGCATCAGTTGTAGTCTTCATTTAAAGACATGCTTATCAGACTTGGCCCAGTTTGAAATGTAGGACGTTGGACGTGGGAGTTTTTTGGGACAAAACAAAGCATTTGCTGAGGTTAGCTGGTGTTCCCATAGTTACTTTTATCCGTAAGATGACCCACTTTGAGCTTGGCGCTTCGTTGACTGAACACCTCTCCCAATGTTTTTTTTTAAATAATATTACTTTAATACCCCCTGCCATGACCAAATATGCCCTCATTAATCATGTTGTATGGTGATAATTACAGCTGGTAAGTGTCATTAACTGTAAGTAGTGTGATTGGCATTTGTCCAGCTCTGAATTGAGCAAGGTCACTCTGCTAAGAAAATCAGTCATGCAGTTTTTACCGTGTGTGTGCGTGTGCGTGTGTGCAACGGATACGCGAAGGTTATGGGTTTAATGACATGATTGCGTCAATAAGCCTGAGAAATGCACTGAGGTACAGTTATAGTAGAGCAGGGTTATGATTCCCTGTGGTGCCACCAAGGTAGAGCTGGGCGATATGGAGAAAATCAAATATCACAATATTTTGGACCAAACATCTCTATATTACGATATAATGATATCCAAAATCTAAGACGGTATCTAATCTTGTATCCCAATATCAATATAATATTGATATACTGTATTGCCCAGCCCTACACCAAGGTGCTGAAATGTACTGTAATGGTCCTGTAAGGAGATCTTAGCATCAGAAAATTGCATTGGTGGCCAATTGCCTTTGCAATGTGCAAAGCGTGTAACCCCAATTTAGATATTTTTATTGTTTAAATTCTTATCAAATGCATACATGGTCTACCGGCTGAGCCAACAACGTAATAAATATACGTGGTGGACTCCTGCAATATTTACATCATAGAGATACAGGGTTCCCAAACCAAGAGATTGCTGGCAATGCTACGTTAACATAAAACATTGACATGTAGCTGTATGTATAGCCTAATCACAAATCTGTTGTCTCTTTCATTTATCTTACCAAATAATTGCACCACTGATAATTGCACATTTGAAATTAGTAATAATGAATGTGCATTTTCAGTTAAGTTTTTTAACTAAAATTAATGAACTGACGTTTGATCATTGAAATTGAATAGAATTAGACTGACTCAGATAACTGGAGAAACTGCAGATAACTGAAGGAGAAAACCAAGGTTAAAAAATTTCTAAGAAAACCAGTCAAATTAAATGTTACATATAGACTGCTTTTTATTATGCCTATGAAACAAAAATGTTCTTTAGTTCCTGACTATAAAAACTGCAACTTTTGGTGGAAAGACTGTACTTTTACTGGGACTCTATCAAATGTTGGTGATTTTTTTTCTTCTATATTTTTAGGGATCAGAGCTCATTAACCTGCCAGGAAAGTGCTGCCCGGAGTGTTCCTCTGTGAAACCTTCCTGTTTGTACGAGGAGAAATCCTACAAGGTATTTTGTTTATTTAACTTTGAGTTTGCTTCCATATGTATGCATGAGAGGAATATTGTTAAATGAGGCAAGAAATCCAAACTGTGTGGGTGAAACACCACAGGGCTTCTGTTAAGTCTTTATTCTCAGAAGAAAAAATAAAGTAAGTGGCACAAAATGTCACTGCAGAGGAGGCTGCTTCAAAATACAGTACATATTACAATATTAAGCTGGTATATAACTATATGAAAATAAACTGAGAATGGAACTTGCAGTGACACAGAGTAAATATGTGTTTTAGAACAGACCAATCGGATTACTTTTGGCTGTAATATAAAACTGCAGTCAACGTCCTTATTCATAAGCGGACAGAACCCAAAATGCATAATTTTTTTTACATTTCAGGCAAGGGGGAATGCTTATTAAATGCTGCAGGACAGCCAGCCAAGGCCGAGGCTTGCAGCGAGTGTAATGAGTGCTATTATGCCTTTCCAATAGATTATCCTTGTCTCCCCGAGGACTTCATCTTACCAGTAGTAAATAAACAAAAAAATGGATACTGCATACTTATTCCACACCTACGCACATAAATACATACATACTATCTTCACTCACTTTGAAAGGTTTGACTGAAAAGTTGAAGGAGCAGGTTTGTTGCAAGATTACTACTTCCCAAGTGACAAGAAAAATCATAGTAGGGAAAATTAATGAGCAAGAACAATGCACTATGTTTATCTTTCAGCTGATTTAGAAGCACATTAAAAAGCTATTTAAAGCAGGCAAAAAGAAAATAATGCCATTTTCACTTGTCTGTTCCAAGACTTGATTGCTCCAAACTGTATAAAATGTTGTAAATTGTTTTGGTTTAAAGTATTTAAATTATGTTATTCCTGTTTATAACCATCCATGAGTACGCCTCCTTCTGTGGGGGTGCTAGGTTGGCGGGTGTTGTTTGGAAGAGTAATAGTTCCTACATAAAAGTTACTGCTCACAACCAGATCTGTGAATTACCTCAAGTAACAAGTCATAATTTCTGGAAAGAGCTGTTGACTTTTTTAATTGTACTTTTTGGGGGCTATGAGCAACACAAGCCGAGTTCCATCAGTTCCATTATATTAGGCTGAAGGCAGACATCTCTACGACCAATATCTCCCATGCTGTGAAAATCCCACTAAAACGATTTAGATTGATATCGAAATAGCACTACAAGTAAGATGGTAAATATGTATTTTTGATTTGAGGATAAACTGCCCCTTTTAAATAACAATAAAAATATTAATAACAATTGGCAAACATTTTTTGTAATTGTCCATAATAAAGTTTAGCTGCTAGAAGTTTATGTTGGCCTTTGTTTTGTTTTTTAGCATTGTAGGAAAAGCCTCAGGTTGCCTGATAGATGAGTGAATTGGAGATGTGCTTTCTACTTTCGATAACAGAAGGTCTGCTGATTCACCATATAGTCTGGGAAATACGGTAGATAATGATGGAACAGATAATTAACCGACAGGTTAACTGTGTCACACACCCAAGCCTGCAGATCTCTTTCCTCTATCTTTCAGGGCTGCATGTTTTGTGCTCTTCTCAGATAGGGTTGTTGGACACAAGTGGTTTGGGAATCAGAGTCCTGCTATAAAAAAAAAGAAGTTTACGTTGCTGGTTAGTTTTCAGTCTGAAAAGTTTTGATTCAGTGCTGTGATCTAAAGCCTCTGTCCTTGTCTCTGAGCATTGACCTGCCACCCGATTGTTAGGAAACCATCCTCATGGTTCATTAAAACCGTTTTACTCTTTAGCGGTAAATCGTTTTTTTTTTTGCAAGGGACGTTCCTGCCGCGTGACTGACTATCTGTCCTCTGTGTGCCTCTGGCAGTAAAGTTCTGCTTTGAAAATATCAGTCGTTACTGGCTTCTTTTACGGCTGACACATGCAGCTTGTTAGAATTCTCCTTTATGCCTGGTCTGCATGGCCTCCTTTTTGATTGAAATTCTGTTTCTTCAAATTAAAAATAAAATCCTCTGTTTTTTGGTGTTTCTGACATTTTGTCAGTAAATATATTTGCCACAGTTGCAATTTATGCATACAAACTTCAACCTCTGCATTCACCATGTCCAGGTCTGATAAACTGTCTCTCTTTCCTTTACTTCATTCCCTTTATCTCTAACTGTCCTGTCTTCTCTCAGGACCTGGCTCGATGGACTGATAACAGTTGCCGGGAGTGTGAATGCCGCGATGCCGAGGTAACTTGTTATCTGCGCTCCTGTCCCACCTGCCTGCCGGGCTCCCTGGTCGTCACCCTGGAAGGTCAATGCTGCCCCGAGTGTCGCCAAGGTGAGTTCCCGCAAAAGATGCTGTGTGTGTGTGTGTGTGTGTGTGTGTGTATATGTG
>NC_045737.1:13908945-13913161 GCF_008692095.1 Etheostoma spectabile
TGTGTATATGTGTGTGTGTGTGTGTGTGTGTGTGTGTCAGTAGTGTGTGTTGTCTGGCCACATCTGTAACATGCCCCTGCTCCATCAAACCCTGTTCTATTTTTTACATCTCCCTCTTTGACAGTGCACACATCATAAAGGATTCACTGTGTTGGTGTCTGTAGGTGACTTTGGCAAGTTAATGTCCCTCCATCAATTTATAGTCTTTTATAGTCTACTCCTTTTTGTTATTCATATAAACTACAAAATACCTAGATTAATTATTCTGAGGCCTTATTAATCAGCTTCAAGATTCAACTGTCACACACTGTTAAATCTGTGGTATTCAGTGCATTCCTAGAGTTAGTTTTGGATGAAATTGCCATTTACCTTTTAATCTCATACACCACAATACCCTGAAAATGTCCTACTCAATCTCACAAGTGTTTACATTCATGACAATACAACCCACTAGTAACAAAGTATGTGAATGTTATACTGCGTCTCTGCTCGCTGCCAAATCCCATCGGGTTTTTTTTTGTAGCTGCATTGCATTTGGGTGTATAAGAAAATCCACTCAATTTAGGATTCTGTGGGATTTGTCACACAAACTTCACTCCACTGTTTTGATGGAAATAACTGCATGCAATAATGCTATTAAATATGAAAAATACACCACAAAACATGTCAAAGAGTGTGAGTCCGGGTGTTTTTGTAGAGATTTGTCCCTTACTTAACATTAAAAACTTATCAGCTGGTCATTTGAATCCCTTTAACCTTCATGTTGTCTTGGGGTAAAATTTGACCCGTTTTCAACTTTTTTTAATATCCTAAATAAAGGAAGTCAATATACAGGTTAAAAATGTTGGAAAAAGTAGCAAAATCAAAGAAAAAAACGTTTATTAAGACGTTGAGATAAGGGGAAAAAAGTTTTTCATGGTCAAAGGGAAGCAAACATGCATTCTCTTCCTTAAACAGCTGCTGTTACAATGTTTACCTAAACAAGGCACTACTACATTTTTTTCAAGTGTTGAAGAAGACTATGATGGTCCAGTTTAGATGTGAATGGTCTTTTATGTTATGCCTCCTGCTCTTGTCTTTTATTGAAGCACGTTGTAACATCTGCTCTAGAAAGGTGCTACATGTATACAAAAATAAAAAATACTGCACATGTAAATGACAAGCTGGTTGGATAATTAAAAAAATGGGCAGGGGGAAGGAGGGGTCATAAACAGTGTGGGAGTTCATAGATTTGCAAGCACGTCAGGAGAAGGCAGATCTTAAGTCCTTGGGGAGGTGGGCAGTGCTGGCCAAGCTGGTCTGGATGTTTCAGCATGCCATCGCCTGAGAACAGAGACTGAACCAGTCACACAGAGTCAATATAAACTATCACTGCTTTTACCTTGGGCTTTAAATCCAACCTTTATGTATACCCTTCCTCATATTTACACTCAGTTCTACATCAAAATCAAACTCTTATTTCAAAAGGTATACAATGTACTGAATTCTGAAGTCTGTTTTGTTGTTTGAGGCTTTCTTTGTATTTTTCTAACCAAAGATGGCGTCATTTGACGTTGAGATATTGTCTGTGCAGTTTTGAAAGAGCGGAATTGTACAAATTTTTTTTTAAAATGTGAGCACAGTGCTGCTCCTCACCTCCCTCGGGGGACTTGAATGAAAAAGGACTTTCACTTTGTTGGCCAATTTTCTTTGGCAGAATATATACACCTATTTAATTTTAATGAGTGCATAAAAGGCTTTTCGATTTACACGGTGTAACTGTAATGGTGACCTCAGACCCAGTTGGTGCAAACGATTATTTTTAATGATCTTCCCATTTCTCTTCAAGATTCAAGATTCAAGATTTCTTTATTGTCATTCCAAAGTACACTGTAGTACGAAATTACGTGCAAAGTTCACAGCTTAAAAAATATAGCACAGAAACAATTAAAAACACTGTGGAAAAATCGAGATATTAGCTATATAAATGAAAATAAATACATGCTTGCTCTTCAACCTGTTAAAGCAGGAAATATACTGCAAACTAAGTAATGAAAATGCTCTTAAAGAAATTAAATTATAGCTTTAAGCTAATTTCCTTATGTAAACCACACAGTAACATCACAGCAGGTCTGTTTCACCGCCCTTCTTTATAAATAAGGCTGATCCATTTTGCTTGAAAATGGACCCCCAGACTGTCAGCAATTGTAACCAAAACAAGCATATGTTAATTTCTTATATAGATAAATTGCCCAACAGGCAATTAAACCACGGGACAACATTGTTAAGATTTATGAAGTCTTATAATTAGATTTGGCTGCATGAATAAATAATTGCAGTTGGGCAAGGGAGGCATTTTTCTTTGCACCTTACAAATGGACTGTTTGAGACAACAAAAGTTTTACAAGGTTGGATTGGATGAAGGTGTTCTGTGTCCCTTGACAGTCCTCTTTGGTCTGTTAGGTTTTACTGTTTAGAGCATTTCTCAACAGCAGCAAATTCAAATGTAAAAATGTAAAAAAACACAGTCTAATTAGTCCAGGTAAACAACAGGGGAAACCTATAAAACGTAATATCTATTGTCTCTGTTGGCTTTGTGTGTTTAGTAGAAATAACTGATTTCCTTTAAAAGTTATGTTTAATTCAACAGGTTAACAAAACACCACATTGGTTATTGATGATATCCACTGCCGTGGCTTTGCTGCTCTATTCACTTTATTTCCAACTCATTTAGCTGCTTGGTCTCCTGTGAATTTAAGTTCATGTGCAGGTATTTTCTAATGGCAATGGCAGGTTCATGGGCGTGTTGAGTTCCAAGGCAAGATTTAGTGTGATGTTAATTTGGTGCAGCAAAAAGTAAACGTGTGGCTCGTTAAGTTCATCTCCTGTAATGCTAGAAATCAGCATTGACATAGCTGTTACCAGGACAACAATGTTTCCTTAACCAAGTGGTTTTAGGCATCATGCATGTGTAGATAAGGATTTAATTGAGAAGTGTTAGCAGTGATTGTTTGTGGATGTAAATGTTGTGCTACAAATGTCAAGGACAAACCAGAACAAAATAGATGCCACGGCCATGTTAATATTTTCATTTTATGCAGTTTTATGCTTCAACTTCCCTGCATTTCAAAGGGAAACATTACATGTTTTACTCCACTGCAGTCAGTTATTTTTCAGATTTAAAATTATATATATAAAAATTGATAATCTTTGGAAACACAACACATTGTTGAAGAATAAACCAGGGATTCTTTGACCAAAAAACAGGGTCCCGTTCCACCGAAGAGACATTTCCCCTCTAAACTTGTCAGTTGGTTTAATTTAAATTACTGTCAGAGGCTCAAGGAGGTAAAATGATCAAATATTGCCCCAAAAAACAAAGATTGGATGTCACAGCATTTAGTTTTTATTTTATTTTTCCTACCACATTAATCATCTCTTAAATGTATGGTGTGACCCTTTAGAAGGGCGCCTAAGTACCACGAGAGTAAACTACCTACCTTTATATGCTTTACTTTTTTCTTAAAGCTTTAATGTGTCACTTTTTGATATTAACAAACGTCCTTTACATCTAAGCCATTGCCGAATGAGTTGCTACAAAGTTAAGTTTTTTTAATCCTTTGTGTCCTCCTTGGCTACTAGCAACTAGGTGGAGGAGGAGTGGGGGGGGGGTGCGTGATCACGGAAGGCTTGTATCATGTGGACGCCCCAACATTTTAGTTGTCATTACTTGAATTGATTGTTAAATTTCTCATAGGGGCGACAGAAACTACACACTATGGCCCCTATCTGGCACCCGGCGCAGCGTGGCACAACGCCCAACGCAAGTGTCTTTGCTATTTTAAGACCAAAGCAGTTCTTAATTTTCTGTCCTGTGCCCACGTTGTTTAAATAGCAAATGCACCTGCGCCCATCTTTGTGCTCATGGGCGTGTTTTTCGTAAAGTAAATTCTTGGCGTACTGCTATCTTGAGGCAGCGGGAAGCGATTACGCCATTGGTCATCAAAAACCTGGTCTAAAGTCAATAAATCAGCATTTCAATGTTATTTTAACAGTGCATTGGTAAAATGCGCCTATGCTCTTGCACAGCTTCTGCTCCCTATGTTTGTTAAACCCACACAGGGAAGCACAGCAGCACACAAACATGCAACAGATTAAAAATAAAAATATGATGGTGCAAATCCTCCATCATAATAGCAAAGCTCCAAGGTACAAACGCGCCTGGCTTTTAAAGGGA
>NC_045737.1:13913171-13914890 GCF_008692095.1 Etheostoma spectabile
TGACATTCTGATTGGTTTATTGCATGTTATGCCCAAAACACCCCCATGAATTAATGAAGACACTAAGTACAACCCTTTTGAACCATGCGCCATGACACTTTATGAATCCCAATGGGCAATTCATTTGCAACTTCCCAGTCCATACAGTCAGTTCCAACAGTTTACAGTCTATACATCCTGTACATTCTGTACATGTGTTTTTGTTAATAAGTGTGTGTTAAAGATACGTTCCTTCTTCAAGGTATTAGGGAGATAGTGTGTGTCCGTGTAAATAAATGGTCTAAGTGGCTCATGTGTGTTTTGGATGCATACACAATGGGTATAAAGTGTGCCTGAGTGAATAATTTCCACGTTTGTGTGATTTGCACTCACATTATACTGTACTTGCACGTGTCATTACCTTCAAACATGTGTGTTAATGTATGTGTGTGCAGTAATGGTTTTAATACCCGCCTAATGCACCTTAACCCAGATATGCATGCCTTAACAAATTGATTTTAACATGATTTACCTGCTTCACCTTACATTGCGGGAAACGTGTTTTCGCTCGTTTACCCTGCATTAGTCCATCTGCCTGGCTGCGAATTGGGTTCCCAGACTGTGTTTAGTTTGCAGCTAAAATAGAAAAAGGAAAAAATAAAATCTTCTTTCCATTTTTCTATAAGAACTGGAACTGTACATCTTCCTTTGAGGCTATTAATCACATCTGTCTGTAGGCATAGAGGTCAGCAGCCTCTCCTGTCTTATTGGAAAGTTCACACCTGAGGGCCTAGAGTGCTGCGTTCAGGTCTCATGGGAAAGGTGTGAGCTTTCTGTGGTTCATCTCTGCCAGGGTATGACCCAAATGATTCTTTTGATGTACTTATTTTGTACCAATATATATGTACGAGTAGACCAGGACATGTCTTTATCAAGTGTCTCTAAATGGGGAATCAGTTGTTAATGGTTGGCTTAGAGTGATGCATATTTGGGTCTAGTTTTAGGATAAGGACTACATGGGAAATGACTCCAGAGGTGTCTTAATCTGACATTATGTCAAAGGAGAGATGTTAAGGGAACTCTCAATGACAGTTGAGATTTGGAAAATGCAGCTTTGTAACGGCGATTATTTGTGTCTGACACAAACAACAGTTCTGGCAATAATGCATCAAATTGGACTCTCAAAGTGCCTCAGATAATGTGCAAATGTATTGATTTTCCAGACATGGAATAAAATCATGAAATAACAATTGTACACAGCTCCATTACATTGTTAAATGATTGTAATAGCTGACTGCAAAAGTGTCACACATTTTATATACATTTATTTTGGAGACAGTGGCTTACCAGTGTTTACTTACAGGTTACTTTGCAAAATAACACATTTGTCTAATTGTGAGATTAAGCTGTTTATTATTTTTGATATTATAGCAGCTGCTTACACTTCAAGAAAATGGGGCTACTGTCTGCCTTTCAAATGTATCGACAAACCACAACTATCAAATAAACCCCGCAGTGGTGAAGACTTACTAAGTACATTTACTAGTGCTGTACAGTCTGGTATAACTACTTTTACTTTTACTTTACTGAGTACTTTGTTCACCACTGAAGCTACAATTCATCATTCTGCGTCATAAAACAGCGACGTCGCACTTTCTCTCAGAAGTAGTCCTCTTTTTTAGTTAGAAGCTTCATAAATAACCACACACACACACACACACACACACACACACACACACA
>NC_045737.1:13914900-13929347 GCF_008692095.1 Etheostoma spectabile
CACACACACACACACACACACACACACACACACACACACTGTTTTTAGTCTAGCACATAGCCCCTTAAATCAAGTTTGGACATATTGAATGAATTTAGTTCTATTTATCTGTTTTATTGTCTCAAATAAAGAGTGACATGATTACAAATTTGGTAGCACACTGCATTGGTATAATACTGAATGGTGCAGTGCCTTTTTTAGTGGAATTCAGGGTGTGAAATTACCTTAAATCACCAGCTAACGGCTGGTAAAGGTTGGATGTTGTTGGTAAATTGACAACAGTACTGTGGCAGGTTGCCAGTCTCAGTTGGAGGCCAGGCATGTGCTAACAGTTTGCAGGTGTTTTGTTTACCTTATACTTTTCTAACAACGTTGTGTGACAAAATAACAACATTTCTACCACATTTCTTCACACATCTGCAGTTTCACACAAGGAAGCGTTTCTCATCAGGTGTTTGTCATAATCCGGTGGAACTGTGGCGTTAATCGTGCCTGGATCCAGACCTTTGGATCAGATATTTTCACACAACTTTGCTGTTAATCACAGCTGCCGTTTTTAATTTTGTGCTTCAGGGATTCTGGCTCACTATGCTTGTGAGGAAATTAAAGTACAGTGTGTATGCGTCAAGGCAGCCTTCTGTAAACAACGGCTTGTAGCAAAGCGTGTGATTGCTTAACTTGCGCTGTAAATGTGTTTTTATCCTCAAGAGGGAAAAATCCAATTCTGGTTCACTCATCATCTGTCAACGCAAACAAGAAATGATCTTGTAGCTATTCAGGTGGAGTTTTGTATTCAAATATACTTGTTTGTTTTCCACTATTTAACATTCAGGAATGAATTGTTTGCAGAAAGAGCTCAGAGTAGACGAGAGACTTCCACAGCGGAGCCCAGAATAACTGTAAGAGATTGGTACATTACTGCGAGCTGACGTATTGGCCACAGCTGAATAGAGAGATAAACACTTGACTAATATTCTTATTAGCCAATTAGCCTGTCAGTGGGCCAGAACATACAGTGTTAAGTATCTCAATCTCACACTTTTCTCACTCTGCTTCCTCCTTCCTACACACTCTTATTTTTGCACACAGCTCGCAGTTTTTGAGAGAAGACAAGGGAGGTGGTGGAATGAAAAGTAAGGCCATAAAGTGTGCATGAGTGACAGATGAAAGAAAAATGGATGGGAGAGAAAATGAAGCTGTAAAGGAGAAAGAAGACAGTGAAAGAGAATAACGCGAGGTAGTAGAGTGGGAAAAAGAGATGGAGATACTTAGATCATACTTTAACAGTATGTTCTGGCTTACTGACAGTCTTATTGGCCATTAAGGTTAAAGCCTTACCTCCATCTTTCTCATATTCTCTTCCAACTCTTTCTTTTTTTTACGCTTTATCTCCCTTTATAGTCTCTCTAGTCTTTTCTCCTACAAGTCTTTCTTTTCCCGTTCCTTCTTCTCATTAATCAGATCCCTTAGTCACATTTTTACAAGTGGAGAGGATTTAATTTACTCAATGCATTCACATAATGAATGGTGCAATCACAGTGCAATCATGTGCAAGCAGTCACATTGTTTGACAAGAGGCTTCATGCATTCACTTGTTCTGCCATGCAGATTACAGTATGATAGTGTATTTTAGATTTTGAACAGCCAGTTCATTTCCAAAAAGACCCTAGAGGATATCAGAGACCTTGATGGATGGGTCACTCTGCTTTTTTCCATTGTAGACTTGAAGAGAATGGACTGTTTATGCCTTCACATTGCTCCTTAGTTGGAAAATATAAAAACAAACCCAGCAGGTGTAACGTTTTTAGATCACAAGTGCACTTAGTTAGGGAAAGTCATGAAAAAGTTGATGCAGTTTAAAAGAATCTCTACACTATGAGATACTCACCCACAGTGCTGTAATAAAAGAAAATCACATTGACGTGTTTCTAACTCGGCATGTAGACCTAGAGTATGGATTACACTGATGAGAAGTCAGAGAAAAGTCCCGGCAGGATTGTCATTAAGCCCTTGTTGCGCTACGACATCTGAAATGCGTCCAAGCTGGTGCCTTGTAGACAGTGGTGGAAGGTACCTATATTCATTTGCTCAAGTACAGTATTAGTAAAATTTTCAGGTTCTTGTACTTTACTTGAATATTTCCATCTTCTGCTACTTCATACTTCTACATCACTGGAAGCATATACTGTACTTTTTATTCCACTGCATTTCCATGATAACATAAGTTACTTTGCATGCATCATTCATAAGGCATTATAATCCAATAATATAAATTGATAGTATTCTGAAATGGACCAGTCTGCATAATGAGTTTTACTTTTGATACTTTAATTATATTTTAATGCTACTACTTTTTTATTCAAGTAACATTTTGAATGCAGGACTTTTACTTGTATCAGGGTATTTCTACACTGGGGTATTGCTACTTTGACTTAATTAAAAGTTCAAAATACTTCTTTCCCCCCTGCTTCTAGGTTACTTCTTACTGATCGTATATCAAGATAATAGTTATTGCTAAGTGTAGTTTTTAGTAAAGAAGCAGCTTTCCAGATGCAGAACTGAAAATAACTTTTGAGTGCAGTTGGTCAACACCTCAAAGACACAAGCTTGTCCTCATAAGTTGTTGGTAAAACTTTGGACCAACTGGGAACCAGTGTGGGCAGGGAAAGCACTTAAACACATCATCACAAAATGCACCAGTGCAGTTGTTGGCAGACAGTGGAAGGCTGAGGATGTACTCAAAACTTCCCCATAGGGCACATTTTGCAGTCTGACTGTAGAACCAAATGTACTGGATGGAATTTGTTAAAAAATAAATTATGTGTGTTGGGGTGGGGGGGTTAGAAAGTCAAAGTCAAATTTGTCTGCCTCTGCTAACCGAGTTTCAGTGCCCAGCCAAATCTGATCTGATTTGCATGAAATTAAATGTCAAAATGTGTTTGTTATTGAGTAAGTGTGAGAGACTTCAAGTTGTCAAGTGCCACCAACAGTGTCTGTCCAGATGTATAGAATAGAACTTGCATAAAATTGGTTGCGTGTGTGTTATATTTATAACTTTTTTTTCATCCAATATGCAGATTTCTGCTGTCGATGCAAACATATTGTATTAAATTTTACAAATGTGTAAATGAAATGTGTGTTTTCCAGTCCAGTGCCATTCAGACTGCCTGTCATGCTCGGGGACTCCAGACCAATGTGAGAGCTGCAGGGACCCAAAGGCCTTCCTCCATCTTGGCCGCTGTCTGTCTATCTGTCCGGCTGGCTACTACGCCGATGGACTAGTATGTGCAGGTAAGAGCGTCTTTTTAAAGATATATACATCAAAATAGCAACTTAAAACTGTTTCTTATCTTGCCATTATCTCATTTTTACACTGCAGACATTGCTATTTGCAAATAAATTTCCATGCTGGTAACAGATTCTCACAATTAGTAAATTTTTTGTCCTTTGTTCTTTCAGTAAAGGATGATATTGTAATAGACAAATGTCTGCCCCCTCTCCTCCCCCTTACTAAAAAATATAGCATGTTGTTTGATGTCTGGTGCACACAGCTCATCTCGTCAACAGTGCTAGCTTGGTGTTCTGTGCCCAAGTTAGAATTTGCAACCCATAATAATTGCCTTAACTGATGATGTACCTGCCAAAGTTAAGTGAAGTTCCAAAATGGAAAAATTCCTTGCACATCCAGACAATGTAAACTGCCAACATTTTAGAATCGGTGAGAAAACAACAGAAAAATTACCGTTGAAGGAACGCAATAGATCTTTGTAACCTGCAGTTTGCTTAAAAATGTGCACACCTTCTCATAACTTCAACTCAGAACACACAGAAGTAATTGATAATAACACATTTCTTGAGCAACTTACTCTTTCCAGTGATATCGCTGATGTCCATCGGGGATAAACAGGAGGCAGAAGTAGCTCCCAATAAATTCCGATTTCTGTTATTATATTTTATATTTTTATGGTGACCCTGTGGAAGCCAGAGAGCTTCCTTGTGATTCGCACAGCAAACTTTGGGAATCAGGTTTTGTGTCTCTCAACTATATTCCATAATACTTGACCTAGTACCTGTACTCTCTGATAGCTGTAAAGAAAAGTTTGGATTTCATAGAAGTCAAAGTTTGAAAAAAATAGGACTGCAACAGTGTCTCTGTGTAAGTGTATGTGCTTGAATCTATATTGACTTTATGTAGGATTTCCTACTCATCCTTTATTCATGCAGGCCATGTGTGTTTGAGCTTGTCGCGGATCTCGTTTGCCTGACTCCAAACCAGCCACAACACCTTGACCGAGCAATGACCCGCGACAGTTGCAAGCTTCTTAGCATTTTCCTGCATTGAATTCCTAACATCCTATTGAACTGCTTTCCTGGTGAGCCAGTCATTGACTTCCCACAGATATTCATGAAGTTTAAAACACCAAACACCCTGTGGCTGTAAAGCTACCAGGCACAGATAAAGGGATTAACTTTGAAGCCTAGCTTCAAATGCTGAACAGCTGAATCTGAACAAGAAATATAAAGAGGGATACTAGGGTCCTTAATATGTGCATTGTGTGCAGATATAGCCAGGGTTATAATAACTTTATTAAACCAGGAATGTCCCTTACTAAGTTTTTCATTGTTATAACATATTATATAACATATTATTCAACAGGCCAAAATAGCAGCAGCACAATAAAGTTTAAAAACATAAAATGTTGACTTAAATCAGATAAAATATGAAGATAATCGTCAAAAATCATGATGACCATCTGATTATTGTACTTGAAAAACAAGGTGTTGATATTAAAGGATTTTGAAAAACCTGCATTGCTTTAACAACATTTCATAGCAATAAACAAATGTACTTTTAGTTAGTTACTTCCATTACTGACAAAAACTAGAGACTGATCAGTAGAAACATGCTCAGGCTCCCTGTGTCTATTACACCCAGCCTAATTTCTACATTTTTGACTAAGTGCATGTAACAAAAAACAAAGCTGCAAGCCTGAATTTGAATTGTTGATAAAAATCGTCCTTTTCCCTTCTCCTCCTTTTCTCTCAGACTTCTTTTCATCTTCCTTGACATCTCATTTTCTGTTTGACTTTTTGCCTGTCAATCTCACAATCTCTTTTTTTTCTCAAATCTGTTCTTGTTCTTCTCTCCATCTTCATCGTATCCACAATCTATCTTTCCTCGGTTGTCAAATCTCATCTTCCTTTCCTCTCCTTCCTCTTTCCTCTGCTTTCTGTGTGAGTGGATGTCTGGGAGGTTTAAAAGGGATTTAGTTGCTTTTTACTCTCTAATCTTGAGATTTCTCATTAGAACAAGACCATTTGAAGTCTCCTCATTGTGTTTTCTCTCCCTTGTCCTATATGCACCATTTTTATGTTTGTGGAGATGTCTGTAACTAGATTACTTTGCACCAAACAGTGTTTAGCTGCCAAACTGAACAATCTTTAAGAGTAAACAGGGTGTGTATAATCGGAATATTTGTATGAAACAATGCTTGCCTCGTTTCTTTGTGCAATATATTTCATTCATTCAACTGGTATATTACCTTTTTTATAAATGAAATTAAATCTGTAAAATCTCTTTGCTGCTCTTCATCTTAAAGCAATGTTATTACCACATTTAGTAAATGTTGCTGCTCTTTTAATCCTGATTTTGTTACAATCTCTTGTGAGTACTTGCACTGCAAAGAGTTCATTTTTCTTTTCCAGTTTTTATGTGGACATTTCCCTTAAATGTGTGGGTTGAAATGTACCTTGGGTTTTCTTCCGGGACCTTTAATTTCCCTTCACAGTTTTAGAGTGAATAGAGACACCCACGGGTTTGAATGTTACTTTACGGGGGTCTCCTTTAATGAACTGCACATCCAGATTCTCTGTGGGCTAAGCTACAACTGTCAGTCCTGAAGGAAGCTCAATGGAATAGGAAGAGCAAATTATTTTTTTAATTGAATTGAATTAATCTTTTCCTCTCCATCTCTCCTCCTCCACAGCCTGCCAGTCATCCTGTGCCACCTGTTCCAACAGGTGGGACTGCCAGTCCTGTGGCTCCCAGCTGCCCCTGCTGAGCACTGATAGCGGCGAGTGCCTGTCTTCCTGTCCTCCTGGTTCCTACCGGCACGACAACACACACTGTCGCCGTGAGTATCACAGGATGGCAGGTTGCATGTTTTCTGGACGCCAGTGTCGAGGTCAGAATGGTGGTTTGGCTCAGATTTAACCACTGACAAGGTGCACAAAATAGGAAGGTAACAACAGGTTCCTGAGAAAGTCTAGCTTATTGTCAAATTTCTTCATTACTCTGAAAAAGTTGTTCTTAATTTGAAGACTGAGAACTATAAATATGTATATACATCTATGAAGCCAGATGGATAAGTTTGCCTCTGCATACTTTCCCTCTCTCTACTTTTCTATGCTTTGTTTCTCCAAATGTTTTTCATGCGCACTACTCTACTTATGTTATTTAATCCCATACTTGGCAAAACAATTGGCAAGAAATTAGAAGCCCTATATCAAATATCAAACTCTGGGCAGGGGAGCAGAAAGTGCATCCACAGTTCAGGAAACAACAGTTGAAACAGTTGAAAGATAAACTCTGTGTGACTTGTTTTCAGTAGATAGGTTCAGGATCATTCTGAGGGGATGTTCAGACTGAATATATTTCACGCAGTCATGAAGTAGAGTGCTCTCCCTGGGGTTCAAGAATTACTGTTTCAGGGGCTTTGCTGACTGTATGTCCTAGCAAGTCCTTTTTATTACATGCTTGCTGAACTGTTACTGAACTTTGGCTCTATCTCCCTGACAGAATTGTTTGAAAAACGATTTAGGATTGCGGACGAGAATAAGTCTCTATTTTTTATTTATTTTTTAAATTTCTCAGGCAATGTTTGTCCCTCTGCTTTTTGATATCGATTTTGGTGTCACCACACAAAGTATTTCCAAAGAAACATTGTGAAAACCAATTAGCACTTGAAAATTGATGTGGAATTGAAAATTGAATGGACGTGTAAATCCCAGAGTCTTTTGGCTTAAGTTTTCATTTCTATTGTTATTTCACTCAACTGAAGCTGAGTGTGTTTTTATTATCATTACTGCTGCATTAAGCTCTCTGCCTCCTGTCAATCACTTGAAACCCACAGGACAAAAACTGAAACTCTGCCAGGAAATAATTCCTTTAAAAGAAACCAAAAGGCTGTATTGTCAGATCCACCTCTTATTTATTTGGGGGGGAGGGTTAAGTCCCTTGAGTCACAGCAGCTCATTTTAAGCTATGTTTGAAGGACAACTTGTATATTTTAAAAACCAAGTGAATATTATAAATATTATACTAATAATATGATATATTATTGGTGATAATAATATTATTGAATATTAAAATATACATGGGGTGCAGCAGGAGTGACACAGGAGCAAAAAATTCTACCACCACTGCAGATAACTGGGTTCTACTCTGAGAACCAACACCTCTGATTTGCTTCCACCGAAAAGAGTTGGCGACTTTTCCATTGGTAAGTGTCTGAATGCAGAATCAACTCCTTCTGGTTGGTCATTACAACCTCCCAGTCAGTCATGTCATCCTGATGAATCTCCTTACTCTTACTCATGTATTTTACGACAAAAGGATAACACAAATTGAATTCCATACATTTTGAAATGATTGGTAGAAATGTTCACCAGTCATACTAGACAGTATAAAATACTGTCTCAACATTTGGCTTCCAGTGTCAAAACTGCCAATACATGTTGGCTGTGTCTTAGTTTGTCCAATCTGTCAACACTTAAATAAGCAGCTAAATCATTGTCATACAGTAGTGGTGGGTTCCGATATTGCATTTTTGGCCAATGCATTCCGTCTCTTTTTCTCTACAAATGAACTGTGTACCTGCATGCAACCAAAGTCCGCTAAAGTGATTGGTCAATACTACTCGGACTACAAACAGAAACCTGACGCTACCAAAATCTTGTCCTGTTGCCTACAGATTCTGCATAGATATCTGTTTACATGGAATAAAATGAGAAATTGTCACGTCTGATGCTTATTTTTGTTCCCAAAGCTACACGTCTGTCAGCTTGGGCTGATATTGATCCTGGCATTAGTCAATTTGTTCTAATATAACTGTGATGAAAATGTAAATGTGACTTAAGTGACTGATTGGTACTTGCATTTAAGTACTTTTGATATTAAATCAATAGTCTTATTGTGTAGGTTTTTAAAGACAAACCACAGGAGAACTAAACTAGTCACAGACACAATTTAAATTCTACACCTTACAAAAAGACATGCATTCTTGTTTAATAACCTACTGGAGATGCTGCAGTCTTAACTGTGGATAAAAGCAAGAAGGGAGGCTAGATCCCACTGTACTAAACCAGGATACATACACAATGAGTGCCATTGACATTGGCTGTTACTTAACCAATCTATCTTAAAGGTCTCCCAACGTTCGAAAGCCTGGACCAATAAATAGAACTTGTGGCTCAGTAAGCTAAACCCCTGTGGGCATGCTAATGTACTCTGAACAGTTTCGCCAAGCACCTCCATCGGGTAGGGAAGACCTGCTGTAACTCCTGGGGATGATGGGTAGAAATAGAAAGAGAGAAATAGAGGAGGGATTGGGCGAGAGAGCAGAGAGTAACCCCAAAGTGATCACAGTCCGGTTCTGAGGCTCAATTTCACACCTTAATGAATATAGAATTGAAATCCCAGACCTCCCACAGCACAGCCTTAAACAGAATATACATTGTAGAAACAAGCTTTGTTTCATCTGGCCTCCATCCATCCAGCTTTGTGTACTGTATTCAGTGCAAGCTATTGCGCAAACTCAACATGGAAATCCCACTCCATACATTTATGCTGCCTCTGTCCCGCTTTGGTGCCACATAGGCTGGTAGCATCCATTGTAAAATTCCCTTCTCATGTATTAATCCAACATCTGCTGTGCATTAATACTGCAGCTTTTTCATTCTCAAATGTTGCACAGTGAAAGCAAATTAAACCGTGGCAGCTGTTGTGCAAGAAGCCCCCTTGCATTTATCCTGCATCTATCCAGGTTTAGTAATGCAGAAATACTTTCTTCTTAAAACACAAACCCCTTGTGTATCTCAGCTAAATAGTCAGCAGACCATTTCTGTTATGTTTAACTGGTTTTAAAGGGAGCAAAGCCCCTTGTTTCTTCTGGAAAAAGAAAAAGAAATAGCTGCAGTGGAACATGGGACTGGTAAATCAGTAGGTGCTATTTGGGTGGATTTAGCCCAAGTGAATTCCTATTCCAACACTTGTTTATGTGGAAAAAAGAAGGTAGGAATAGGGTAAGAGGTAGAGGAGATGAGAGCTGACAGCATTTATTAGTGTGTTAGGTGTTGTTTGGAAGGTGCTGTAGACAATTATAGCTTATTGTAGCATTTCTTGGCAAAGGACCAGGACCACCCGGAGCCTAGTGCGTCCCTGGAGGCCTCCATGGGGTTTTCAATAATGCTTCTGGCTCATGACTGAAGGCTTTACTGCGTCTGCTTGTGCATGCATTCAACGTCAGCTTGTTAATAATTATGGGTGGCATTGTGCTGAAGATATTCTTCTCTTTTCTTTACCCCCCTCTCCTTTTTTTCTGTCCTCTTTAACCCACTTCTCTGTTTTTCCTCCCGTCTCTAATGGCTCTATGAGATAGACACAGTTGGCTTGTTGCACAAACTTTTACAGCTCCTAACTGGATGTTGGGTAAGTCAAAGTAAAAGAAAAGAAGCACGGGCCTGTTTACAGTGTAGAATATGTCTAATACATGACACTGCTACTAAGCTCCTCATTTTTTAAACACACCTCTTATGCTCACTTATCCAAATACATAGGCTGGCCTATAGGTTAAAGTTTTAAAAAAAAGTTCAAGTTGATGGTTAGTGTTGTGAACAATTAGCTTTCATTGTTTTTTTTTTTTTTTTTTTTTTTTTTGGCACTTTTTATTTTCAAAAATTTTCAAAAACAAAAGAACATTCCTGAGCCAAGAGCAATGAAAACAATCGCTGAAATACTGATGTCGCATGTACAATATGTCTGAATAAATGCAACACAATAACCAGATCACCTGAAACTTGTATACTCTAAAAGAGAAAACTGCACCACACACTCTACCATAAGTATACATAAGTACAACAAACCCACACCCTCTCCTCCCCTCCGGGTTGCCCCACACAGGCCAAAAATACAACCAAAGTGAACAAACAGCAACAAAAAAAAAAACATATATAGTATATACACACATATATGCATACATAGCCTATACCTACATTCCAAATACACAGAAAGAAAAAGAAAAATAATAAAAAATAAATCCGATGGCAGAGCAGATTGCATTCATTATAATCACCACAGCCCAAAATCACAAACCCAAATATAATTTCACCAAATGCCATCTTTGATTGAACTTGTCCATTGAGCTGTAAACATGCAGTCATTTTTCCATCATTAACTTGTTTTACCCTATCTTCCACTCTGCTATAGATGGTGACAAAACTTGTTTCCACTTAGCCGTTATAGTTTTTTAGCTACCAATAGTAAATGTGCAAATAACTTTTGGTCTGCGTTGAAATAATCTGGTATTATACTAGTAAATAAAACAAAACTTTTGAAGGTATTTCTCTGTTTATAATTGTCTCTATTTCTTCCCTAATCCCCTTCCAGTACTCGCTGATAACCGGGCAGTCCCAGAGAATATGCGTATGGTCGCCAGCCTTCCCGCACCGTCTCCAACATAGAGCTGCTGAAGTCACAGCAGCTCATTTTAAGCTATGTTTGAAGGACAACTTGTATATTTTAAAACCAAGTGATATTATAATATTATACTAATAATATGATATATTATTGGTGATAATATATTATTGAATATTAATAATAGGGGTGCAGCAGGAGTGACACAGGAGCAAAAAATTTCAACCACCACTGCAGATAATGGGTTCTACTCTGAGAACCAACACCTCTGATTTGCTTCCACCGAAAAGGTTGGCGACTTTTCCATTGGTAAGTGTCTGAATGCAGAATCAACTCCTTCTGGTTGGTCATTACAACCCTCCACTCAGTCATGTCCCTATGAATCTCCTACTCTTACTCATGTATTTTCGAACAAAAGGATAACACAATTGAATTCCATACATTTTGAAATGATTGGTAGAAATGTTCCCAGTCATACTAGACAGTATAAATACTGTCTCACATTTGGCTTCCAGTGTCAAACTGCCAATACTTGTTGGCTGTGTCTTAGTTTGTCCAATCTGTCAACACTAAATAAGCAGCTAAATCATTGTCATACAGTAGTGGTGGGTTCCGATATTGCATTTTTGGCCAATGCATTCCGTCTCTTTTTCTCTACAATGAACTGTTACCTGCGCAACCAAAGTCCGCTAAAGTGATTGGTCAATACTACTCGGACTACAAACAGAAACCTGACGCTACCAAAATCTTGTCCTGTTGCCTACAGATTCTGCATAGATATCTGTTTACATGGAAAAAATGAGAAATTGCCACGTCTATGCTTATTTTTGTTCCAAAGCTACACGTCTGTCGCTTGGGCTGATATTGATCCTGGCATTAGTCAATTTGTTCTAATATAACTGTGATGAAAGGTAAATGTGACTTAAGTGACTGATTGGTACTTGCATTTAAGTACTTTGATATTAAATCATAGTCTTATTGTAGGTTTTTTAAGACAAACCACGGAGAACTAAACTAGTCACAGACACAATTTAAACTACACCTTACAAAAAGACATGCATTCTTGTTTAATAACCTACTGGAGATGCTGCAGTCTTAACTGTGGATAAACAAAGAAGGGCTACTAGATCCCACTGTACTAAACCAGGATCATACACAATGAGTGCCATTGACATTGCTGTTACTTAACCAACTCTCTTAAAGGTCTCCCAACGTTCGAAAGCCTGGACCAATAAATAGAACTTGTGGCTCAGTAAGCTAAACCCCTGTGGGCATGCTAATGTACTCTGAACAGTTTCGCCAAGCACCCTCCATCGGGTAGGGAAGACCTGCTGTAACTCCTGGGGATGATGGTAGAAATAGAAGAGAGAAATAGAGGAGGATTGGGCGAGAGAGCAGAGTAAACCCCAAGTGATCACAGTCCCGGTTCTGAGGCTCAATTTCCACCCTTAATGATAAGAATTGAAATCCCAGACCTCCCAAGCACACGCCTTAAACGACATACATGTAGAAACAAGCTTTGTTTCATCTGGCCTCCATCATCTAACATATATGCTATGTTTATCATCGTGTTCTACATCGTTTGCAGCTATTGCGCAAACCAACATGGAACCCACCCATACATTTATGCTGCCTCTGTCCCGCTTTGGTGCCACTAGGCTGGTAGCATCCATTGTAAAATTCCCTTCTCATGTTTAATCCAACATCTGCTGTGCATTATACTGCAGCTTTTTCATTCTCAAATGTTGCACAGTGAAGCAAATTAAACCGTGGCAGCTGTTGTGCAAGAAGCCCCCTTGCATTTATCCTGCATCTATCCAGGTTTAGTAATGCAGAAATACTTTCTTCTTAAAACACAAACCCCTTGGTATCTCAGCTAATAGTCAGCAGAACCATTTCTGTTATGTTTAACTGGTTTTAAAGGGAGCAAAGCCCCTTGTTTCTTCTGGAAAAAGAAAAGAAGCTGCAGTGGAACATGGGACTGGTAAATCAGTAGGTGCTATTTGGGTGGATTTAGCCCAGTGAATTCCTATTCCAACACTTGTTATGTGGAAAAGAAGGTAGGAATAGGGTAAGAGGTAGAGGAGATGAGAGCTGACAGCATTTATTAGTGTTTAGTGTTGTTTGGAAGGTGCTGTAGACAATTATAGCTTATTGTACATTTCTTGGCAAAGGACCAGGACCACCCGGAGCCTAGTGCGTCCCTGGAGGCCTCCATGGGGTTTTCAATAATGCTTCTGGCTCATGCCTGAAGGCTTTACTGCGTCTGCTTGTGCATGCATTCAACGTCAGCTTGTTAATAATTATGGGTGGCATTGTGCTGAAGATATTCTTCTCTTTTCTTTACCCCCCTCTCTCTTTTTTCTGTCCTCTTTAACCCACTTCTCTGTTTTTCCTCCGTCTCTAATGGCTCTATAGATAGACACAGTTGCTTGTTGCACAAACTTTTACAGCTCCTAACTGATGTTGGGTAAGTCAAGTAAAAGAAAAGAAGCACGGCCTTTTTTACAGTGTAGAATATGTCTATACATGACACTGCTACTAAGCTCCTCATTTTTTAACACACACCTCTATGCCACTTATCCAATAACAGGCTGGCCTATAGGTTAAAGTTTTAAAAAAAGTTCAAGTTGATGGTTAGTGTTGTGAACAATTAGCTTTCTTGTTTTTTTTTTTTTTTTTTTTTTTGGAACTTTTTATTTTCAAAATTTTCAAAAACAAAAGACATTCCTGAGCCAAGAGCAATGAAAACAATCGCTGAAATACTGATGTCCATGTACAATAGTCTGAATAAATGCAACACAATAACCAGATCACCTGAAACTTTGTTACTCTAAAAGAGAAACTGCACACACACTCTACCATATTACATAAGTACACACAAACCCACACCCCTCTCCTCCTCCCTCCGTTTGCACACACAGGCCAAAAATACAACACAAAGTGAACAAACAGCAACAAAAAAAAATACATATATAGTATATACACACATATATGCTACATAAGCCTATACCTACATATCCAAATAACACGAAAGAAAAAGAAAAATAATAAAAAAATAAATACCGATGGCAACAGATTGCAATTCATTATATCACCACAGCCCAAATCACAAACCAAATATAATTTCACCAAATGCCATCTTTGATTGAACTTGTCCACTTTGAGCTGTAAACATGCAGTCATTTTTTCCATCATATACACTTGTTTTACCCTATTCTTCCACTCTGCTATAGATGGTGACAAAACTTGTTTCCACTTAGCCGTTATAGTTTTTTTAGCTACCAATAGTAAAATGTGCAAAATATACTTTTGGTCTGCGTTGAAATAATCTGGTATTATACCTAGTAAATAAAACAAAACATTTGAAGGTATTTCTCTGTTTATAATTGTCTCTATTTCTTCCCTAATCCCCTTCCAGTACTCGCTGATAACCGGGCAGTCCCAGAGAATATGCGTATGGTCGCCAGCCTTCCCGCACCGTCTCCAACATAGAGCTGCTGAAGGGTTTTTGACAAATCTAGGAATTACTAACGGGGTGTGAAAAAATCTTAGTACAATTTTCCAACAGAATTCCTTCCACATTTGGCTGTTAATTCCTTTGTGACTGCCCTCGCACAATTTGTCCCATTGTTCATCCTCTATTATAGAGTTGGATTCTAATTCCCAGTCTCCTTTCACATTATAGGTATTTTGGTAATTATTAGATGAGAGAATTTTGTACAAATGTGAAACATGCTTCCGGGTTGGAGTT